>NC_141012.1:3671672-4101032 GCF_052327205.1 Somniosus microcephalus
GACGCCCAAGTCCCAAGAATTAATTATTTTTAAATTTAGGATGGATTTAATGTGAATTCATGTGAATAACTTAATACCTGAGGTAGAATAAAGTGTTTAAACCGCCATCAGTGCATTATATTTAAAGGCAGACTGCACCCGAGGGGTGAAATGATCCCCAGACCATTATTCCCTTCACTAGGAATACTTCCTTGCTGCTTATGATTCATTTTATGCAGCCTCTCTATGCTCATTGGTTTAGTCTACCTTGGTTGCCATGGTATCCATTTCCCCATTAGGAATTATGTGCGCTTGTACCCCCTCTCCTCACATCAATCTCATTTACATAAAGGGATTGTTGCCATGCCAACATGAGGCTGGCACTGTTTTGCCTTTTTTTCTCACCAGGCAAAACATCTATCAACAAAAGTAACGTCTCTGTGTAAATCTCTCCGTGGAGTCCCACACAGGGAGCCCAAGTGTAGACCGGGTGATAATGGCACCAGGGCATACAGGCATAATTCGACAACAACTTGCATTTATATAGCGCCTTTAACGTAGGAAAACGTCCCAAGGCGCTTCACAGGAGCATAAATCAGCCAAAACTTGACACCGAGCCACATAAGGAGATATTAGGACAGGCGACCAAAAGCTTAGTCAAAGAGGTAGGTTTTAAGGAACATCTTAAAGGAGGAGAGAGGGGTGGAGTGGTTTAGGGAGGGAATTCCAGAGCTTGGGGCTCAGGCAACAGAAGGCACGGCCGCCAATGGTGGAGCGATGGAAATCGGGGATGCGCAAGAGGCCAGAATTGGAGGAACGCCGAGATCTCGGAAGGTTGTAGAGCTGGAGGTGGTTACCGAGAGAGGGAGGGGGTGAGAGGCCATGGAGGGATTTGAAAACAAGGATGAGAATTTTAAAATTGAGGTGTTGCCGGACCGGAAGCCAATGTAGGTCAGCGAGCCCAGTCCCCATTTTAAAATCACACATTCTATCCTTATTTTAATGTTTCTGTTATAAATTCCTGTGTCCACATTTATAATGGGATGCTCCTATGTAAATACAGACTCCTGCCAGTGGTGACACAGCAGCATCTTCACTGGGGAGAAGGCGGAATTACAATGTGACCATCTCGATAGACAGTTTCCATCATAACTGTGGACACAGGAACTTACAATAGAAAAAGTTACCTGGAAATCTCCGTAAATGTAAGCGTTTTAATACATAGATAGATATATGATAAATGTATATAATACATATCTATGGATATGGGGCAAAGGCGGGAAAATGGGGTTGAGTCACAGATCAGCCATGATCTCATTGAATGGAGGAACAGGCTCGAGGGGCTGAATGGCCTCCTCCTGGTCCTATGTTCCTACAAAATGTGTATATAATTCTAGAAAGGGTCCAGAACCTTAAAATTAAAACTGAACTTTTCAAAACACTTTGTTTTAATTGGACTAGAGTTAAAAAAGCTTCATGCAGTTTAAAGTATGTCTTGGTTACATTGATAGATTAAGTGAATGGGCAAAACCGCAGCAAATGGATTTCAATGTAGGCAAATGTGAGGTCATCCACTTTGGACCTAAAAATAGAACAGGGTACTTTCTAAATGATGGCAAGCTAGAAACAGCAGAGGTCCAAAGAGACTTGTGGGTCCAGGTACTTGGATCATTAAAATGTCATGAACAGAAAATAATCAAAACAGTTGATGGGATGCTGGCCGTTATATCTCGAGGACTAGAATACAAGGGGGTAGAAGTTATGCTGCAGCTGTACAAAACCCTGGTTAGACCACACCTGTAGCACTGTGAGCAGTTCTGGGCACCACACCTTAGGAAGGATATAGAGTCATAGAGTTATACAGCACAGAAAGAGGCCCTTCGGCCCATCATGTCCATGCCAGCCATCAAACCCTGTCTATTCTAATCCCATTTTCCAGCACTTGGTCCGTTGCCTTGTATGCTATGGCGTTTCAAGTGCTCATCTAAATGCTTCTTGAATGTTGTGAGGGTTCCTGCCTCTACCACCCTTTCAGGCAGTGAGTTCCAGATTCCAACCATCCTCTGGGTGAAAAAGCTTTTCCTCAAATCCCCTCTAAACCTCCTGCCCCTTATCTTGAAACTATGCCCCCTGGTTATTGACCCCTCTACTAAGGGGAAAAGTTCCTTTCTATCTACCCTATCTATTCCCCTCATAATTTTGTACACCTCAATCAGGTCCCCCCTCAGCCTTCTCTGCTCTAAGGAAAGCAACCCCAGCCTGTCCAGTCTCTCTTCATAGCTGAAGCGCTCCAGCCCAGGTAACATCCTAGTGAATCTCCTCTGCACCTTCTCCAATGCAATCACATCCTTCCTATAGTGTGGCGACCAGAACTGCACACAGTATTCCAGCTGTAGCCTAACTAACATTTTGTATAGCTCCATCATAACCTCCCTGCTCTTATATTCTATGCCTCGGCTAATAAAGGCAAGTATCCCATATGCCTTTTTAACCATTTTATCTACCTGTCCTGCTGCCTTCAGGGATCTATGTACATGCACACCAAGGTCCCTCTGATCCTCTGTCTTTCCTAGGGTCCTACCATTCATTGTGTATTCCCTTGCCTTGTTAGTCCCTCCAAAATGCATCACCTCACACTTTTCAGGGTTAAATTCCATTTGCCACTGTTCCACCCATCTGACCAATATATCGGCCTTGGAGGGAAAGCAGCATAGGTTTACCAGAATCCAAGGGTTAAATTACAAGGAGAGATTACACAAACTAGTCTTGTATTCCCTGGAATTTAGAAGGTAAAGGGGCGATTTGATTGATGTTTTCAAGATATTAAGGGGAGCTGATCAGGTATTTTGAGAGAAATTTGCAGATTGATTACATTGGCCCATTTCACATGACTCAGAAAGGTAACGAGTGCGTCTTGGTTATAATTGACTGTTATTCCAAATGAGGTTAAGTAGCAAACATCAGAAATCAAAAACTGGTTGGAGAGAAAAATTGTCTATGATGGAATAAAGAAGGAGAAAAGAAAAGATTTTAAAGGCTGCAAGCTTTCTGTGTACCGTCTCTTTAAAAAGCCCGTGTAAATGTTTCGGTGCCACTGGCTGAGGCTCCGCCCTCTTTGTGTAAGAATGTTAAAGGTCTGGTTTAACTGTGAAACTAACTTTTGCTTCAATTATATTACAGTTATTTGGAAAGGCACCTGAAGAACAAAAAAACAGATGATGCAATTTACTGTGTTTTTGTAAGCACGTGATGTTCTGATTATTTTATCTGTTCTGTATTGTGTTCAGCTAATAAAATATTGGTCTGAATTAAATTGGGATTATTGAGGTTAACTATCCTATTAAATTGTAAAAACCCGACTTTCATTGCGGCCACAGTGAAATTCTGGTTATTATTTTATATTACGTGAAGGTCTCTAGGTCCGGACGTGAGACCATCACATCTAAAAATTGTCAGTTTTGAATTTCTTAACTGTTTAATGATGTGAATTGAAGTTTTAGGATATTTGAGGTGATTCTGTGAGTTTAATCATCTTGGTTGTACTGGAAAATCTTGTGTTGGAAACCACTTCAAAAAAAATGCTAGAAGCTTAAAAACAATGGAGTTTAATCTAAAATGCTACCTTCCCTGCTGAGAATGTTTTTTTTTAAAAACAATTAATGTTACTAATGATTTCTGCTGTTTGAATGGAATTTTAATTCCGAAGGAAGTTTTGAAGGTACAAAGACATTGAAAAAAATGTAAAAAGGAGTTTGTTCTTTCCATTTGAATGTGAAGTGACGCAAGTGCATGTGTCGGACGATATCTCACTTCGCCGCCTTAGATTCACCACCCAACAACTTCTGTATTGCTGAATATAAATTTATATATTGGGCATTATTTTAAGTGGTGCAGAAGGAATTTATGAATTGATAAATTAACCCCTTGGGCTCTTAAGCGAGCCACAATGGATTCTCTGTCTTCTTTTAAATAGGTGGCCACCGCGTGAACACTGATGGTGCAGCAAGAGATCCAGAATTTTTAAGAATTTAAGAATTTATCTGCAGACATCGACAGATAACAAATATCACAGCATAGATAGAATCACAACGGCACAGAAGGAGGCCATTCGGCCCATCGAGTCCGTGCCAGCTCCCTGCATGTTGACGATTTGGACTAAAGGCTTCGCCTTTCAGAAGCTCGGACTTAACCCTTTCAGGGTCATTTGTTATCTTCTGAAACAGAGTGTTCGAAAAGGGGAGATATGGAAGTTACCCCCAAACTAATTGCAAACAATTCTGGCCCTAATGTGAAAACACCAAGTAAAACCACCAAGCCTGATGCTGAAGTTGAAATTGATAAAAAAATAAAATTGATATGAGTTGCTATTTCATGCGCTCAAAGGGAAAATTGACCTGAAGTTTAAGGGGATAATTAATAAGAACATAAGAATTAGGAGCAGGAGTAGGCCATTCGGCCCCTCAAGCCTGCTCCATCATTCAATAAAATCATGGCTAATCTTTGACCTCAACTCCACTTTCTCGCCCAATCTCTATTCCCTTGATTCCCCTAGAGTCCAAAAATCTATCGCTCTCAGCCTTGAATATACTCAACGACTGAGAATCCCCAGCCCTTTGGGGTAGAGAATTCCAAAGATTCACAACCCATTAAAATAAACTAGTTGAGTGCAGTCTCGGTGGTCCTGCTCATTGCTGGGTACCAAGGAAGAAAGCAATTGGGGAAATAAAACTGAACATTGACAAAACCTGTCAGTCCAACAATACTGCTGTTTGGATTTGGGATAATTTTAAACTGATAAAATGGACTCAGGCACAATATATCGGGTTATTTTGGGAAATAAAAGGCCCTCTAAAATAGAGAATAAACAATCAAAATGTGTTAATAGCAAATCAAGTGGGAACGTTTGATTTTTGTTTTAAAGAGATTATAAGAATATTGTATTGGACAGTAAAGTTACTTCAGGGCTCATGAATGAGATAGAATGGTAATTAATGGGATGCCTCACTTAGGATGTAAGATAGAAACAGGAAAATTACACCACCAAATGGGAATTTTTCTAAAACCATTCTCTTAGTTGGATAAATCACCTGGGCATAATTCACCGAAAGATATTACTCAGGTATTAATGTACATTCTAGTGAATGTCAGAAAAGTGCAGGTGAGAATCTATCTATATATATAAATAGATGTCTCTCTGTCTGTCTGTCTCTCTGTCTGTCTGTCTGTCTGTCCGGCTATACAATCAAAAGTTATAGAGCGTACCTACACATATGTTATATCAAAAGAAAGCTTATCATTAGGGGACTCTCATAGGTGTATTTACTTTTTAGTCGGACAAAAATTGTGCCGACGGTATCCAAAAAACGTTCAAAATTCTGCTCATTATCCGCTCATTAGCATCGAGTGGGGGCGGGTTCATTGCGTGTGCGGGCGGGCCATCCTAGAGTTGAGTGACATGATGATTGACCAATCCTACAGTTCAGTGACCTGACGGTTGACCAATCGGTGCGTGTGTGGGCGGGCCTTATCATTCTGAACTGAGGTGAGTGTCAGCCATCTTGATTCGTAAGTTTATTTTTTTTCCCCACTTTCTGCGTGTTTCTGTTCAAATCGAGATTTCCAGCAAAAAAAAAAGTTGCTTTTAAAACACAAATTGTTTTTAAAAAAAAGTGAATTAATTTGTAAATCTTTTCTCTAACCTCTATAATTTTCCTACCTTTCACCGTTTTTGCAGGCCTGGAAGCCTGGGCCTCTGTTGCCCAGCCACGCCCAAGCTAGGCACCACCCCTCCCGCTGGGCCCGCCCCACGATCGCCGCCATCTTTGTAAAGGCTGGCGGCGCGGGACTAGGCCGAGCGTAGCCACCGCCACCATTTTGGTAAAGGCTGGCGGGGCGGGAGGGAGCCTAGCGGAAGGTGAGTTGCGGTCACCGTGGGGCTTGGGCTCAGCTGATCGGGCGCTCATCAGGGGTCGGCCCGCAACACATCGACCGGAGGAGCGGCAGCTCTCTCTCTCCTTCCCCCCCACGGCTCGGGCGGGGGGCCGGTGCTCGGGAGGGCGGGGCTCGGGAGGCCAGTGCTCGGGAGTGCGGGAAGGAGGGGGAAGGGTTACCCCGGCAACCAGGCCCGGCCCTCTCTCACAGCCTCAAGCCGGCTCACGCCCGTTCCCGGGGCTTGGCTCCAGCACAGGCCCAGCCGCAATCGGCGGTCTTGAAGCCGGGGCTCGGGATGGCGTGGGGCGGGGCTCGGGCTGAGGGGGGCGCTGCGCTCGGCGGGGCCATGTCAGTGCGTAGGGCGGCACGGAGCTCTGCGGAGCCATCGCCGGCAGAGGGGAGAGGGTCTGCTGGCTCCTCCCGTCCCTTTCTCCCCCCTCCCTTTCTCCCTTCCCCCCTCCTTCCCCCACCCTTCCCCCCACACCCTTCCCACCCCCCTTTCCCCCCCACACCCCCTCACCCCCCACCCTCCCTCCTCCACCACCCCCCCACCCCCTCCTCCACCCCCTCTCCCCCCTCCTCTCCCCCTCCCCACCCCCCAGTCGCTCTCTCTCTTCCCCCCAGTCGCTCTCTCTCTTCCCCCCAGTCGCTCTCTCTCTTCCCCCCGTCGCTCTCTCTCTTCCCCCCCAGTCGCTCTCTCTCTTCCCCCCAGTCGCTCTCTCTTCCCCCCAGTCGCTCTCTCTCTTCCCCCCAGTCGCTCTCTCTCTTCCCCCCAGTCGCTCTCTCTCTTCCTCCCAGTCGCTCTCTCTCTTCCCCCCAGTCGCTTTCTCTCTCTCTTCCAACAACAACATGCCCTCAAAAAAGCCTCGGCACCGCCGGGCACTCCAGCTATTTATATATATATAGATAAAAATTATTTCTACTTTTCATAACAACATGCCCTCAAAAAACCCTCGGCAGCGCCGGGCACTCCAGCTAGTAGTAAATAAAGGAAAGCACTGGTCTTTATACCAACATCAGTGTAGTCACTGTTGTAGTGTGGGAAACGTAGCAGCCAATTTGTGCACAGCAAGCTCCCACAAACAGCAATGTGATAATGACCAGCTAATCTGTTTTTAGTGATGTTGGTTGAGGGATAAATATTGGCCCCAGGACACCGGGGAGAACTCCCCTGCTCTTGTTCACAATAGTGCCGTGGGATCTTTTACATCCACCCTAGAGGGCAGACGGGGCCTTTCACCTGAAAGACTAATAAAAGAAGTTCAGAAAGTCCAGATATGTCAGACTTAATAATTGCAAAATAGAAAAATTGCAGTAACTCAAAATTCCGTGGCTGCTTTTGGTTTAAAATTTATGCGAACAATCTTGACATTGTCTATTGACCCTTTACGTAATTTTATTGCTGCTCCCTTATCTTGCTACGTCCCTGGAGACGATATCCAACAGACTATTCTAATTATTTGTACTTTAACTGGCACTAATTCTGTCTTTCGTTACATGAGTGACCTTGTCAATGATTAATTGGAGAGTTACCCCCTGGGCATTGGAGTGGTGTACTACTCCATGCTTAGCGCATGTTCCCAAACCCCCACAATTACATTAAAACCGCCCTGAGCGCTTGCCGCATTATAACTGTACTGATATTAGAAAAGGATTTCTCAGATTGTTCAACAGATACTCTTTGGGATCATTGACTAATCTCCTGTGTGCTCTGGGACTGTCTGATTATCAAAGGCTTTGGATCGTACAGTAAACAGAAGCAAGTGCTTTTCATTCACTGCCTTTCTTCTCTGTGTCTTTTCATCTTCTCCTGCAGCTGAAGTTTATCAAAAAAATATTTTTTCAACGGCTGTTAGCATGAGGCGCTGAGGGATTTAACCCCAAACTGGATGAGTGAGGCTTGTTTACTGTTGATAACCTACAGCAGCCTTTCACAGCAACGCTCCATGCGGTTGTTGATTTACCGATGCTGTGGCTCTCCTCCCCGCTACTAATAGCACAAGCACGTCAGAACCCTCTGTGCAGCAATTCATGGACTCCGGGCTCAGGCTGCACAAAACAATACACTCGCCTTAACCCACTTCACATAAACCTAAAACCTCAGGAAGGATATATTGGCCTCGGAGAGGGGGCAGCGCAGATTCACCAGAATGATACTGGGGCTAACAGGGTTACATTAGGAGGACAGGTTGCACAGACTGGGCTTGTATTCCCTCAAGCATCAATGTTTAAGGGGTGATTTAATCGAGGTGTTTAAGATGTTTAAAGGATTTGATTGGGTAGAATTACAGAATATACAGCACAGAAACAGGCCATTCGGCCCATCTAGTCTGTGCTGGTGTTATACTCCTCACGAGTCTCCTCCCATTCCAACTGCCTCATCTCAGTCTTTCAGCCTATCTTTCTGTTCCCTTTTCTCTCATGTGCTTGTCTAGTTTCCTTTTGAAAACACCCTATTTGCCTCAACCACTCCCGATGGTAACGAGTTCCATATTCTAACCACTCTCTGAGGAAAGAAATTTCTCCTCATTTCCCTATTAGATTTATTAGTAACTATCTTGTATTGATGGCCCCTAGTTTTGGATTCTCCCAAAAGTGGAAACATTCTCTCCACATCTACCCTGCCCAACCCATTGCTAATTTTAAAGACCTCTATCAGGTCACCTCTAAGTCTTCTCTTTTCTAAAGAAAAAAGACCCAACCTGTTCAATCATTCCCAACAGCTGTAATCTCTC
Source organism: Somniosus microcephalus (assembly GCF_052327205.1). Lineage (NCBI taxonomy): Eukaryota > Metazoa > Chordata > Chondrichthyes > Squaliformes > Somniosidae > Somniosus > Somniosus microcephalus. The sequence continues at coordinate 3,680,318 of NC_141012.1, forward strand.
GATTAGGGTAGACAGCAAAAAACTATTTCCTCTGGTGGGGGGAGTCCAGAACAAGGGGGTGTAACCTTAAAATTAGAGCCAGGCCGTTCAGGGGTGATGTCAGGAAGCACTTCTTCACACAAAGGGTAGTGGAAATCTGGAACTCTCTCCCCCAAAAAGCTGTTGAGGCTGGGGGTCAATTGAAAATGTCAAGACTGAGATTGCTAAGATTTTTTTCGGTAATTGTATTAAGGGTTACGGAACCAAGACAGGTAGATACAGATCAGCCATGATCCCATTGAATGGTGGAACAGGCTTGAGGGGCTGAACGGCCTCCTCCTGTTCCTAGAAGCAGCAGGTAAGTCAGCATCTGTCAAAGATGGGCCAATGTTTCTGGTAAAACACTTCGGGGGAGAAACTCGGTTGGTAGCGCCACCGATTAACGCCTAAAGAGGCTGAGAAGTGGGGCGCTAGCCAATTTCCGGGCGGCCACAGGGTGCCTAGTGCCTCACCCCATATTGACCATGCATTTAGCGCCGGCGCAAACTCGTAGCGCCCGCTCATGGGCGCAGGCAGATTATGACGTCATTTCAGTGTGCAGCGCCTTTTGGGCGCCCCGGACCGGAAATTCAGTGGCGCCCCCCTCCGTAGCGCCTGGTGCTATTAGTGACAGCTTACAGGGAACCTTACCCAATCACTCTCGGCCTGGGGGGGCGTTATTTAAAGGGGACTGGTGTGGTTTAAAAACGGCAGCCATTTCTGGAGCACAGCTTCCTCGAGAGCTACAAAGAGTTGCTGAGCTGCACACCAAGAGCCATTTGACCACTGAGCCAGCGCAGGCAGACGATCTTCAGCCTTCTGACCATCACCTTGCTGTTGGTGAGCCTTAACAATGGGGAACCTTCCTGTGGGCACTTATTATGGGGGCTGCATTGGAGGGGAACGTCCTGCTGCTGAATCATCTGGAAAGGGCACTGAGATGCTGGGAGAGGGGGGCGGGCATGGCCAGACGGAGGAGGACCAACAGACGTTGCCACAGCAGACCTTACGCTGGCAGGGTTTTCCGACAGCAGTTTTCCTACATGAACATGTCGGAGGAGCAGTGTGTCAGAAGGCTGCGATTTAGAAAGGAGGTGGTGACTGAGCTGTGCCAGCTGCTTCAGCCACATCTGCAGCCTCAGATAAGGTGCAGGACATCTCTATTGGTGGCTGAGAAGATGCCTGCTGGCCTGAATTTCTACGCGAGCGGCTCTTCTCAGGCTGCGCGTCAGAGGCTGATCAGAAGTAGCTTCTAGGCCCCTCTCACGGAATGCTTGCTGCCATTCCAAGAACAGGAATGGAACCGGTCTGATACCCCCAAGCCTGTGAAGGGTAAGATGCATGTAAATAGCAGGCATAGCCATTGTAAATGAAGAAAGTGTTTCATTACACAAAATGTGATTCCTTCAAACATGAGAAAGCTATGGCAACAGAAAGCAAAACTAATACACTGACACATAACTGCCTCTCACACCCGGGAGACTGTCCAAAACATAAATCACATTCCGACCATCTTCCTTGGCCTTGATTCCACTGCGCCAACCAAAGCATCCAATGCCCCATCAGTGAGGCGTTCCGCCCTCTGCCTCACCCTTTCCATGTCTTGCTAGGCTGGTGCGCCACAGGTAGGCTCCCACCGCTTTGAAGGCCTACAAGGCAGTGAGTGTGTCTGGTGATGCCAATTGACCTGCCCCTTTAAGAGCTGGCCGACGCCAGTGTGTCTCAGGGAAAGTGATTATTGACAGCACCTGCGCTGCGCCCCGCCGCCGCTAAATTGGATTGCGCCGCCGGGTTAGCGCCTTAAGAGCCTCGTGCAACGCCTGATTTAGTGCCGCAATCACCCTCAGGGGCGCAACGACCCAATATCGTGCCAGGTGGTGCTAAATCGCGACTGGCGCTAGGCTTTGCGCTTCGCCAGAACTAGCGCCCCAAACGGGGCTATACCCAATTTCTCCCCCTTCATCAGAACTGGAAACGGAATATTGAGCAAGCATTTTAGTAGAGTTAAGAGAAAAGAAAGAGGGGAAGGAAGAAGCGATGATTGCAATCGCAGGGAGGCAGTTAATGGGTCGACTGTCCTGCAAACCTCTTAATACTGACACAGGAAATTGTTAGATGTTAGAAAAGATCATCTCAGTGAGGCAATGAAAAGACAAAAGCCAAGACAGGGAGTGAATAGCAAAACAAACAATGACAACTTGTATTTATATAGCGCCTTTAACATAGTAAAACGTCCCACGGCGCTTCACAGGAGCGATTATCAGACAAAATTTGACACCGAGCCACGTGAGGAGATATTAGGACAATGGTAGGTTTTAATTAACGTGTCTCAAAGGAGAGAGAGGCAGAGAGGTTTAGGGAGGGAATTCCAGAGCTTGGGGCCCAGGCAGCTGGCCCTTCACTCACTCGCCCCTTCGCTTCCTGGCTTTCTTTCTTCAGCTTTAAAGCAGACGGCTGTAGCAAGCTCACTGACTCGCACAACAACCGAAAGAATGCTCGTTCCCACTCCAACTCCTGTAAAGACTCTGTTCCCCATTTCCCACTTTCTCCGAACTCTCATGTCTCCACTTTCAGCACCAGGTTTTCTTTTACTTCATCCGAGGTTCCCCCTCCAGAGCGGTTGGCTGGGACTCATTTCTTCCGCTTCTGTCAAACCCAAGAAAACACAAATGGGAAATAAACCAGAAAAATGCACATCAGGTCTGCCAGTGTGTACCTGAAATAGAAAAGCGCAGGGCGATACATCACAGGAGACCTTTCAGAACAAAAGCAAAACACTGCGGATGCTGGAAATCTGAACTAAAAACTGAAAATGCTGGCAATACTCAGCAGGTCAGAGAGAAACAGAATTAACGTTTCAGGTCGATGACCTTTCACCAGAACCGGAAGAAGTTAGAGATGTAACAGATTTTTAAGCAAGTGAAGGGGCAGCGAAAGGCGGGAGGAGAGGAAAGAACAAAAGGGAAGGTCTGTGATAGGGTGGAAGGCAGGAGAGATTAAATGACTAAAGGTGTCAGGAATGACCCAGGTTCTGCCTTGCCTCACCACCAGAGGGCACCATGAACTCTTAATTGTTTCCTTCTTTCTTCCTAATCGCACTCACCTGTGCATGGTTATATGCCTGCTATTTAAGTGGTGCTTAGTTTTATGTCCGGTGCTCAGTCTTGAGTTTCATACTGCCTTGTGATCCTCTTGCCGGCCTGCTAGCCTGTATCTGTGCTGTTGTTATTTTGTTTGTTTCTAGTAAAGCCTATCTTTGTGTTTGCAACCTATCCTCTGCCTGAGTTTGCCTTCCTGCAGTTGGGTTCACCCAGTGCCACTCGTCACAGCAAGACTGAGCCAAACATGGACTCAGCAGAGAGGGACCAATGGCCACGACGAGTCTTTGAACATCTACAACTGATCTTGGATGAACTGCGGTGCTTCGCCACGTCGTTCTCCCGAAGCCAGAAACAGCTGGAGGCCCTCGTCATTGCTTTCCATCAGAGCCAGAGTCAGGCGACCCAAGCTACTCCAGCATCATTACCCGCTCCTTCGGTTTCGCTTCCCCCTCTGAAAGAACCCCGATTACCTGCACCCGAGCGCTATGACGGGAACCCGGGAGGATGTCGAGGCTTTCTAACCCAGTGTTCCCTGGCTTTCAAGTTGCAAGGTTCATTGTTTCCCACTGACCGTTCCCGAGTAGCCTACATCGTTTCGCTACTCACCGGCAAAGCACTTACCTGGGCTACGGCCGTCTGGGAACAGCAAACTCCGGCATGTTCAAACTACCAACTTTTCACTGAGGAAATGAGAAGGGTCTTTGATCATCCTGTCAGTGGGAGAGAGGCATCTAACAAACTGCTTTGGCTTCACCAGGGGGCTCGTAGCGTTGCGGACTTCGCCATTGAGTTTCGCACTCTCGCGGCGGAGAGCCAATGGAATTCAGAGGCGCTCATCGCCACTTTTCGCCACGGTCTCACGGATGAAATCAAGGACGAACTGGCTTCCAGAGATTCGGTGAGTGATTTGGAGTCTCTCTTTGATATGTCCATTCGAGTGGATAATCGTCTCCGTGAGAGGCGAAGAGAACGCCGCTCCTTTTTCACCCCACTTCCGGAAACAAGAGCCTTCCCTGCTTCAAAGCCATCCGAGAGCCTCCGAGCCATCCCGAGTCCATCTTTGACTGCTCCAGAGGAGCCCATGCAGTTGGGAGTAGCTCGACTCTCGCAGCCTGAACGTGATCGCCGAATGAGAGAGGGATCTTGCCTCTATTGTGGGGAACCGGGCCACTTTCGCTCTTCTTGTCCAGAGTTGGTGGGAAAAGCCAGGGCTCGTCCAGGACGGAGGGACCTGAGATGAGCGTAACCATCCCTCCCGGTCCCACTGTTTCTAGGGTCCTGCTGGCATCTTCCCTTTTCTGGGGCAATCAACAACATGATCTTAAGGCCCTGGTGGATTCTGGGGCCGATGGTAACTTCATGGATCTGGGTTTAGCTAAACAGCTCAAGATTCCCCTGACCCATCCAGATCACCCCCTCACTGTTATCGCCCTGGATGGAAGACCCCTGGGCTCCGGAACTATTCACCATCTTACTGCCCCCCTGTGTTTGGGCGTGGAAGGACAACATTTCGAGACCATCCAATTCTCCCTTATCCACTCTCCTGAGTTTCCATTAGTTCTGGGTTACCCTTGGTTGGCCTGCCATAATCCACGCATGGATTGGGCCGCCGGCCGGCTTACAGATTGGGGCTCCGCCTGCCACACCACCTGTCTTCACTCCAAGCCTCCTTCCCAGCCCCAGGAGCCCCCATCTCACTCTGAATTGTCCCGAGTGCCTCCCAAGTATGAAGATTTAAGAGAGGTTTTTAGTAAGGTTCGAGCCACATCACTTCCCCCTCATAGGCCATATGACTGTGCCATTGACCTCCTGCCTGGGACATGCCCACCTAGGGGTAGGATCTTCTCTCTTTCTGCTCCAGAGACCGCCGCCATGGAGGATTACATCCGTGATGCCCTCGCCACTGGCTTCATCCGTCCGTCCACCTCTCCTGCTGGTGCCAGTTTTTTCTTCGTGCCCCTGCATCGACTACCGTGGCCTTAACAAGATTACTATAAAGAACCGTTATCCTCTTCCGCTCATGTCGACGGCCTTCGAGCTACTACAGGGAGCCACAGTCTTCACAAAATTGGATCTCCGCAACGCCTACAACCTCACCCGTGTCCGTGAAGGGGACGAGTGGAAGACGGCATTCAACACACCTACTGGGCACTATGAGAACCTGATCATGCCCTTTGGATTGACCAACGCCCCTGCTGTGTTCCAGGCGCTCATCAACGACGTCCTCCGAGACATGCTGAATCGCTTTGTCTTTGTCTACCTGGATGACATTCTCATATTTTCTCCAAAACTCTTCACGATCATGTCCAGCATGTAAGGCAAGTCCTGCAATGTCTGCTTAACAACCTCTTGTTTGTCAAGGCTGAGAAGTGTGAGTTTCACGTTTCCACGGTTTCATTCCTGGGCTTCATCATCTCCAGCGGCAATATCCAAATGGACCCTGGCAAGACCCAAGCTGTCCGAGATTGGCCACCACCCACCTCTCTCAAACAGGTGCAACGCTTCTTGGGGTTTGCTAATTTCTATCGGAGATTCATCAGGCACTTCGGCACCATTGCTGCCCCTCTCAACGCCCTCACCAAAACCGCTTCCACCCGGTTCAGTTGGTCTGCTGAGGCTGCGCAGGCTTTCGAGGATCTCAAGCGGCGCTTCACGTCTGCTCCTATCCTCGTGATTCCGGATCCCTCACTCCCCTTCATTGTCGAGGTGGATGCCTCTGATATAGGAGTGGGTGCCGTTTTGTCCCAGCGGTCTAATGGCAACAAACTGCACCCTTGCGCCTTCTTTTCTCGCCGACTCACTCCTGCAGAGCGAAACTATGATATTGGAAACAGGGAACTACTAGCAGTTAAGTTGGCACTGGAGGAGTGGAGACATTGGTTGGAGGGGTCTAAACACCCGTTCATTGTCTGGACAGACCATAAGAATCTGGCCTATATCCAGGAGGCCAAATGGCTTAACTCCCATCAAGCTCGCTGGGCACTGTTTTTCAATCATTTCGACTTTGTCCTGTCACATCGTCCAGGATCCAAGAATCTCAAGCCTGATGCTCTCTCCAGGCAGTTTGATCCACCTGAGCGGGAGAGACAACCAGAACCTATTCTTCCAACTTCTCGAATTGTAGCACCGGTTCACTGGGGGATTGAGACGCTGGTCAGAAAGGCACAACAGAGGGAGGCAGACCCTGGCAATGGCCCACCAGGTCGCCTTTTTGTTCCCAACACGGCACGCTCACAAGTTCTGCAGTGGGGGCATTCGTCTCGACTCACCGGTCATCCAGGCACATCCAGGACGCTGGAGTTTCTTCGCAGAAGGTTCTGGTGGCCCACCATGGAGAGGGACGTAAAGGCGTTCGTGGCAGCTTGTGCTACTTGTGCACGAAACAAGAACCCTCAATCCCACCCCCAGGGTTTGCTGCATCCTCTCCCCATTCCCACCCGCCCCTGGTCACACCTCTCTGTGGATTTCATCACAGACCTTCCACCATCTCAAGGCAACACTGTCATTCTGGTCATCGTGGATCGCTTCTCCAAAGCCTGTCGCTTTCTGCCCTTGCCCAAGCTTCCCTCAGCCCAAGAGACAGCCGAGCTCATGGTCCAGCATGTTTTCAGGTTGTTCGGTTTGCCTCTTGACATCGTCTCTGACCATGGTCCACAATTCGCCTCCCAGTTTTGGACAGCTTCCTATAAGCTCATTGGAGCTACTGTCAGCCTTTCCTCGGGTTTCCACCCTCAGTCTAACAGTCAAACGGAACGGATCAATCAAGACCTGGAGACGACCCTGAGGTGTCTCGTGTCCGCTAACCCTGCGACCTGGAGCCGTCACATCATCTGGGCTGAGTACGCGCACAACACCTTGCACTGCTCCTCCACAGGAATATCGGCATTCGAGTGCCAGTTCGGTTTTCAGCCTCCACTGTTCCAGGAGCAGCAGCTCGAGGTGGGGGTTCCCTCCATGGAGAAGTTTGTCCAGCGCTGTCGACGGACCTGGAGGAGAGCGCGGCTGGCTTTACAACGAGCTTCTCGGCAACGCCGGATCCAGGCCAACAAGCGGCGCAGACCGGCTCCTTCATTCCGTCCTGGTCAGAGGGTCTGGCTTTCTACTCAGGATCTCCCGCTATGGGTGGAGTCCCGCAAGCTGGCGCCCCGTTTCATCGGTCCCTTCATGGTGTTGAGGAAGGTCAACCCGGTGTCCTACCGTCTCCAGCTGCCTCGCTCCATGCAGATTCATCCCACCTTCCACGTCTCCTGGCTCCGGCCAGTGGCCATCAGTTCCCTGGCGCCCGCCTTGAGGCCTCCCCCTGCTCCCCGCATCATTGACGGCCAGCCTGCCTACACGGTCCGTTGCCTGATAGACTCTCGCCGGGTTCGCGGGGGCCTCCAGTTCCTGGTGGACTGGGAGGGATATGGTCTGGAGGAACGCTCCTGGGTCCCGGACCGGAACATCCTGGATCGCGACTTGGTGCAGGGCTTTCTTCGTCGTCACCATGGACCTTCTGGGGGCACGTCGGGGGCCATTCCTAGGGGGGGGGGTTCATGTCAGGAATGACCCAGGTTCTGCCTCGCCTCGCCACCAGAGGGCACCATGAACTCTTAATTGTCTCCTTCTTTCTTCCTAATCGTACTCACCTGTGCATGGTTATATGCCTGTTATTTAAGTGGTGCTTAGTTTTATGTCCGGTGCTCAGTCTTGAGTTTCATACTGCCCTGTGATCCTCTTGCCGGCCTGCTAGCCTCTATCTGTGCTGTTGTTATTTTGTTTGTTTCTAGTAAAGTCTATCTTTGTGTTTGCAACCTATCCTCTGCCTGAGTTTGCCTTCCTGCAGTTGGGTTCACCCAGTGCCACTCGTCACAAAAGGTATGATGGTATGAGGTAAAAGGGGGAGGTAATGAGACAATTAAAGAAACAAAAGATGGGTCTGTGCGAGAAAATGGAGCAGTGGTTATGGTTTGAAATTGTTGAGCTCTATGTTGAGTCCAGAAGGCTGTAAAGTGCCTAATCGAAAGATGAGGTGCTGTTCCTTGAGCTTACGTTGAGCTTCATTGGAACAGTGTAAAAGGCCGAGGACAAACGGGTCAGAGTGGGAGTGGAGCGGAGAATTAAAGTGGCAGGTGACTGGTGGCTTGGGGTCACGCTTGCGGACTGAACGGAAAAACATCTTGCAGAACCTTTGACAAAGAGTCCCACCCGAAACGTGAATCTGTTTTTTCTGTCAGGTGCTGGTGGATCTGTGGTATATTTCCAACAACAACTTGCATTTAAATAGTGCCTTTAACGCAATAAAACGTCCCAAGGCGCTTCACAGGAGCGATTATCAAACAAGATTTGACACCGAGCCACATAAGGTGATATTAGGACAGCTTGGTCAGAGAGGTAGGTTTTAAGGAGTGTCTTAAAGGAGGAGCGAGAGGCGGAGAGGTTTAGGGAGGGAATTCCAGAGCTTAGGGCCCCGCCAATGGTGGTGAGTAAATTGGGGATGCGCAAGAGGCCAGAATTGGAGGAACGCTGTGATCTCGGAGGGTTGTGGAGCTGAAGGAGATTACAGAGATAGAGGGAATGAGGACATGGGGGATTTGAAAACAAGGATGAGAATTTTAAAATTAATGCGTTGCTGGACTGGGAGCCAATGTAGGTCAGCGAGCACAGGGGTGATGGGTGAACGGGACTGGGTGTGAGTTAGGACACTGGGCAGTGAGCACAGGGGTGATGGGTGAATGGGACTGGGTGTGAGTCGGGACACGGGTCAGCGAGCACAGGGGTGATGGGTGAACGGGACTGGGTGTGAGTTAGGACACGGGGCAGTGAGCACAGGGGGTGATGGGTGAACGGGACTGGGTGTGAGTTAGGACACGGGTCAGCGAGCACAGGGGTGATGGGCGAACGGGACTGGGTGCGAGTCGGGACACGGGTCAGCGAGCACAGGGGTGATGGGTGAATGGGACTGGGTGCGAGTTAGGACACAGGTCAGCGAGCACGGGGGTGATGGGTGAACGGGATTGGGTGCGAGTCGGGGCACAGGGGTGATGGGTGAACGGGACTGGGTGCGAGTTAGGACATGGGGCAGTGAGTACGGGGGGTGATGGGTGAACGGGACTGGGTGCGAGTTGGGACATGGGGCAGTGAGCACAGGGGGTGATGGGTGAACGGGACTGGGTGTGAGTTAGGACACGGGGCAGTGAGCACAGGGGTGATGGGTGAACGGGACTGGGTGTGAGTTCGGACATGGGGCAGTGAGCACAGGGGGTGATGGGTGAACGGGACCTGGTGCGAGTCGGGGCACGGGTCAGCGAGCACAGGGGTGATGGGTGAACGGGACTGGGTGCGAGTCGGGACACGGGTCAGCGAGCACAGGGGTGATGGGTGAATGGGACTGGGTGCGAGTTAGGACACGGGCAGTGAGCACAGGGGGGGTGATGGGTGAACGGGACTGGGTGCGAGTTGGGACACGGGGCAGTGAGCACAGGGGGTGATGGGTGAACGGGATTGGGTGCGAGTCGGGACACGGGCAGTGAGCACAGGGGTGATGGGTGAACGGGACTGGGTGTGAGTTAGGACACGGGGCAGTGAGCACGGGGTGATGGGTGAACGGGACTGGGTGTGAGTTAGGACACGGGGCAGTGAGCACGGGGTGATGGGTGAATGGGACTGGGTGTGAGTTAGGACACGGGGCAGTGAGCACAGGGGTGATGGGTGAACGGGACTGGGTGTGAGTTAGGACACGGGGCAGTGAGCACAGGGGGTGATGGGTGAACGGGACTGGGTGCGAGTTAGGACACGGGGCAGTGAGCACAGGGGTGATGGGTGAACGGGACTGGGTGTGAGTTAGGACACGGGGCAGTGAGCACGGGGTGATGGGTGAATGGGACTGGGTGCGAGTTAGGACACGGGGCAGTGAGCACAGGGGCGATGGGTGAACGGGACTGGGTGTGAGTTAGGACACGGGGCAGTGAGCACAGGGGGTGATGGGTGAACGGGACTGGGTGCGAGTTAGGACACGGGGCAGTGAGCACAGGGGTGATGGGTGAACGGGACTGGGTGCCAGTTAGGACACGGGGCAGCAGAGTTTTGAAGACCTCAAGTTTACGGAGGGTGGAAGATGGGAGGCCGGTCAGAAGAGCATTGGAACTGTCAAATCTAGAGGTGACAAAGGCGTGGATGAGAGTTTCGGTGGCAGATGAGCTGAGGCAGGAGTGGAGTCGATCGATGTTATTGAGTTAGAAGTTGGCAGTCTTGGTGATGAAGTAGATATGTGATCGGAAGCTCCCCTCAGGGTCAAATATGACGCCAAGGTTGCGAATGGTCTGGTTCAACCTCAGACAGTTGCCAGGGAGAGGGATGGAGTCGGTGGCTGGAGTCGGTGGCTAAGGAATGGAGATTGTGTTGGGGACCAAAGACAATGGCTTCAGTGTCAGCCGTGGCTCAGTGGGTGGCGCCCTTGCCTCTGAGTCAGAAGGTTGTGAGTTAAAGTCCCACTCCAGGGACTTGAGCACAAAAATCTATGCTGACACTCCAGTGCGGTACTGAGGGAGTGCTGCACTGTCGGAGGTGCCGCCTTTCAGATGAGATGTTAAACCGAGGCTCTATCTGCCCTCTCAGGTGGACGTAAAAGATCCCATGGCATTATTTCGAGGAAGAGCAGGGGAGTTATCCCTGGTGTCCTGGCCAATGTTTAGCCCTCAATCAATATTACTAAAAACAGATTATCTGGTCATTATCACATTGCTGTGACTCCACCTCAAAAAGTACTTCATTGGCTGTAAAGCGCTTTGGGACGTCCGGTGGTCGTGAAAGGCGCTATAGAAATGCAAGTCTTTCTTTCTTTCCCAATATTTAGTTGGAGGAAATTTCTGCTCATCCCGGACTGGATGTCGGACAAGCAGTGTGACAAATCAGAGATAGTGGAGGGGTCGAGAGAGGTGGTGGTGAGACAGCTGAGTGTTGTCAGCGTACATGTGGAAACCGATGGCGTGATTTTGGATGATGTCGCCAGGGAGCAGCATGAGAAACAGCATTTTGGGTGATGTTTAGTCGCTACACAGGAGGCAGGCAGATTGCAGTCACCCTTTCCTTATCAGCACTTTACAGAGAGGCATCGGTCCCAAGGGGTAACCAGAAGCCCCGTATCACACATCTGTGCTCAGCTCCTCTGAATCACCAGGTCCAGAGACAGTTGCCTTAATCTGCAACCAGCTGATGTATTTCCCAAACTCGTTTCAATGACACTGATGAACTCTCCTTCATTCTAAACAAGGTGAAGTACACGCACTAACCAGATAAAGCTCAGCCCAAACACCCTGGGACTGTGTGAGTGATGTTTGGGGATGACTGATTTATAATGGATGGATCATCCAGCAGTTTGTGTTGTGTGATATTTCCAACAGTCAGTTCTATCCCAAGAAACGTTGCACAGTTTTAGGTTAAAATATTCACAGTGGCCGTGTTCTACCCCGTCTGTCAATCAACTACTCTGTCTAGGCAACAGCACCCCCACCCCCTTACCCCAGGGGGGCTGTGAGTCCAGCGTTGCTCCAACCTTCTCCCTGCAGGTTGTTCCCTGGTTCTCTCCTTATACCAAGGGTCTTCCATTGGGGAGATTCCCACCTCCAGAAGTGGGAATCAAGTTCTCAAATGCTTTGAGTTACAACAATGAGACCTGCAGGAGTCTGAGTGCCGATAATAGGAGGAGATGAGTTTGGAGGGGAACACCCATATCGACGTTCCTTCATCATCGCTGGGTCAAAATCCTGGAACTCCCCGACTAACAGCACTGTGGGAGCACCATCACCACACGGACTGCAGCGGTTCAAGAAGGCGGCTCACCACCACCCTCTCAAGGGCAATTAAGGATGAGCAATAAATACTGGCCTTGCCAGCGACACCCAGATCCCATGAATGAATAAAAAAAATAATGAATTTTTAAGGTGTCTGTCAAGTTGGTTGAATTTCCTATCATCTCAACCAGAGGCTGTTTGTTTCTGATTTCCCATTGTAATGAATGCAGAATGTGAGCCACAACAACACTCTGTCCTCATTAGCTCTCCTAACCCCCTCTCGCCCAACGAGAATGGTGCATGGGAGGGGTTTAAGATTAGGCCGTATCCACTTACCTGAGGTCCTGTGTAATGGGGACATGTCTCAGGGTCCCAACCCCAGCGAGAGCCTCTGTTTATTTGTTTGCATGTTTATTAAATCAGATGATAAGTGATGGAGTGGCTGGAAATAATTACAGTGTAAACCATTCCCACACAAATGGTGCTCTGTTTACCCAGCAGATCTGGGATATAACCAGTCTCTTCAGGCTAATGAAATTTAAAATTCTCTTCTGCAACTGTGAAACTCCTAATAATGTTACTTTATAGTCAGTTGGCCATAAGAGCGGGTCTGGCACAGACGTGATGGGCCGAATGGCCTCCTTCTGTGCTGCTCTATTCTATGATTTATCCTACAGATTATCCTCGCTGCTTCTAACTGAACCCCAAATCAGGAATTTGCAATTAGAAAGTAAGAGCTGGAAGCATCAGTGAGGGCCAGAAACAGCTGGAAACACCAGCGCACAGGTGACAGGCAGCAAACGGCCCAGCGTCACCTTGGGTTTGGAAGCAGATTGTGTGGCGCTCCCGTGCTCTGTGACATCAGTTGGGTCCTTCAGTCACTGATGTTTCCAGCTGTTAGGATCCTTGTTCGCCCTGTGATCTGCCCCAAGAATGTTCCGGAATCTGAGAGGCGCTCAGAGCTCCCTGTTGGACCAGAGTAGCATTTCCAAATCCAGTACTAACAACAACAACTTGCATTTATTTATACAGCGCCTTTAACATACATGTACATGTACAGCAGGCAGCTCAAAGCACTGGAGAGGTACCACCAACGCTGCCTCCGCAAGATCCTGCAAATCCACTGGCAGGATAGGCGCACCAACGTCAGTGTTCTTGCTCAGGCCAACATCCCCAGCATCGAAGCTCTGACCACGCTCAATCAGCTCCGATGGACGGGTCACATTGTCCGTGTGATGAAATATGCCATTCATCACTCATCTGTATTCTCTGTGTGATTGTGCCTGTGACTGTGGTTTAGTTTCAGTTTCCTCACCTTGTATTGTATTGTGTGTAGGGCTCCGCCCATACCTGGCCCCTATGTAAGCAGGCTCAGCGTTCCTCACATCCAGTACTGCAGACCTCTGGATGGAAGACACCTCTCCACTGTGTGTTACCTTCTAAGTTAATAAAAGCCTTGTTTTGTTCCGCTAACATTGAGTCTCGGATTTATTGAGGCACATCAGTCCGCATGCCCGATACGAGACTCCCAAAACAAGCGCTCTACTCGGAGCTCCGACACGACAAGAGAGCCCCAGGTGGGCAGAGGAAACGCTTCAAGGACATCCTTAAAGCCTCCTTGAAAAAGTGCAACATCCCCACCGACACCTGGGAATTCCTGGCCCAAGACCGCACAAAGTGGAGGAGAAGCATCCGGGAAGGCGCCGAACACCTCGAGTCTCTTCGCCGGGAGCAAGCGGAAGCCAAGCGCAAACAACGTCAACCCAAGCACCCCACCCACCCGCCCCTTCAACCAACGTCTGCCCCACCTGTGACAGAGACTGTAGGTCCCGCATTGGACTCATCAGTCACCTGAGAACTCATTTTTAATGTGGAAGCAAGTCATCCTCGGTTCCGAGGGACTGCCTAAGAAGAAGAAGTAAAACGTCCCGCGGTGCTTCACAGAAGCGTAAATCAAACAAAATTTGCCACCTAGCCACATAAGGAGGTATTAGGACAGGTGACCAAAGGCTTGGTCAAAGAGGTAGATTTTAAGGAGTGTCTTAAAGGAGAAGAGAGAGGTGGAGAGGTTTAGGGAGGGAATTCCAGAGCTTAGGACCGAGACAGCTGAAGGCACGGCCGCCAATGGTGGAGCGATGAAAATCGGGGATGCGCATGAGGCCAGAATTGGAGGAGCGCAGATATCTCGGAGGGCTGTAGAGCTGGAGGAGATTATAGAGATAGGGAGGGGGCGAGGCCATGGAGGGATTTGAAAACAAGGATGAGAGTTTTTAAATCGAGGCATTGCCAGACCAGGAACCGATGTAGGTCAGCGAGCACAGTGGGTGATGGGTGAACGGAACTTGGTGCGAGTTATAGACTAATGAATAAGGTCAGAGAATGCGGAGTCAGGGGATAAGTAGCAGAATGGATTGCTGGCTGGCTTTAAGACAGAAAGCAGAGAGTGGGAGTAAAGGGTAGCTATTCACAGTGGCAGAAGGTGGGTAGTGGTGTTCCACAAGGATCAGTGCTGGGACCACTGCTGTTCACAATTTACATTAACAATTTAGACTTTGAAATCAAAAACACAATTTCTAAATTTGCGGATGATACCAAATTGGGGGCGGGAAGATAGTCAATACTGAGGAGGACTGCAATAAATAACAGGTTAATAAACTTGCAGAATGGGCAAATAATTGGCAAATGAAGTACAACACAGACAAATGTGAGGTATGGGCCCAGAAATTCAGGTCGGAGGCTTCCCGTGGGTGCAAGCCCCCGACCTGCACTTACCTAGCGCGCCGGCCGTTGAGCTGTGGGCACGCGTGGGATTCCGATCCTGGGCCTCCTCCAACTGCCAGCGCGCAGTGCTTGCGTATCCCAGGGGCGCAGTTAGTTCGATGCGTCCCCTGGGATCACGTGGGCCATGGGGAGCCAATCGGAGCAGGGAATGCTCCATTCATAAGTTTGACAGGAAGAGCTATCAAAACTTATAAATACTACGGGCCCCAAAACATCACTAAATCTTCAAATAAATTTAAAAAGAACATCACATTTTTAAAATAAACTATAAATTACATGAAATAACTATTTTAAACAATAATTTAAATTTTTGAAAAAAATAATTTTATTTTCTAACGGGGCTAAAAATAAACTTACCTTGCTTTAAAGTATTTAAAAATAATAAACCTGTGGAAAAAATGTTTTAATTTTAATTAATTCACCACTTACCTTGTAAAAAGCAGGCCTTACGCCTGCTTTTTAAATGTGTAAATTCTGGAGACTTACCTTCCCGGGAAAACCTGCAAAAATAACGCAAGTTCGATGCGCACGCGCTGCCTCTCCCACACATGCGTTCGACCTCTTAACCCTTGCTTTCAGGGGAACGAAAGTGCCGGTTTCCCGCGCATGCGCAGTGCATGCAGGAAACCAGCACTTCCATTGGGCTTACGGGTGAGTACCCTGTGCGTACTCACCCGTGGAGACCCGAATTTCTGGGCCATTACATTTTGGTAGGAAGAATATCACTTGGAGGGTGTGAGTCTAGGTGGGGTAGAAGAACAATTGGATCTCGGAGTACAAATACACAAATCATTAAAAGTTGCACCACAGGTTAGCAAGGCCATAAAAAAAGCAAACCAAGAACTAGGGTTTATTTCAAGAGGGACAGAATTGAAAAGTAGGGAAGTTATGCTAAACCTGTATTGAACCTTGGTTGGACCACACTTGGAGTACTGCGTACAGTTCTGGTCGCCATAGTATAAAAATGATATAGAGGCACTGGAGAGGATGCAGAGAAGATTTACAAGGATGATAACAGAAATGTGAGGGTATACATATCAGGAAAGGATGAACAGGCTGGGTCTCTTTTCTCTTGAAAAAAGGCTGAGGGGTGACCTAATAGAGGTCTTTAAAATTATGTAAAGTTTTGATAGAGTGGATACAGAGAGAATGTTTCCACTTGTGGGGAAGAGCATAACTAAAGGCCATAAATATAAGATAGTCACCAAGAAATCCAATAGTGAATTCAGGATACATTTCTTTACCCAGAGAGTGGTGAGAATGTGGAACTCGCTACCATAGGGAGTGGTTGAAGCGAATAGTATAGATGCATTTAAGGGGCGGCTAGACAAGCATATGAGGGAGAAGGAATAGAGGGTTCTGCTGATGGATTTAGATGAGGAAAGACAGAGGAGGCTCGAGTGGAGCATAAACGCCGGCATGGACTGGTTGAGCCGAATGGCCTGTTTCTGTGCCGTATATCCTATGTAATTCTATGTAGTTAAGATACGGGCAGCAGATGTTTGGATAAGCACCAGTTTACGGAGGGTGGAAGATGGGAGGCCGGCCAGGAGTGCATTGGAATTGTCAAGTCTGAAGGTAACAAAAGCATGGATGAGGGATTCAGCAGCAGATGAGCCGAGACAGGGTTGGAGTCGGGCGATGTTATGGAGCTGGAAGTAGGCGGTCTTGGTGGTCGGTAGCTCATCTCGGGGTCAAATATGACAGCAAGATTACAAACGATCAGGCTGTGCTTCAGACAGTTGCCACGGAGAGGGCTGGAAATGGTGGTCCTGCCCCTGATTGCTGTCCAGTGACCCCTGGGCTAGGGAGGGGTGATACCAGCCAGGGGTTCCTGTCCCTATCCTGCTGGACAGTGTGTGCGAATAGCAGGTAAGGACAGGATTGGGCTGCACCGTGACGCTGTATGGTCGAATTGCCTGCCACCGCTCAGTGTCTAGAGTCACACTCGGAAAACGACTGCTTGGGCCTGAGACTGGATGGGTGGAGGGGAACAGATGCCTCCTGTGGCACTGGTTCTCCTGTAGGAGTCAGCACGGTCAAGATCAAAGGGAAGAAACCTGCCAAAGGATTTTGAATTCCTAGATGGCAGTGAGTTAAACGAATCTGACATCAGAATCAGGGAATTAGCTTCTGCAATTCCATTCAAAATGTCATCATTATGTTAATTCTGAGACAAGGAGATGAAAGGACTGAGATTGACTTTGAAGTTCTTCCAGTGAGAGAGGCAGAAACTCACGGGCACACTGCGCACCTTCAAGGCCTAAAAACCAGCAACACAAAGCACATTTATTGAATATCTTTTTAACTAAGAGTTAATTACAGTTTTATTAATGTATTTTATGCCCATTCTGTTGTTTTTGTTAATTTAATTCCTCTCAACATTTTGACTTTCTCCTTCTTCTTAGGCAGTCCCTCTGAACTGAGGATGACTTGCTTCCACATTAAAAATGAGTTCTCAGGTGACTGATGAGTCCAATGCGGGACCTACAGTCTCTGTCACAGGTGGGGCAGACGGTGGTTGAAGGGGCGGGTGGGGTGGGGTGCTTGGGTTGACGTGCGCTGCTTGCGCTTGGCTTCCGCTTGCTCCCGGCGAAGAGACTCGAGGTGTTCGGCGCCTTCCCAGATGCTTCTCCTCCACTTTGTGCGGTCTTGGGCCAGGGATTCCCAGGTGTCGGTGGGGATGTTACACTTTTTCAAGGAGGCTTTGAGGGTGTCCTTGAAGCGTTTCCTCTGCCCACCTGGGGCTCTCTTGCCATGCTGGAGCTCAGAGTAGAGTGCTTGTTTTGCGAGTCTCGTATCGGGCATGTGGACAATGTGACCCATCCATCGGAGCTGATCGAGCGTGGTCAAAGCTTGGATGTTAGCCTGAGCAAGAACACTGACGTTGGTGCACTTATCCTGCCAATGGATTTGCAGGATCTTGCGGAGGCAGCGTTGGCGGTACCTCTCCAGTGCTTTGAGGTGCCTGCTGTACATGGTCCATGTCTATGAGGCATACAGCAGGGCGGGTATCACTGCTGCTCTGTAGACCATGATCTTAGTGCCGGGTTTGAGGTCCTGGTCTTCAAACACTCTCTTCCTCAGGCGACCGAAGGCTGCACTGGCACACTGAAGGCGGTGTTGGACTTAGTTGTCGACATCTGCCCTTGTTGACAGTAGGCTCCCGAGGTATGGAAAGTGGTCCACGTTGTCCAAGGCCTTGTCGTGGATTTTGATAATCGGGGTGCAGTAATGTGTGGCGGGGGCAGGTTGGTAGAGGACGTTTGTCTTACGGATGTTTAGTGTAAGGCCCATGCTCTCGTACGCTTCGGTGAAGGTGTTGACAATGGTTTGGAGTTCGACCTCCGAGTGAGAGCAGACGCAAGCGTCATCTGCATATTGTAATTCGATGACAAAGGATGAGATGACCTTGGATCTGGACTGGAGGCGACGGAGGTTGAACAGTTTCCCGTTTGTTCTGTAAATTAGCTCCACTCCAGTGGGGAGCTTACTGAGGGTGGCATAGTGGTTAGCACTGTTGCCTCACAGCGCCAGAGACCCGGGTTCGAATCCGGCCTCGGGCGACTGTCTGTGTGGAGTTTGCACATTCTCCCCGTGTTTGCGTGAGTTTTCTCCGGGTGCTCCGGTTTCCTCCCACAGTCCAAAGATGTGCAGGTTAGGTTGATTGGCTATGATAAATTGACCCTTAGTGTTAGGGGGATTAAATACGTGGGGTTACAGGGATAGGGTGGGATATGTGTTGGTGTAGGGGTTACGGGGATCGGGTGGGATATGTGCCGGTGCAGGCTCGATGGGCCGAAATGGCCTCTATCTGCACTGTGGGGTTTCTGTGTGATTTCTGTGTGTGAGATGGAGCATTGCAGCAAGGAAGATCGAGAAGAGCTTGTTTACTCAATTGTTTATTGTAGAATAATGTTAAATATTATCTGGGGCATCGATCACAGGCATCCATGGGGAGCATGGGTTGGGGTCAGGGGTTGGGGGGTCACACTTTGGGGAGTTTAGGTTGGGGCGTGTTACATCAAGTTTACAGCACAGAAACAGGCCATTTGTTCCAACTGGTCCGTGCCGGTGTTTATGCTCCACTCGAGCCTCCTCCCACCCTCCTTCATCTCACCCTATCAGCATCTCCTTCGATTCCTTTCTCCCTCATGTGTTTGTCCAGCTTAAATGTATCTATGATATTCATCTCAACCACTCCCTGTGGTAGCGAGTTCCACATTCTCACCACTCTCTGGGTAAAGAAGTTCCTCCTGAATTCCCTATTGGATTTATTGGTTCTGGTATTATCCTTGTAAATCTTTCTTCAGTGCCTCGATATCCTTTTTATAGTAGGAAGACCAGAGCTGTGTACAATACTCCAAGTGTGGTCTAACCAAGGTTCGATACAAGTTTAACATAACTTCTCTGCTTTTTAATTCTATCTAGAGATGAGCCCCAATGCCAGGTGTGCTTTTTTATGGTCTTATTAACCTGCGTTGCTATTAGTGATTTGTGAATCTGTGCCCCCGACCCCTCAGATAAATAGGTTATATAAACACGGACTCTCAGCCTTGGAAGGAACGTGAATGAGAGGGAACGTCATAGAGGGAATAGAGAGGGTTGATCCTGAGCACCATTTCAAGTTAAGTCACGATTACAGCACAGGGGGACTCGGGAACAAATTGATGAAAGGCAAGTTCAGGACTGACATCAGGAAACATGCCTTCACACCAAGAGTGATCAACAGCTTCAATTGTGTGCTGGCCTCCCATCCTCCATTCTCTCTCGCCCTTAGTCTATCCCACACAAAGTCCCCACTTGTCATTCACACCCCCCCCCACCACCCCCCAAACCCTGTCCTTGCTGAACCTACACTGACTCCCAGTCCCCACATTTAAAATTCTTGCTCTTGTCTTTAAAACTTTTCAAGGCCTCACCTCTCCCTATCTCTGTAACCTCCTCCAGCACCACACCTCGTCCACAGCCCCAGTCCGACCTCTTGTGCCTCCTCTCTTCCCTTTGTTGCTGGGTCCTAGTCTCTGGAATTCTCTCCCTAAACCCTCCCACCTCCAAAACCCTTCCTGAAACCCACCTCTGACCCAGTATTGCTTCTCCCTGCTCCCCTTCCTCCACTCAGCGCACAATTTCCCGCGCCTCTGTGAAGCACCTTGGCATGTTTATGTGGGGTTATATAAATGCAAGTTGTTGTAGTGGGGGGGCAAAAACTCTCGAGTGATCCAGGAGGCAGTTAGATGGTGTGGTGGGGAGGTGGGGGTGGGGTGGCAGGGGTGGTGGCGGGGGTGGCAGGGGTGGTGGCGGGGCGGGGGTGGGGTGGCAGGGGTGGTGGCGGGGGTGGGGAGGCGGGGGTGGGGGCGGGGGTGGGAGTGGGGTGGCGGGGGTGGGGTGGCGGGGGTGGGGGCGGGGGGGCGGGGGTGGGGAGGCAGGGGTGGTGGCGGGGGTGGGAGTGGGGTGGCGGGGGTGGGGGTGGGGTGGCAGGGGTGGGGGTGGGAGTGGGGTGGCGGGGGTGGGGGTGGGAGTGGGGTGGCGGGGGTGGGGTGGCGGGGGTGGGGTGGCAGGGGTGGTGGCGGGGGTGGGGGTGGGAGTGGGGAGGCAGGGGCGGGGGTGGGAGTGGGGAGGCGGGGGTGGGGGTGGGGGGGTGGAGATTGTAGGTGTCTATGGAAGGATGAGCTTGATTGGCCCCACCTGTAATATCTTTCTGCTCGTTAATGCAGCAAAATAACACAGTAACCCGGTCAGTCACTGGTGGGTGAGAGTGTCAGCTGTGTCTCAGTGGGTAGCCTTTGAGTCAGAAGTGCCTCTTCAGAGACTTGAGCACATAATCTAGACTAACATTCCCAGTGCAATGCTGAGGGAGTGCTGCACTGTCGGAGGTGCCGTCTTTCGGTTAAACCGAGGCCCCGTCTGCTCTCTCAGGTGGACATAAAAGATCCCACGGACACTATTTGAAAGAAGAGCAGGGGGAGTTCTCCCTGGTGTCCTGGGCCAATATTTATCCCTCAACCAACATCACTAAAACAGATTATCTGGTCATTATCACATTGCTGTTTGTGGGAGCTTGCTGTGCGCAAATTGGCTGCCGCGTTTCCTACATTACAACAGTGACTCCACTTCAAAATGTACTTCATTGGCTGTAAAGCACTTTGGGACGTCCTGAGGTCGTGAAAGGTGCTGTAGAAATACAAGTCTTTATTCTATTACCTTAAACTTAATAAAATGTTAACCAGGTCAATGACTGGAGCTCGAGGTACCTTCAGGCTTTCTTTGGAGGAACACTGTGGACTTCATTGTGCCGCTTGAATCAAATTGGAAGTCAGGATGAGCAGCTGTCAATCAATCCCAGTGATATCTCACAGGTACATAAGAACATAATAAATAGGAGCAGGAATAGGCCACTTGGCCCCTCGAGCCTGCTCTGCCATTCAATAAGATCATGGCTGATCTTGGGCTCAAAGCCACTTCCCTGCCCGCTCCCCATAACCCTTCACTCCCTTATCTTGCAAAAATCTGTCTATCTCCACCTTAAATGTATTTAACGACCCAGCCTCCACAGCTCTCTGGGGCAGAGAATTCCACAGATTTACGACCCTCTGAGATAAGAAATTCCTCCTCATCATAGTTCTGAAACTATGCCCCCGAGTTCTAGATTTCCCCACGAGGGGAAACATCCTCTCTGCATCTACTCTGTCGAGCCCCCTCAGTATCTTATGGGGGAAAAATTCAGTTGTTTGCGCCTCCCGTTAGCGCCTTAAGAGGGCGCTAATGGGGCACAAAGCAACTAGCGCCTGGACGCGGCGATGTTTGCGCCGCTCGCGAAATTAACTAGACATTTTGCAGCGGCGTTAAACACTGCCGCCACGATTTCTTGCGCCAGCATATCGTGACGTCAGTCGAGTGCGCAACGCCCCGGTAGCACCCCGGACCGGATATTGAGTGGCGCCCCCTGCCTTACCGCCTGCTGCTAGCAACGACAGGTTGAGGGGAGCGTTTTGCAGTCAGAAAGGGACTAGGGGAGCGCTATTTAAAGGCGACCGCTTCCTGCCTTTTTTTGTTGGTGGCATTTGTGCACCACGCATTCTGAGAGACAGAGAGAGAGACTTCTGGAGAGAGTCAACGCTGTGTGAAGGAGTTTTGGGTACTGAGCAGCACTTTGCAGGTTCATTTTGATTTGCCCTTCCTTGTATCTATTTAGAAGAGACTGTGGGGGCTGCACTCTGAGCTCTTTCCCTGGGTCTCTCCATTGTTCTTTCCAGCAGATTTGATGTACAAGTCTCTCCAGGCCGAGACTCAAGGCTGCAATGAGCAGGATGTGGATGGAGAGCAAGAGCGACCCTCCCCTTTAAGATAAAAACAGAAAATGTTGGAGAAACTCAGCAGGTCAAGCAGCATCTATGAAGAGAGAAACAGAGTTAACGTTTCAGGTCGATGACCATTCGTCAGAACTCCCCTTTAAGAAGTGGCCGGTGCCGGTGTGTCTGTGTTCCATTGCTGACTGACATCACATGAGCTTCGCCAGCGCTGTGAGGTAGCGCCTCGCTCCTCGGCTTTTGCGCCTTAAGACAGATGTGAAGCGCCTGAGTTAGCGCTCCAATCACATCCAGGGGCAATAAAAGCCAAGTTTGCTGTCAGAGGCGATAATTAGCGCCAGGCGCTAAACTTTGCGCACGGCCAATAATGGCGCCCCAAATGGGGTGATAGCAAATTTTTCCCCCTGTATGTTTCAATAAGATCACCTCTCATTCTTCTAAATTCCAGTAAGTATAGGCCCAGCCTGCTCAACCTTTCCTCATAAGTCAAACCCCTCATCTCTGGAATTAACCTCGTGAATTATCTCTGAACTGCCTCCAATGAAAGTATATCCTTCCTTAAATAAGGAGACCAAAACTGTACGCAGTACTCCAGGTGTGGTCTCACCAATACCCTGTACAGTTGTAGCAGGACTTCCCTGCTTTTATACTCCAACCCCCTTGAAATAAAGGCCAATATTCCATTTGCCTTTTTGATTACTTGCTGTACCTGCATGCTAACTTTTTGTGTTACATGCACAAGGACCCCCAGGTCCCTCTGAACTGTAGCATTTTGTAATCTCTCTTCATTTAAATAATAGGCTGCTTTTTTATTTTTCCTTACCTTGCACTTTCCCACATTATACTCCATCTGCCAAATGTTTGCCCACTCACTTAGCCTGCCTATATCCCTTTGCAGATCCTTTGAGTCCTCTGCACAACTTGCTTTCCCACCCATCTTTGTATCATCCATAAACTTGGCTACATTACACTCGGTCCCTTCATCCAAGTCATTACTGTAGATTGTAAATAGTTGAGGCCCCAGCACCGATCCCTGTGGCACCCCACTAGTTACCACTTGCCAACCGGAAAATGACCCATTTATCCCGAGTCTCTGCTTTCTGTTAGTTTGCCAATTCTCTATCCATGCTAATATATTACCCCCAATTCCGTGAGCTCTTATCTTATGCAGTAACCTTTTATGTGGCACCTTATCGAATGCCTTCTGGAAATCCAAATACACCACATCCACTGGTTCACCTTTGTCCACCCTGCTCATTACCTCCTCAAAGAACTCCAGCAAGTTTATTAAACATGATTTCCCTTTCATAAAATCATGCTGATTGCTTGATTGCATTATGATTTTCCAAATGCCCTGCTACTGCTTCCTTAATGAAGGACTCCAGCATTTTCCCAACGACAGATGTTAGGCTAACTGGTCTATAGTTTCCTGCTTTCTGTCTCCCTCCTTTCTTAAATAGGGGTGTTACATTTGCGGTTTTCCAAGTACTTTGCTTCGATATGAGTTTGGTCTGATTTATATAACTGCAGGGCTTCATATCGTTTAGGGTGCTGCAGTAACTGATGCATTTTATTTAGTTTTAGCAATGGCTCTCTGTTATCCATCTATAATAATAAAATGTTGTTGAATGTCACTTTTGAGTTGGTAGTAATTATGGTATGACGCAGCACAGAAGGCGGCCATTCGGCCCATCGTACCTGTGCCGGCAATCATGTGAACATTCCAAACGTTGGTGTCACTTTCTCGCAATCTCATTGGTGGAGAGTGATCATGGGCGGGTGATTTTTGGAGATAACACAGTGCAGGTTCCCTTTCTGGAGACGGGCCCCTCCTTACATGTCCCTGGGATCTCTGCTCTTCACAGCACCTTGAGCTCAGGGTCCTCCTCCCAGGAATGACCGCCCCACGCCTTGTGATGCTGACCTTCAACCAGCTGTGATGAAAGTAGATCTTTATGACTGATTGCTAATTAGCTCCGAGTTTATTTTTGTGTGCATTAGATTTGAAACTCCCAGTTCCAATTTATGGAATGTAGATGCTAGAGTGTGACAAACATTGGAACTTTTAGTTAAAGAGATCAGTGCAGCCTATATAACATGGCTGATGTCTGTATAGGGACACTACTTACACAACTGTATTATAAATGAATGTATCGGACTCAGTAGAGACTGGGCTGTTTGGGTTTTCACACCAGTGTGAATGTACACAAGGAGGGATCCTGTGGCTCAGTGTATAGCACGCTTACCTCTGAGTCAGAAGGTTGTGGGTTCAAGTCCCACTCCAGAGACATGAGCACAAAAATCTAGGCTGACACTCCAGTGCAGTACTGAGGGAGTGCTGCACTGTCAGAGGTGCCGTCTTTCGGATGAGATGTTAAACCGAGGCCATGCTGCCCTCTCAGGTGAATGGAAAAGATCCCATGGCCACTATTTCAAAGAAGAGCAGGGGAGTTCTCCCCGGTGTCCTGGCCAATATTTATCCCTCAACCAACATCAGTTAAACTGATTATCTGGTCATTATCACAGTGCTGTTTGTGGGAGCTTGCTGTGTGTAAATTGACTGCCACATTTCCTACAACAGTGACTACACTTCAAAAGTACTTCATTGGCTGTAAAGTGCATTGGGACATCCTGAGGTTGTGAAAGGCGCTATATAAATGCAAGTCTTATTTTTTTCTCCCTCTTATGTTTCTGTTTAGCCTTCGAACTCACCAACCTTTCTAAAGCTCATCAAGGGACATTTTGTCCTTGGCTCTGTTTCCTGCTGTCCTGAACGCTGCGGTGTTCTGAGGATGCTGGCTTGTTGTGCGGGTGGCCCAACGCTGCTTTATAAATTCTTCAGCTAAAACTTTCTCTTATATTCCTTCGACGCATTGTTTAGGTGCCATCTTGAAATATTCACCACGCCCAGAATAAATTGTGCTCGGCAACAGAAGGCTCTGGTTGTTAAGGTAGTAAATGATCTGATAAGGCCATAAAGAATGCAAAGAACGTAATGGGGTTCATTTCAAGAGGAATAGAATACAAAAGTAGGGAGGTAATGTTAAATTTTTATCGAACCTTGGTTAAACCACACTGAGCACTGTGCACAGTTCTGATCTCCATACCAGGAAAAGGATATGGATGCACAGGAGAAAGTGCGGAAAAGATTTACAAGGATGTTACCAGAATTAAGAGGATGCAACTAACAGGAAAGATTGCGCAGGCTGGGACTCTTACCTCTGAAAAAGCGAAGACTGAGAACTGATAGAGGTCTTTAAAATTAGTAAGGGGTTCGATAGGGTTAATATGGAGAAACTGTTTCCATTTGTGGGTCAGTCCAGAACAAGGAGATGTGAATATAAGATAGCTACTAACACATTAAGAATTTAGGAGGAATTTCTTTCCACAGAGAGTGGTGAGAATGTGGAACTTGCTGTCACATGGAATGGGTGAAGCAGAGAGTGTTGACGCATTTAAGAGGAGGCTTGATGCATACAAGGGAGAAGAGAATAGAGCGATACGGGGGCGGGGTGGGAAGAGTTAATTAGAGTGGGTGGAGGTTCGCGTGGAGCATTAACACCGGCACAGAGCAGAATGTCCTGTTTCTGTGTTGCAGATTCTATGTAATTCCATGTAATATAACTTGCCGATGGATAGCTTTACTAAGCACTGGTGGTAAATTCGCATTCGGGTGCAGAGGAGATTGTATTTATTGGGTTTGTGTCCTTTGGCAATGATCAAGACGTTGAGGTCCTCTAAAAGCAAAGCAACTTTGCTGTCTAACTGGCCCAGGATGGCAGGCCTGGTGATGGGAAGTGAAGCCGAGATGATCCTTTATGAGAAGCCTAGAAACCTAATATCTGATGTGCCAGGTCCACAGACCTCCAGGGCGCCATAGATGACTGACCAGGTAACCTGGCTTATTGATGAGTTCGGAATGGGATCTAGCCCAGTTTCTGGCAGTGGAGATACTTCCTACTTGGTCCCACTTGGCGTGGAAGTTCTGCTACAGTTGTTTGAAGACCGCATCTGGAGTCACTGCGTTCAGTTCTGGACCCCACACCTCAGGAAGGGTATATTGGCCTTGGAGGGGGAGCAGCGCAGATTCACCAGCATGATACCGGGTCTAAAAGGGATAAATTATGAGGACAGGTTGCACAGACTAGGCTTGCGTTCCCTTGAGTATAGAGAATTAAGGGGTGATCTAATTGAGGTGTTTAAGATGATTAAAGGATTTGATAGGGTACATATCAACTGATGACACCCAGGTTTACTTCACCACCACCACCTCCACTGTCTCTGCTTGTCCAACACCCAGCCCTGGGTGAGCAGAAATTTCCTCCAACTAAGTGTTGGGAAGACTGAAGCCCATTGTCTTCGGTCCCCACCACAGACTCTGTTCCCTTGTCACCGACTCCAACCCTCTCCCTGGCAACTGTCGGAGGTTGAACTAGGCTGTTTGCAACCTTGGTGACGAACTTGACCGGGTTGAGCTTCCTGACCATATATCTGCTCCATCAACAAGACGACCTACTTCCACCTCTGTACATTGCCCGTCTTCGCCCCTGCCTCAGCTTATCCGCTGCTGAAACACTCATCCATGCCTTTGTTACCTCGAGACTTGACTATTCCAAAACTCTCCTGACCGGCCTCCCATCTTCCACCCTCCATAAACTTGAGCTCATCCAAAACTCTGCTGCCCCGTGTCCTAACTCACACCGACCCCCGTTCACCCATCGCCCCCTGTGCTCACTGCCCCGTGTCCTAACTCGCACCAAGCCCTGTTCACCCATCACCCCCTGTGCTCACTGCCCCGTGTCCTAACTCACACCCAGTCCCGTTCACCCATCACCCCCTGTGCTCACTGCCCCGTGTCCTAACTCGCACCCAGTCCCGTTCACCCATCACCCCCTGTGCTCACTGCCCCGTGTCCTAACTCACACCGACCCCCGTTCACCCATCACCCCCTGTGCTCACTGCCCCGTGTCCTAACTCACACCCAGTCCCGTTCACCCATCACCCCCTGTGCTCACTGCCCCGTGTCCTAATTCGCACCAAGCCCTGTTCACCCATCACCCTCTGTGCTCACTGCCCCATGTCCTGACTCGCACCAAGCCCTGTTCACCCATCACCCCCTGTGCTCACTGCCCGTGTCCTGACTCGCACCAAGTCCTGTTCACCCATCATCCAGTGCTCACTGACCTATATTGGCTCCTGGTTATCAATTTAAAAATTCTTATCCTCGTTTTCAATTCCCTCCAGGGCCTTGCCTCTCCCTATCTCTGTAACCTCCTCCAGCCCTACAACCCTCCGAGATCTCTGCGCTCCTCTAATTCTGGCCTCTTGCCCATCCCCGATTTTCATCGCTCTACCATTGGTGGCCGTGCCTTCAGCTGCCAAGGCTCATAACTCGGCAATTCCCTCCCTAAACCTCTCCACCTGTCTTTGATAATCGCTCCTGTGAAGCGCCTTGGGCCATTTTACTCAGTTAACGGTGCTATATAAATGCAAGTTGCTGTTGTTGATGGAGAGAAACTATTTCCTCTGGTGGGGGGTCCAGAACAAGTGGGACATAACCTTAAAATTAGAGCCAGGCCGTTCAGAGGTGATGGCAGGAAGCACGTCATCACACAAATGGTAAGTGAGAGCCTAGACAGTGAGTGTCATCTGGCTCTTCGACCATGGGAGGCAGCACAGTGAAGTGCAATCCTATCTTTGCCTGCCAGTCCAGCAGGAATTATTGGATATCAATCTGAAGCGGGGTCCCCAGCTGTTTCTATGCATATCCACGCACAGCCCGGGCGCACTCGAGAGGACTTAAAAATGTATGCGCACAGTGAGGCTTTTCTGAGGATGGGTTGCTATGGAGACGGTGTGCTATCAGAAAGCATTGCTATGGAGATAGTGAGTCATTCATAGGTGTTTCCATGGCGATATTGAAGTGTGAACAGGTGTTCCTATGGGTTTTAGAATTATTAACTTATTGTGAGATTAACCACTAGCATCAAATCAGGCATAAAATATTTCAGAAGCATAGTTAACCCTCTCCAATCAAAACTAATAAATAACAGTGCAGCAGTCCCACAACAAGCCCGCCATGGAAACTCTCAACTCTTGGGAGATGTTAAAGCAAGGCCCCGTCTGCTCTCTCAGGTGGACATAAAAGATCATAGAAACATAGAAGATAGGAGCAGGAGTAGGCCATTCGGCCCCTCGAGCCTGCTCCGCCATTCAATGCGATCATGGCTGATCATCCAAACTCAGTACCCTGTTCCTGCCTTCTCCCCATATCACTTGATCCCACGGCACTATTTCGAAGAAGAGCAGGGGAGTTCTCCCCCGGTGTCCTCGGCCAATATTTATCCCTCAATCAACATCACTAAAAACAGATTATCTGGTCATTAGCACATTGCTGTTTGTGGGAGCTTGCTGTGTGCAAATTGGCTGCCATGTTTCCTACATTACAATAGTGACTGCACTTCAAAAGGTACTCCATTGGCTGTAAAGCGTTTGGGATGTTCTGAGGTGGTGAAAGTCGCTGTAGAAATGCAAGTTCTTTCTTAATGTTGATGGGGACCAGCTCCTAAATCAACTGAGCATGTGCAGTTGGTACAATGCGTGATGGGGAATATGCTTGTACATTGGGATAGTTCAGCAGGAGCCAAGAATGTGCATACCTCGCTAAAGGTACAAGAGCAATGCCGTGAAGCGATAGCTAGTGCAAATAGGGTGTTGGGGTGTAGCCATAGGACAATCGAGTACAAGACGAAGCATTCTATTTTGTCCTTGTACAAGGCCTTGGTCAGGCCGCACTTGGAATACTGTATCCAGTTTTGGTCTCCTCACATGGTGGGTGATATTGAGGCTTTGGAGCGTGCGCAGAGGGCGGCCACTAGACTAATTCCCAGTCTAAAGCATCTTAGTTATCAAGATAGGCTAAAAGAGCTGGGACTCTGCACTTTAGAGAAGTGTAGGCTTAGGGGTGGTCTGATTGAGGTTCATAAGATAATGAAGGGAATAGATTGTGTTCCAGTTGACAGTGTGTTCCAATTAGAAACATAGAAAAATAGGAGCAGGAATCAGCCATTCGGCCCCTCGAGCCTGCTCCGCCATTCAATACGATCATGGCTGATCCTCTATCTCAATACCATATTCCCATATTCCCGCACTCTCCCCATACCCCTTGATGCCTTTTGTGTCTAGAAATCTATCTCCTTCTTAAATATATTCAGTGACTTGGCCTCCACCGCCTTCTGTGGTAGAGAATTTCACAGGTTCACCGCCCTCTGAGTGAAGAAATTTCCCCTCATCTCAGTCCTAAATGTCCTACCCCGTATCCTGAGACTGTGACCCCTCGTTCTAGACCCTCCCAGCCAGAGGAAACATCCTCCCTGCATCCAGTCTGTCTAGCCCTGTCAGGATTTTATAAGTTTCAATTAGATCCTCTCTCATTCTTCTAAACTCTAGTGAATACAGGCCTAGTCGACCCAATTCCTCCTCATACGACAGTCCTGCCATCCCAGGAATCAGTCTGGTGAACTTTCGCTGCACTCCCTCTATGGCAAGTATATCCTTTCTTAGGTAAGGAGACCAAAACTGCACACAGTACTCCAGGTGTGGTCTCACCAAGGCCCTGTATAACTGTAGTAAGATATCCTTGCTCCTGTACTCAAATCCTCTTGCAATGAAGGCCAACATACCATTTGTCCTCCTAACTGCTTGCTGCACCTGCATGTTTGCTTTCAGTGACTGGTGTACAAGGACACCCAGGTCCCTTTGTACATCAACATTTCCCAATCTATCACCATTTAAATAATACTCTACCTTTCTGTTTTTTCTACCTTTCTGTTTTTCCTACCGAAGTGGATAACTTCACATTTATCCACGTTATACTGCATCTGCCATGTATTTGCCCACTCAACTTGTCTAAATCGCCTTGAAGCCTCTTTGCATCCTCCTCACAACTCTCAATCCCACCTAGTTTCGTGTCGTCAGCAAACTTGGAAATATTACGTTTGGCTCTCTCATCCAAATCATTGATAATAGCTGGGGCCCATGTACTGATCCCTGCGGTACCCCACTAGTCACCGCCTGCCACCCCGAAAAAGACCCATTTATTCCTACTCTCTGTTTCCTGTCTGTTAACCAATTTTCAATCCATGCCAGTATATTACCCCAATCCCATGTGCTTTAATTTTGTACAATATCCTCTTATGTGGGACTTTATCAAAAGCCTTCTGAAAGTCCAAATACACCACATCCACTGGTTCTCCCTTATCTATTCTACCAGTTACATCCTCAAAATACTCCAGTAGGTTTGTCAAACACGATTTCCCTTTCATAAATCCATGTTGATTTTGTTTAATCCCGTTGATATTTTCTAAGTGTCCTGTTATCACAGCCTTTATAATCAACTCTAGTATTTTCCCTACTACTGACAGCCTAACCGGTCTGTAGTTCCCGGTTTTCTCTCTCCCTCCTTTTTCTAAATAGTGGGGTTACATTTGCCACCCTCCAATCTGCAGGAACTGTTCCATAATCTATAGAATTTTGGAAGATGACAACCAATGCATCCACTATTTCCATGGCTACCTCTTTTAGTACCCTGGGGATTTATCAGCTTTCAGTCCCATTAATTTCTCCAGCACTATTTTTTTACTAATACTAATTTCTTTTAATTCCTCCTGCTCACTAGACCCTTGGTTCCCTAGCATTTCTGGGAAGTTATTTGTGTCCTCTTCTGTGAAGTCAGAACCCTAGGGTGCGATCTTGCCAGCCCTGGGGAGATGGGTTTGGAGGCGGGACTTCTGTGAAAATGGCAGAATCTGGGGGCGGGTACCCATCCCGCCCCCCACCCGCCTCCGTGCCATCTTCCCGGGAGGCGGGTAGCCGACCTGTGCCGGGTCCCGTCTCCTGGAGGCGGGAAGGGGATTACAGCCACTTAACTGCCTGTTAACAGGCAGTTAACCGGCAGTTAAGAGGATTATCCCCATTTTTCCAGCAGAGGCGCAGGCTTCCCAACGTTGGGAAACCCCGCTAGGATCACCGAGGCGAGCAGTGGGTCTGCAGGGGTTGGAGGGGTCCAAAAGTGCACTGTGGAGGTAAGTGATGGGTGCAAGTGTGGAGAGGTAAGTGTGTGAGGTGAGTGAAAAGTGATAGAAAATGTTTACTTACCTTTGTTTCTTCCTGCAGGCTTCAACAGTTGGGGATGCGGAGACTCCCGCATCTCACTGGCAGAGATGACAGATGGCTGCTGCACTATCCTTAATTTCTTTTGTTAGCCATGGTTGGGCCGCTTTTCCTTTTGTGTTTTTGCGCCAGAAAGGAATGTATAACTTGCAATTCATGCATTCATTCCTTAAATATTAGCCATTGCCTATCTACCGTCTTACCTTTTAATGAAGCTCCCCAATCTATCATAGCCAACTCACTCCTCGTTCCTTTGTAGTTTCCTTTGTTTAGATTTAGGACCCTAGTTTCGGATTGGACTACTTCACTTTCCATCTTAATGAAGAATTCTATCATGTTATGGTCACTCTTCCCTAAAGGACCCCGCACAACAAGATTATTAATTAACTCCTTCTCATTGCACAATACCCAATCTAGGATAGCCTGTTCCCTAGTTGGCTCCTCAATGTATTGGTCTAAAAAAAACATCTCATACACACTCCAGGAATTCATCCTCCACAGTATTATTGCTAATTTGGTTTGGCCAGTCTATATGTAGATTAAAGTCACCCATGATTACTGTAGTACCCTTGTTACATGCATCTCTATGCCATCCCCTACATTACCACTACTGTTTGGAGGCCTATAGACAACTCCCATCGATGTTTTCTGCCCCTTGGTGCTTCTTAGCTCCACCAGACTGATTCTACACCTTGATTTTCTGAGCCAATATCCTTTCTCACTATTGCTCTGATTTCATCCTTTACTAACAACGCCACCCCACCTCCTTTTCCTTTTCACCTGTCCTTCCTAAATATTGAATATCCTTGGATATTCAGCTCCCAGCCTTGGTCACCCTGCAGCCATGTCTCCGTAATTGCAATTATATCGTATCCGTTTACATAGAAACATAGAAGGTAGGAGCAGGAGTCGGCCATTCGGCCCCTCGAGCCTGCTCCGCCATTCAATGCGATCATGGCTGATCATCCAAATTCAGTACCCGGTCCCTGCTTTCTCCCCATATCCCTTGATCCCTTTAGCCTTAAGAAATATATCCAACTCCTTCTTGAATATATTTAATGTATTGGCCTCTACTGCCTTCTGTGGTAGAGAATTCCACAGGTTCACCACTCTCTGGGTGAAGTAATTCCTCCTCATTTCTGTCCTAAATGGCTTACCCCTTATCCTTAGACTGTGACCCCTGGTTCTGGACTCCCTGACCATCGGGAACATCCTTCCTGCATCTAGTCTGTCCAGCCCGGAGAAGATGTCCTTTACCCTGGCACCGGGTAGGCAACATAGCCTTCGGGACTCACGCTCCTGGCTGCAGAGAACAGTGTCTATCCCCCTAACTATACTGTCACCTACTACCACCACCTTCCTTTTTACTCCCCCCATTTGAACGGCTTCCTGTACCACGGTGCCATGGCCAGTTTGCTCATCCTCCCCGCAGTCCCCGCACTTGTCCACAAGGGTTGCAAGAACCTCGAATCTATTGGACAAGTGCAGGGACTGAGGCTCCTGCAATACTACCTCCTGGATCCCCATACCTGCCTCTCTCGCAGTCACACCCTCCTGTCCCTGACCACGTGTCAAATCTAAAGTATTTAATCTAAGGGGTGTGGCTGCCTCCTGGAGCAAAAGGTCCAGGTAACTTTCTCCCTCCCTGATGTCTCGCTGTGTCTGCAGCTCGGACTCCAGCTCCTCAACTCGGAGCCGAAGTTTCTCGAGCCGCAGACACTTACCGCAGATGTAGTCACCCTGGACAAAAATGTCCACAAACTCCCACATATTGCAGCAGCAACACATCTCCTGTTCTCCCATTATTTTATTTATTTTATTATTTTGTTTAGTGTTAATCAAATTATTTACCTTGTTTAGTTTATTAAATTAATTAAATTAAGTTTAGTTTTTAAAATGTAGTTATATGTTAACTTAAAACTTAGCCCACAGTCACTACCAATCACTTACCTGCCTTACCTGTGACGTCACACTACCGTTTGCTCTTGTTGTTGCAGGTCTGTTGCTGTTTTTATCCCCGCTCTCGGGCCTCGGTCTGTTCCCGCTCAGGTCTGCCGCCACTCAAACTCCCAAGTTGTTCACTCTGTGTCCGCTGCACTCAATTAAATAGGTTAGGGAGATCCAGGGATCATAAATTTGAGTTGTATATAAGGCTAGATTGAGGTTAGATGTCAGGGGGTGGTTCTTTCCCCAGAGAATAGTGGACCTCTGGAACAGGCTGCCGTCTCGTGCGGTGGACGCAGGCTCGCTGAATTCCTTCGAGCGAGAGCTGGCCCTGTTTCTGGCTGGGGCGGAGATTACCTCTTACAGAAGGGTAGGTACTGCTGGGAATTCAGGGCCGGAGTGAGCTCCTGGGCTAGTTTCCATCGCCTGGGGGGTCAGAGAGCAATTTCCCAGATTCTTTCCCCCCCAAATTGGTCTGGGTTTATCATCTGATTTTTTGCCTCTCCCAGGAGATGCCATGGTTTTGGGTGGGGCGGAGAGTGTATATATTGTGAGACACAAGGTATTACCATTGTGTGGGACAGGCTCGCTGGACCAGAGGGTCTTCACCTCTCTGTCATTGTTCATATGAATCCTAGTTCCTGGGACCTATTGGACATATTTAAGAGAAATGAGGGAGTGTAACTAATGGGCCAGTTCCGATCTGGGATATTTAACTGTCCCACCAGTATGGAGACCCTTCCCTGCAGGTCCCTCTCCCAGGCACAGAGTGCTTGGTTAGGGGTGCAGAGGCTCTCCTGTACAGGCAGTCAACCTGTACTGAACGCAGAGGTAATCACACAGATACCTCTCCATCAGCAGCCTTCGAGAGAGATGGAGCCAACAGCAACCCAATGAGGAGTTTCGAGATGACAATTTAATGAAAAAGAATTGATTGGTGAGGTACTTTGAGGCCTTTCTTCAGTCGAAGGCCTTCTTTAATTGGGAACAGTGGCCGACACTCTGTTAACCAGGGTGGATAATGAGTTAGATCAGCTGACTCTACAGCTGCACAAGGGATGTTGTATCTCAGCAGTAGGGGTGGTCCATCACAGACCGAGCTCAGGCCATCGGTCAGCGGCTCCTTGCCCAATCCATGCTTATAGAGTCCAATAAACAAGCTCAGGCGAGCAGTACAAATGGCGCCATGGGTGGAATTTAAGCAGGTGGTCTGGTCAGATGCTCACCTCATTAAATGACTGACCTGCCTCGAGAGCAGAGGCATTCATAGTGTGGCACCAGAATCGTATGTTCCAGAGAGGCACGATGTAAATTATGAAACTGGTTACAGATCATAGAAATTTACAACACAGAAGGAGGCCATTTGGCCCATCGTGTCTGCGCCGGCCATCAAAGAGCTATCCGGCCTAATCCCACTTTCCAGCACTTGGTCCGTAGCCCTGTAGTTTACGGCATATCCAAGTATTTTTTAAATGTGATGAGGGTTTCTGCCTCTACCACCCTTTCAGGCAGTGAGTTCCAGACCCCCACCACCCTCTGGGTGAAAACATTTCTCCTCAAATCCCCTCTAATCCTTCTACCAATTACTTTAAATCTGTGCCCCCTGGTTAGTGACCTCTCTGCTAAGGGAAATAGGCCCTTCCTATCCACTCTATCTCGGCCCCTCATAATTTTATACACCTCAATTAGGTCTCCCCTCAGCCTCCTCTGTTCCAAAGAAAACAACCCCAGCCTATCCAATCTTTCCTCATAACTAAAATTCCCCAGCCCAGGCAACATCCTCGTAAATCTCCTCTGCACCCTCTCGAGTGCAATCACCTCCTTCCTGTAATGGCCCTGAATACTGCATTAATTCCCTCCCTAAACCTCTTCGCCTCTCTATCTCTTTCCTCCCTTAAATCGCTTTTTCACCGAGCTTTTCTACCCGTCCTAATATCTCCTCATGTGCCTCTGTGTTTAAAAAAGTTTCTGATTCCACCCGTGAAGCTGATGCCACTGCGGGAGTGGTTGAGCGAGTGAACAGCGGCAGGAAAAGTGGAGGGTCAGAGGAGCGAGTTGGGAATGTTATGTGAGGCATGGGGAGAATTTGTTCAATGGGAGACGGTAATAATAGTGGGATTGTAGGAGTGTGGGAGGATGTGAGTGTTGAGGAAGATAAGGAAGTAGGTGGAGAATCCTTAGTTGATCTAGGACCCCAGTTCTGGAACATGCAGAGACTCCGTAACACAGTGTACAGACCCTCTGTAACACAGTATACAGACCCTCTGTAACACAGTGTACAGACCCTCTGTAACACAGTGTACAGACCCTCTGTAACACAGTATTCAGACCCTCTGTAACACAGTATTCAGACCCTTTGTAACACAGTATACAGGTGACAAGTCCTATTGCGGTAATTACAGAGGAGTCTCCCTGCTGTTTGCCACAGGGAAAGTCTTCGCAAGAATCCTCCTCAATCGCCTTCTCCCAGTGGCTGAAGAGCTCCTCCCAGAGTCGCAATGCGGATTCTGCCCACTAAGGGGCACAATGGACTAGATCTTCACTGCGTGTCAATTACAAGAGAAATGCAGGGACAGCACCAACCGCTGTACATGG
Source organism: Somniosus microcephalus (assembly GCF_052327205.1). Lineage (NCBI taxonomy): Eukaryota > Metazoa > Chordata > Chondrichthyes > Squaliformes > Somniosidae > Somniosus > Somniosus microcephalus. The sequence continues at coordinate 3,716,009 of NC_141012.1, forward strand.
CCTCCTTTGACCTCAGAAAGACCTTCGACACTGTCAACCGTGAGGGATTATGGAGTGTCCTCCTCAAAAATCGGCTGCCCTCAAAAGTTTGTCACCATCCTCCGCCTGCTTCACGATGACATGCAAGCCGTGATCCTGACCAACGGATCCACCATAGGCCCAATTCATGTATGGACCGGGGTCAAGCAAGGTTGTGTCATCGTACCAATGCTCTTCTCGATCTTCCTGGCTGCAATGCTCCATCTCACCCTCAGTAAGCTCCCCGCTGGAGTGGAGCTAATCTACAGAACAAACGGGAAACTGTTCAACCTCCGTTGCCTCCAGTCCAGATCCAAGGTCGCCCCATCCTCTGTCATCGAATTACAGTATGCAGACGACGCTTGCATCTGCGCTCACTCGGAGGTCGAACTCCAAACCATCGTCAACACCTTCACTGAAGCATACGAGAGCATGGGCCTTACACTAACCATCTGTAAGACAAAGGTCCTCTACCAACCTGACCACACCACACGGTACTGCTCCCCGATTATCAAAATCCATGACGAGGCCTTGGACAACGTGGACCACTTTCCATACCTCGGGAGCCTACTGTCAACAAGGGCAGACGAAGATTACGAAGTCCAACACCACCTTCAGTGTGCCAGTGCAGCCTTCGGTCACCTGAGGAAGAGAGTATTTGAAGACCAGGACCTCAAACCCAGCACCAAGCTTATGGCCTACAGAGCAGTAGTGATACCCGCCCTCCTGTATGCTTCGGAGACATGTACAACAGGCACCTCAAAGCACTGGAGAGGTAACACCAACGCTGCCTCCGCAAGATTCTGCAGATCGATTGGCAGGATAGGCGCACCAATGTCAGAGTTCTCGCTCAGGCCAACATCCCCAGCATCGAAGCTTTGACCACGCTCGATCAGCTCTGATGGACGGGCCACATCGTCCGCATGCCCGATCTGAGACTCCCAAAGCAAGCGCTCTACTCGGAGATCTGACACGGCAAGAGAGCCCCAGGTGGGCAGAGGAAACGCTTCAAGGACACCCTCAAAGCCTCCTTGAAAAAGTGCAACATCCCCACTGACACCTGGGAATCCCTGGCCCAAGACCGCACAAAGTGGAGGAGAAGCATCCGGGAAGGCACCGAACACCTCGAGTCTCTTCGCCAGGAGCAAGCGGAAGCCAAGCGCAAACAGCGGAAGGTACGCACGGCAACCCAAGCACCCCATCCACTAATACAAAAAGAAAATACTGCAGATGCTGGAAATCTGAAATAAAAACAGAAAATGCTGGAAACACTCAGCAAGTCAGGCAGCATCTGTGGAGAGAGAAACAGAGTTAACGTTTCAGGTCGATGACCTTTCGTCCGAACTGGAAAAAAGCAGGAAATGGAACAGATTTTTAAGCAAGTGTAGGAGCTGGGAAAGGGGGGAGGGGATGAAAGAACAAAAGGGAAGGTCTGTGCTAGGACAGAAGGCAGGAGAGGTTAAGAGACATTAAGAGATATTCAAGGCAAAAGGAGATGGTAATGGGACAGGTTAAGAAACAAAGGATGGCTCTAGATGAAGTGTAAATTGCGCTGGCAGAATGAAAGACAGCTGCCATGTGGGAGGGAAGAACAGAAAACACAAACAAAAAAAGTGTGGAGAAAATATATATGATATGATCTAGGTTATGATCTGAAATTCTTGAACTCTATGTTGAGTCCAGAAGGCTGTAAAGTGCCTAATCGAAAGATGAGGTGCTGTTCCTCGAGCTTACGCTGAGCTTCCGTGGAACAATGCAAGAGGCCGAGGACGGTGAGGTCTGAGTGGGAGTGGAGCGGAGAATTAAAGTGACAGGTGACCGGAGGCTCGGGGTCCCCCTTACGGACTGAACAGAGGTGTTCCGCAAATCTGCGTGGTCCCCAATCTGCATTTGGGCTCCCCAATGTAGAGGAGACCGCATCGTGAGCAGCGAATACAGTATACTAGATTGCAAGAAGTGCAAGTAAATCGTTGTTTCACCTGGAAGGGGTGTTTAACAATTTCAGATCATAACCTCGGCCCGTATCATATATATTTTTTTCTCCACACTTTTTTTGTTTGATTGTGTCTTCTTTTCTTCTCTCCCACATGGCAGCTGTCTTTCATTCTGCCAGCGCAATTTACACTTCATCTAGAGCCATCTTTTGATTCTGAACCTGTCACATTATCATCTCCTTTTGCCTTGAATATCTCTTAATGGCCTAGAAATTCAGTAGCGCCCCGTTTGGGGCGCCAGCCTCACCAGGGCGCTAAAAGTAGCGCCCCGGAAGTAGTCGCGGCCACCCGCCAGAAATTCACTTTGCGCACCTCAGAGGGAAGCGCGGCGCTACTGGAGGAGCCCCGCATCCCTCTTGGGGCGCTGCAGCTGAAGATCGCAGCGCAACGTGCCGCAGCGTATGGCGCGCTGCGGTACTGCAGGCCTTCCTCCCCTTCTTAAAGGGGAGGGGCCTTGTGCAGCGCGATCAAGGATCGCGAGTGCCGGCAAAAGAGCCCGGCACCGAGAAGTGCCGGGCTCTTGGAACGCAGTCGGCACTCCACAGGTGGAGGGGGGCTAAGGAGGCCGGGGACGGCAGCGCGGAGAGGTGCTGGCAGGCGGCCAGCAAAAAAAATGGCCGCCCCGCACCTCTCCTTTAATTAGCGCCTCTACCGCCGCAGGTAGGCCCAGCTGAACCGGTCGCAAATAGCGTCCGGCGTTAAAGCAGGGGGTGCAACTAAATATCGCGATCGGGGCGGTAGCGGGGCGCTGCGCACACCGATGATGTCATCAGTAGCGGCGCAGCGCTAACAGCTAGCGCCACCATTACCATCCCGCTAAATTTAGCAGGAGGCGTGGCCAGTGGCTTCCGACCCACTTAGCGCCCTCTTAAGGTGCTAACGGGTGGCGCAGCCCACTGAATTTCTAGGCCAATGTCTCGTAACCTCTCCTGCCTTCTATCCTATCACATACCCTCCCTTTTGTTCTTTCATCCCCTCCTTCCTTTCCCAGCTCCTACACTTGCTTAAAAATCTGTTCCATTTCCTGCTTTTATCCAGTTCTGACGAAAGGTCATCGACCTGAAACGTTAACTCTGTTTCTCTCTTCACAGATACTGCCTGATCTGCTGAGTATCTCCGCATTTTCAGTTTTTACCCCACCCACCCGTCCCTTCAACCACCGTCTGCCCCACCTGTGACAGAGACTGTAGGTCCCGCATTGGACACAGTATAGAGACCCCTTGTAACACAGAATACAGGCTTCCTATAACACAATAGACAGACCTTCTGCAACAGAGTATACAGACTCCCTGTATCAGAGTATACAAACACCCCGTAGCACAGTATACAGACTCCCTGTAACACAGAATACAGAGTCCCTGTAACCCAGTATACCGATCCTCTGTAACACAGTATACAGACCCTCTGTATCACAGTATACAGACCCACCGTAACACAGTGTACAGATACCCTGTAGCACAGTATACAGACTCCCTGTAACACTGTATACAGACCCTCTGTAACACAGTACACACACCCTCGGTAGCACAGTATACACACCCTCCGTAAAATATACAGACCCCCTGTAACACAGCATACAAACCCACTGTAGCACAGTATACAGACTCCCTGTAACACAGAATACAGAGTCCCTATAGCACACTATACATGTAATGTATATACCTTTAAGGAGGGAACTATTTTTTACAGCTCATGTATACTGCAGTACCGGCAGTGACCACACCTGTATATAACACTGAGTAGTAATCTGTACAGATCAGTTGCAGTGTGAGCCACGTTGAGTAAACACCTGTTGTACCGTTCGCCGCAGTCTGTGTCTTATTATACACGGACGCAACATTGGCGACGAGGCAGGTTCGAACCTACCTGCAACTCTGCATCACCTCCCGGGGATTCGTTCCTGGAGATCAGTGGATTGGAGGTCAAGGCCAGAGACTCGGGCGTCGACCACGGGCAACCGCCCAGTCATCCAGCAGAGACTCGAGAATTGCGGGGGAGGCTGTCGAGAGCCAGGCTTGGCTTTCCAGTCGAGGTGGTCCAGCGAAACGGGCTGGCAACAGGTAGTGCGCAGACCCTTCCCGGACAGCGGCGGGCTAGAGCCCGACCGAGCGGCACAGCAAAGGGCCGAGCAGCGTCGACGGGGGAGAGAGAGAGAAGGCAGAGCGCACAGGGCGCAGCCGGTGTTCAGGAGCCGAGCAGCGTCGGAGAGAGGGAGAGAGAGATGCGCAGAAACCTGCGAGGCGCCGCCATTGCCACAAGGACCGCCGAGAGTGGCGTTGGCAGCAGCGCAGGAGAAGCGCGTGAAACCTACAGGGCGCCGCCATTGCCATGAGAACCGCCGGGAGCAGCGTTGGCAGCAGCGGGGGAGGAAGGAAAGCGCGGGAGACGCCATTTTAAGCCATTGGGACACGCCATTTTAAACCACACCCAAAATGCCGAAGAGTGGCAGTATCACCGCATTTGACAATGAAGTCGAAGATTGGACTACATATGTCGAACGAATAGAGGTGTACTGCAAGGCAAATGAGGTGTCAGATGACAAGAAAGCGTCGGTATTGTTAAATTTAATGGGTGCAAAGACGTATGGTTTATTACGAAATCAATAACCCCAACGAAGCCAATGGAAAAGAGTTTTGAAGACATAGTAACGATACTAAAGGAACATTTAAACCCCACACCGCTGCTGATAGCAGAAAGATTCAAGTTTCACAAACGGAACCAGCATAAGGAAGAAAGCAATGCTGATTATTTAACAGAACTGCGCAAACTATCGAAACACTGCCAGTTTGGAGCGGGACTGGCAGATACCTTAAGGGACAAGTTTGTGTGTGGGCTTCAAAGTGAAGGAACCCAGAAACAGCTTTTATCTGAAAAGGACCTTACGCTGGAAAAGGCTTTCAGCATTGCGGTATCATATGAAGCAGCAGCACGGGGCGCTGCAGAGATACAACAGAGACCGCAAGAATATGGCACAAACGAAATGTCATATGGAACAGAGAAGTGCTATCGCTGCGGCAGAACAACACACGACCAGAATGATTGCTAGTTCAAAGACAAAGTGTGCAGACAGTGTGGAAAAGTAGGACACATAGCACGAGTCTGCAGGTTGGGAAAGAAAACCAGCAATAAGAAACCTACCAAAGGAAAGTACAAGAAGGTACATAAGATGACGGAGAATAGTTCAGACGAACAAAAGAGTGATAATGACTCCGAAAGCAGGGAACTGAGTTGTCTGAAACTACATAATGTGATCACAACGGAGGATCACCGAACCATTTGGGTCACTCTCAAGTTAGCAGGAGTCCAGGTAAAGATGGAATTGGACACAGGATCAGCCCTAACAGTCATAAACCGACGGGACTACGAGCGGCTATTCTCACACATACCCTTGAGAGACACAAAAATTATTTTGAAGATGTACACGGGGCAAAAAGTCTACCCCAAAGGAAAAATAAGGGTGACCTTTATATATAACGGTAAGGAAACACCAAAACTAGACCTGTATGTATTGCAAGATGGAGGACCACCATTACTGGGATGTGAATGGATCCGGAAAATACAACTGGATTGGCATTCCATACAGGCACTGACTGTGGCTGACAAAAAGGATGACGACGTCACACCTGGGCGACTGTCAAAGATCCTAACTGACGTGAAAGAAGTGTTCCAGCAAGGACTCGGAACACTAAAAGGCATGACAGCGACGATTAAAATTGAAGAAAACGCAAGCCCAAAATTTTTAAGGCCAGACCGGTACCTTATGCGATCCGCCCAGCCGTCGAAGCAGAGCTGGAGAGTCTGGAACGTTCAGGTGTACTGTCCAAGGTAGACTGGAGCGAGTGGGCTACATCCATCATCCCTGTGATGAAAAAGTCGTTGAGCAGCACGCCTGGGAAACCAAGGAAGGTTCGCATCTGTGGGGACTTTAAGGTAACAGTGAACCCGGTCCTTCACACCGTACAATATCCACTTCCGCGGATTGAAGATATTTTCGCCTCGCTATCTGGAGGGAAACGCTTCACTAAGATTGATCTGGCCCAGGCGTATCTGCAAATGGAGGTAGAAGAAGCATCAAAAAAATACCTCACAATCAACACCCATAAAGGTCTCTACCAATACAACCGGCTGGTATTCGGGGTAGCATCAGCTCCGGCTATTTGGCAGAGGGCAATGGAACAAGTCCTGCAAGGGATCCCAGGGACCCAGTGTTATTTGGACGACATCCTGGTCACGGGCGAAAATGACAGTGATCACCTTGCCAACCTGGAGCAGGTGCTCACTAGATTGCAGGAATATGGGCTCCGAGCTAACCGCCCCAAATGCGAGTTTTTTAGAAAACAGATCTCGTATTGTGGCCACGTTATTGATAAAGAGGGGTTACATAAGTCCCCAGAGAAGATTGAGGCAGTAGTCAAGGCTCCAGCACCGGAAAATGTGTCACAACTGAGGTCGTTCCTCGGGCTGGTAAACTACTACCATAAGTTCTTGCCAAATTTGTCTACAATACTACACCCACTGAACACCCTACTGCAAACTGGGGTGCCATGGAAGTGGAGTGACGAATGTAGACGAGCTTTCCAGAAGAGCAAAACACTAATCACATCGAAAGAGGTATTGGCCCATTACAACCCAGCATTACCAATTCGGTTGGCATGTGATGCGTCACCCTACGGCATTGGAGCGGTGCTGTCGCACAAATTCTCGGACGGCTCAGAGAGGCCAATAGCCTTTGTTTCACGATCACTAACCTCAGCCGAGCGTAACTACGCCCAGATTGACAGGGAGGCCCTCAGCCTAGTGTGGGGAGTGAAAAAGTTCAATCACTATCTGCACGGGCAGAAATTCACCTTGCTGACTGATCACCAGCCTCTTGTCTCCATTTTTAATCCGAAGAAGGGCGTTCCGGTGATGACTGCGCAACGACTACAAAGATGGTCACTTTTTCTAGGGGTGCACCACTATGAGATTGAATATAAGGGCACGAAACAGCATGGAAATGCTGATGGGCTATCACGCCTGCCACTGCCTACTGCGGAGGAAGCACCAGCAGTGGATCCTATCGAAATATTCCATTCGACTATAGTTGAATACCTACCGGTAACTAACGCTTGTACCGAAAAGGAAACCCGAAATGACCTGACACTGTCTCGGGTATATGATTTGACGGTGAAGGGATGGCCAGCACATGGCGACTCACTGTTGCCAGCATTCTCGACAAGGAGAGAACAGCTGTCAGTGTGCCGAGGGACCTTGATGTGTGGATCCCGAGTGGTAATTCCACCCAAGTTAAGGGATAGAGTGCTCATTGAGCTTCATGAGGGTCATCTGGGAGGGGTAAAAATGAAAAGCCTAGCCAGGGCTTATGTGTGGTGGCCGGGAATCGATAAACAAATCGAGGACCTGACCAAGAGCTGCTCAGGGTGCCAGAAAGTCCAAAATGCACCACCACAGGCCCCTCTACACCCATGGGAGTGGCCCTCATCTCCATGGCAACGGGTGCATATTGATTTTGCTGGTCCATTCATGGACTCAATGTTTTTAATAGCCGTGGATGCGCACTCGAAATGGCCTGAGGTCATCAAAATGTCCTCCACCACCACGGAGAAAACTATTGCAGTCCTACGGACCATTTTTGCCAGGAATGGCTTGCCAGAACAGATTTGCTCCGACAACGGACCACAGTTTGTGTCCAAAGAGTTCCGGAGGTTCTTGAAAAAGAATGGGGTAAGGCATTACACATCCGCCCCGTATCACCCAGCCACAAATGGATTGGCTGAGAGGTTCGTACAAACCTTTAAGAAGGCAATAAAGGCTATGTACAATGACAACATTCCGCTGTAGCACAAGGTGGACAATTTCCTGTTCGCCTACCGGAATGCGACACATGCAGTCACCAACCAGGCCCCAGCCATGATGTTCGTTAACCGAAGGTTAAGATCTCGCCTGGATTTGCTCAGACCAAACGTACAAAGAGATGTTGAGAGTAAGCAATTCAGCACATCCATGAGAAGCCAACAAGGAGCTTCAATGTAGGGCAACCAGTCTTGGCCCGCGACTACCGAGCAGAAAAATGGCAGCCAGGAACTATATGCACACGGCAGGGCCCACTAATGTACACAGTGGACGTTGGGGAGAGCATCGTGAGACGCCATGCTGACCAGATCCTAGAGTCACAGGAACAAGTCAACCCCATGCCTCGCCCATACGTACCTGGTGATGAACCCGACGTACAGGTCGCATCTACCCCAGAAACAGTAGCATCGGAAGCTGATGAACCAACCGACGACAGGGGGCCAGAATCGCCTCTGCACCAAGAGCAAGACACTCGGGAAAGGCGCTATCCAGAAAGGATCAGGAAGCCTCCCCGAAGACTGAATATATAGACTATTTTCAGCTAATGTTGCATGTTAAAAGTGTTAATTGTAATTAGTTTGATATTTAATTGTTAAATGAGTGTTATGGTACTGTTAATCTAAAAGGGGAGGAATTGTAATGTATATACCTTTAAGGAGGGAACTATTTTTTACAGCTCATGTATACTGCAGTACCAGCAGTGACCACACCTATATATAGCCCCGAGTAGTAATCTGTACAGATCAGTTCCACTGTGAGCCACGTTGAATAAACACCTGTTGTACCGTTTGCCGCAGTCTGTGTCTTATTATACACGGACACAACAATACAGACTCCCTGTAACACAGTATACAGACTCCCTGTAACACAGAATACAGACCCTCGGTAACACAGTATACAGACCCCCTATAGAACAGTATACAGACTCCCTATAACACAGTATACAGACTCCCCGTAAAACAGTATACAGACCCTCTGTAACACAGTATACGGATCCTCTGTAACACAGTATACAGACCCTTTTTAATACAGTATACAGACACCCTGTAAAATAGTATAGACTCCCTGTAACACAGTACACAGACTCCCTGTAACACAGTATGCAAACTCCCCTGTAATACAGTATACAGGCTCCCTGTAACACAGTATAAAGACTCCCTGTATCACAGTATACAGACCCTCCATAACACAGTATACAGACTCCCTGTAATACAGTATACAGACTCCCTGTATCACAGTATACAGACCCTCCATAACACTGTATACAGGCTCGCTGTAACACAGTATACAGATTCCGTGTAACACAGTATACAGACTCCCTGTAATACAGTATACAGACTCCCTGTGACACAGTATACAGATTCCGTGTAACACAGTATACAGACTCCCTGTAATACAGTATACAGACTCCCTGTGACACAGTATACAGACTCCCTGTAACACAGTACACAGACTCCCTGTAGCACAGTATGCAGACTACCCGTAACACAGTATACAGACTCCCTGTATCACAGTATACAGACTACCCATAACACAGTATACAGACTACCCGTAACACAGTGTACAGACTACCCATAACACAGTATACAGACTCCCTGTAACACAGTATACAGACTACCCGTAACACAGTATACAGACTACCCGTAACACAGTGTACAGACTACCCATAACACAGTATACAGACTACCCGTAACACAGTGTACAGACTACCCATAACACAGTATACAGACTCCCTGTAACACAGTATACAGACTACCCGTAACACAGTATACAGACTACCCGTAACACAGTATACAGACTACCCGTAACACAGTATACAGACCCACCGCAACACAGTATACAGACTCCCTGTGACACAGTATACAGACTCCCTATAACACAGTATACAGACTCCCCGTAACACAGTATACAGACTCCCTGTATCACAGTACACCAACTCCCTGTAACAAAGGATACAAACTCCCTGTAATACAGTATACAGCCTCCCTGTGCCATGGTATACAGACTCCCAGTAACACAGTGTACAGACTCCCTGGAACACAGTATACAGGCCCTCTGTATCACATTATACAGACCCACCGTAACACAGTATTCAGTCTCCCTGTAAAACAGTATACAGACGCTCTGAAACACAGAATACAGGCCCTCTGTAACACAGTATACAGACTCCCTGCAACACAGTATACAGTTCATCTGTAACACAGTATACAGATCCTCTGTATCACAGTATACAGATCCTCTGTATCACAGTATACAGATCATCTGTAACACAGTATACAGACCCTCTGTATCACAGTATACAGACTCTCCGTAACACAGTATACAGACCCTCTGTATCACAGTATACAGACCCTCTGTATCACAGTATACAGACTCTCCATAACACAGTATACAGACCCTCTGTATCACAGTATATAGACCCTCTGCATCACAGTATACAGACCCTCCGTAACACAGTATACAGACCCTCTGTAACACAGTATATTGACACATCGTAACACAGTATACAAACTCCCTGTAACACAGTATATAAACCCTCTGTAACACAGTATACAGACTCCCTGTAACACAGTATACAGACTCCCTGTAACACAGTATACAAACTCCCTGTAACACAGTATACAGACTCCCTGTAACACAGTATACAGACTCCTATACAGACCTTCTATAGCACAGTATACAGACCCTCTGTAGCACAGTACAGGAAACTTCGCGATATCCGGCACCGACGGGACTGAGCTGCTGCCGATCTATCAAAACTTCCGGATAGACCAGCGCTAATGTTGAAGGATATGGAGGTTTTCATCTCCGTATCTGACAACAAACACTGTTGCTTAGCAACAGCTTGTAAACACTCGGCCCGTACCTTGGAAGCGTCTCTGAAGCTGTTGCTAAGCTACAGAGACGCTTTCCAGAGCCTGACTGTTAAAAAAATGCTAGGAGAAGAAAAAAAACCTAACCAAAATGGCTGCTGATTTCTGCCGTTAGATTGAGGTTTCCGGACATACAACCTCCGGATAAACCAAAGTTTCCTGTATACAGACTCCCAGTAACAGAATACAGGCCCTCTGTATCACAGTATACAGACTCTCCGTAACACAGTATACAGACTCCCTGTAACACAGTAACTACTCCCTGTATCACAGTCTCCCTGTAACACAGTATACAGACACCCTGTAACACAGTATACAGATCCTCTGTATCACAGTATACTGACTCCCTTTAAAACAGTACACAGACTTCCTGTAACACAGTATGCAGACCCTCCTTAACATAGTATACAGACTCCCTGTAACACAGTAACTACTGCCTGTATCACAGTATACCAACTTCCTGTAGCACAGTATACAGACTCGCTGTAACACAGTATACAGACTACCCGTAACACAGTATACAGACACCCTGTATCACAGTACACCGACTCCCTGTAACAAAGGATACAAACTCCCTGTAATACAGTATAGAGTCCATGTGACACAGTATACAGACTCCATGTAACACAGTATACTACTCCCTGTATCACAGTCTCCCTGTAACACAGTATACAAACTCCCTGTAATACAGTATACAGACCCTCTGTAACACAGAATACAAACTCCCTGTAACACAGTATACAGACCCTCTGTAACACAGTATACACTCTCTGTATCACAGTATAGACTCCCTGTAACACAGTATACAGACTCCCCGTAACACAGTATACAGACTCCCCGTAACACAGTATACAGACTCCCCGTAACACAGTACACAGACTCCCAGTAACACAGTACACAGACTCCCTATAACATAGTTTACAGACTCCCCGTAACAAAGGATACTAACTCCCTGTAATACAGTATACAGCCTCCCTGTGCCATCGTATACAGGCCCTCTGTAACACAGTATACAGACCCACTGTAATACAGTATACAGACCCTCTGCATCACAGTTTACAGTCCCACCGTAACACAGTATACAGACCCTCTGTAACACAGTATACACTCTCTGTATCACAGTATAGACAACCTGTAACACAGTATCCAGACCCTCTGTAACACAGTATTGTGGTAAACCACTGTTTGTATTCCACTGTGTACATGCCTGGACATGCCTCGGCTGACTCCTCCCACAAGTCCTAGTATAAAGGTGACTGCTCCCCAGCCCCTTTGTATTCTGGACCGGTCGACCACTCGAGGCAGACCTTCATTCTTTTGTTAATAAAAGCCTTTAGTTACTCTCTTAACTCTGTCTTTTATGAGTAATTGATAGCGCATCAATTTTATTAACAAAATTTTTATAATGGAGAAGGTCCTCACACCAGCATGCCTGGACTTAGATCATCGGGAGGCGGACTCATCCACCAAGTTTACTCACTGGCTTAAGTGTTTCGAAAAATTCCTGACCGCCTCCGCAGCAATCAAATCGGACGAGGACAAACTGGATGTCCTGACCTCCAAAGTGAACCACCGAGTGTACTCGGTCATCCAAGACGCGACCTCGTACGCGGACGCTATCAAGCTCCTCAAGGACCAGTACACGCGCCCAGTGAACGAAGTGTACGCCAGGCACCTTCTGGGGAGTCGTAAACAACAACCTGGGGAATCGACCGTGGAATACCTTCAGGCACTGTCTGTGCTTGGCCGGGCCTGTGGTTGTAAGGATGTAAAGGCCGCCGTGTACACAGAGGAACTTATCCGGGACGCTTTTGTAGCGGGCCACAGATCCAATTACACCCGACAGCGACTGTTGGAGCAGAGTGACCTCGACCTCAACAAGGCCTCTGAACTCGCACGATCATTGGATGCAGCCTACCGGGGCATGGATGCCTACTCCTCTGCACCGTGGATGCCGCGGGGAATGACAGCCTGGGACACGGTAGGACCGCCTCATAGCGCTGTGCCACCCCAGCCACACCCCAGCAACGGCCCAACTACCGCAGCAGTGTCCCAAGGCCAGACAGCAGTGCCCCAAGGCCAGAAATGCTACTTCTGTGGCCAGGCAAAACACCCCAGAGCGCGCTGCCCGGCGAAAAACGCGATCTGCTCGGGCTGCGGGAAGAAGGGACACTACGCTAACGTCTGCAGGGCCAAAGCCACCCCGAACCCCAGCAGCGCCGCGTGTGGGCCATGCGGGCCGCCATCTTGGGCCTCCCCGGCCATGTGCGAACCACCGGTACAGCAGCCATTTTGGACGCCTCCAGCCACATGGGGATCATGGACGCCGCCATCTTGGACGACAGCCGGAACGCAGCAGGCCCCCAACACCACCTCATCTGATACCCGCAGCGACACACCGACCCCTACGCTGGCATCTGTTACACTGGACCAAGCGAGACCGCACCAGCTGGCCAGTTCCACAATGGATATTAAGGTAAATGGCCACGACACAATCTGCCTTTTTGACTCTGGGAGCACGGAGAGCTTCATCCACCCCGACACGGTGCGGCGTTGCTCTCTCCCAGTCCTGCCTGCGCACCAGCGGATTTCTATGGCCTCCGAGTCCCAGTCGGCGGACATCGGCGGCTACTGCGTAGTGACACTCGTAGTAGACGGGACCGTGTACGATCATTTTAAACTTCTGGTCCTGCCCGACCTCTGCGCTGCCGTCCTGCTGGGGTTAGATTTTCAGTGCCACCTTAAAAGTGTTACGATGGCGTACGGTGGACCCCTACCCCCACTCACAGTCCGCAGCCAGCAGCTCCCAAATTGCCCGCCGCGCACCAGGTGCAACCTCTCCACACTCAGAGTCACCCCCCCCCATTGTTTGCTAACCTCACCCCCGGCTGTAAGCCCATCGCCACAAAGAGCAGGCGATACAGTGCCGGGGACAGGGTTTTCATTAAAACCGAAGTGGAGCGGCTCCTGAAGGAAGGGATTATTGAGGGCAGCACCAGCCCCTGGCGAGCCCAGGTTGTGGTCGTTAAGACCGGCGAGAAGCAGCGCCTGGTCATCGACTACAGCCAGACAATAAATCGCTACACCCTGCTGGACGCCTACCCACTCCCCCGCATAGCTGATATGGTCAACCAGATCGCGCAGTACCGCGTCTTCTCGACCATTGACCTGAAATCAGCGTACCACCAGCTCCCTATCCACCCTGAGGACCGCCAGTATACTGCCTTTGAGGCAAACGGCCGCCTCTATCACTTCCTTAGGGTTCCCTTTGGCGTCACCAATGGGGTCTCCCTATTCCAAAGGGAGATGGACCGGATGGTAGATCAAAATGCGTTGCAGGCCACTTTCCCATATCTGGACAATGTGACCATCTGCGGCCGTGACTTGCAGGACCATGACGCAAACCTCGAAAAATTCCTCCGCACCGCCCAACTCCTGAACCTGACATATAACAAGGAGAAGTGCATATTCCGCACAAACCGCCTCGCCATCCTTGGCTGTGTTGTGGAACACGGAGTCATCGGCCCCGACCCCGACCGGATGCGTCCCCTTATGGAACTCCCACTGCCCCAAGGCCCTGAAGAGGTGCCTAGGGTTTTTCTCCTATTATGCCCAGTGGGTCCCCTACTATGCGGACAAGGCCCATCCGCTGATCAAGTCCACCTCTTTTCCCTTGACGGCAGAGGCCCGCTTAGCCTTCCACCGTATCAAGGAAGACATTGCCAAAGCCACCATGCACGCAGTGGACGAATCCATCCCCTTCCAGGTGGAAAGCGACGCGTCCGACTTTGCCCTGGCCGCTACCCTCAATCAGGCGGGGAGACCCGTGGCCTTCTTTTCACGAACCCTCCAAGGCCCGGAGACCAGACACTCCGCTGTTGAGAAGGAGGCCCAGGCGATTGTGGAGGCTGTGCGTCATTGGAGGCACTACCTGACCGGAAAACGATTTACCCTGCTCACTGACCAACGTTCAGTTGCTTTCATGTTTAACAACAAGCAGAGGGGCAAAATCAAAAATGACACGATCTTGAGGTGGAGAATCGAACTTTCCACCTACAATTACGAGATCTTGTACCGGCCCGGGAAGCTCAATGAACCCCCGGATGCGCTATCGCGTGGCACCTGCGCCAGCGCGCAGATCGATAGACTGCGGGCCCTCCACAATGACCTCTGCCACCCGGGGGTCACCAGGTTCTTCCACTTCATCAAGGCCCGCAACCTGCCTTACTCTATTGAGGAGGTCAGGACCATGACCAGGAACTGCCAAGTCTGCGCTGAGTGCAAACCGCACTTTTATAGACCAGACAGGGCCCACCTGATAAAAGCCACTCGCCCCTTCGAGCGCCTGAGCGTTGATTTTAAAGGGCCTTTCCCCTCCTCCGACCGCAATGTGTACTTCCTCAATATTATTGATGAGTACTCCCGTTTCCCGTTCGCTATCCCCTGCCCGGACATGACCAGTGCCACGGTCATTAAATGTCTGAACGACCTCTTCACCCTGTTCGGTTTCCCCAGCTATATCCATAGCGACCGGGGCTCATCGTTTATGAGTGACGAACTCCGTCAGTACCTGCTAACTAGGGGTATTGCCACAAGCAGGACCACCAGTTACAACCCCCGGGGGAACGGACAGGTGGAAAGAGAAAATGCGACAGTTTGGAAGGCCGCCCTGCTAGCCTTAAAGTCTAGGGGCCTTCCAACCTCCCGCTGGCAGGATGTGCTCCCCGATGCGCTCCACTCTATTCGGTCACTGCTCTGCACTGCCACTAACGCCACCCCTCATGAGAAAATGTTTGTCTTCCCAAGGAAGTCCACATCGGGGACATCGCTACCGCCATGGCTGATGTCCCCAGGGCCGGTCCTACTGAGAAGGCACGTGAGGACCCATAAAACGGACCCCCTGGTCGAGAGGGTCGACCTCCTCCACGCCAACCCCCAGTATGCTTACATTGCATACCCGGACGGGCGGGAGGACACAGTCTCCATAAGAGACCTTGCACCCTCGGGGGCCGCAGTAACCCACTACTCACTACCACCCCCCCCACGATCCGATATCCAGCCCCGGCAGACGGCAGGCCTGGGCCCAGCGACCCGCTCGACATCTACGAGGACGACACGCCTGTGCCACAGCCTACGCGGGACTCGACGCCGGAAACTCCACTACCCCTGCCGTCGCCACGCCGATCACAGCGGCAGACAAGACCTCCGGAGAGACTCCAATACACTAACTTTTAATACACTTCACCCCGCCGGACTCAATTTTAAACAAGGGGTGAATGTGGTAAACCACTGTTTGTATTCCACTGTGTACATGCCTGGACATGCCTCGGCTGACTCCTCCCACAAGTCCTAGTATAAAGGTGACTGCTCCCCAGCCCCTTTGTATTCTGGACCGGTCGACCACTCGAGGCAGACCTTCATTCTTTTGTTAATAAAAGCCTTTAGTTACTCTCTTAACTCTCAGTCTTTTATGAGTAATTGATAGCGCATCAAGTATATAGACTACCTGTAACACAGTACACAGACTCCCTGTAACACAGTATACAGACCCTCTGTAACACAGTATACAGACTCCTCCCCCACCCCCGAGATATCGGCGCTCCTCTAATTCTGCCCACTTGAGCATCCCTGATTGTAATCATTCAGCCATTGGCAGCCGTGCCTTCTGTTGCCTGGGCCCTAAGCTCTGGAATTTCCTGCCTAAACCTCTCCGCCTCTCTTTCCTCCTTTAAGATGTTCCTTAAAACCTACCTCTTTGACCAAGCTTTTGGTCACCTGTCCTAATATCTCCTTATGTGGCTCGGTGTCAAATTTTGTTTGATAATCGCTCCAGTGAAGCGTCTTGGGGCTTTACTACATTAAAGGCGCTATATAAATGCAAGTTGTTGTTGTTATTGTAGTACAACATCTCAAGTCGCTGCACAGGAGTGTAATTAGATTTTTTTATAACACTGTGGCACATAAGGAGTTATTAGGATAGATGACAGCTCGGTGAAAGAGGTAGGTTTTAATGAGTGACTTAAGGGAGGAACGAGATGGAGAGGCGCAGAGGTTTAGGGAGGGAATTAATGCAGTGTTCAGGGCCATCTGTAACCAGTTTCATATCTTACATCGTGCCTCTCTGGAACATACGATTCCAGTGCCACACTATAAACGCCTCTGATAATATTTCTTGCGATCAGTATTCATGTTGTCGTCATTTTCATGTACATTGGGGGTTAAGGGTGACGAGTTCAATTTTATAAATATCAGTAATGTTTCTGGTGTGCCACAGCTACCAGGAAATAGCAGAAAGAGACAGTAAAATCCCCTCAAAGGAAAGGTCAGATCAGTCTATCTGTTGCTAGTTTGACAGCAAGGTTGAGCCCTGTGGTAAACTATCAACAAACACAACCGTCCTGGTGACATCTTCCTGAGATATTTAATCTGCCGTGAACTTGCTTCATGTTGAAGGGAATTAATGAGGAAGCGAGAGATTGCTGTGTCAAGGGTCCTCCACAATCATGGCTCATCCGCTGGTCTCCTTAATGTCAATGAGTTTATCAACTAGCCCACAGGGTCAAGAACGACAATGTAATTAGAAATCTAGTAATAACACAGAGAGTTACTAATACAGACAGTAATAGAGAGAGACAGAGGTGGAGAGAAACAGGCAGAGACAGAGCGACAGAGCCAGAGTGAGACAGAGAGTGAGGCAGAGACAGAGTGAGGCAGAGACAGAGTGAGGCAGAGACAGAGCGAGGCAGAGACAGAGTGAGGCAGAGACAGAGCGAGGCAGAGACAGAGCGAGGCAGAGACAGAGCGAGACAGAGTGCGACAGAGACAGAGTGAGGCAGAGACAGAGCGAGGCAGAGACAGAGTGAGGCAGAGACAGAGCGAGACAGAGACAGAGTGAGGCAGAGACAGAGTGAGACAGAGACAGAGTGAGACAGAGACAGAGTGAGGCAGAGACAGAGTGAGGCAGAGACAGAGTGAGGCAGAGACAGAGTGAGGCAGAGACAGAGACAGAGTGAGGCAGAGACAGAGTGAGACAGAGACAGAGTGAGGCAGAGACAGAGTGAGGCAGAGACAGAGTGAGACAGAGACAGAGTGAGACAGAGACAGAGTGAGGCAGAGACAGAGCGAGACAGAGACAGAGAGAGACAGAGACAGAGTGAGACAGAGACAGAGCGAGACAGAGACAGAGCGAGACAGAGACAGAGTGAGGCAGAGACAGAGTGAGGCAGAGACAGAGCGAGACAGAGACAGAGAGAGACAGAGACAGAGAGAGACAGAGACAGAGTGAGACAGAGACAGAGCGAGACAGAGACAGAGTGAGGCAGAGACAGAGCGAGACAGAGACAGAATGAGGCAGAGACAGAGCGAGACAGAGACAGAGAGAGACAGAGACAGAGTGAGGCAGAGACAGAGTGAGACAGAGACAGAGCGAGACAGAGACAGAGAGAGAGACAGAGCGAGACAGAGACAGAGCGAGACAGAGACAGAGCGAGACAGAGACAGAGTGAGGCAGAGACAGAGTGAGACAGAGACAGAGCGAGACAGAGACAGAGTGAGGCAGAGACAGAGCGAGACAGAGACAGAGTGAGACAGAGACAGAGTGAGGCAGAGACAGAGCGAGACAGAGACAGAGAGAGACAGAGACAGAGACAGAGAGAGGCAGAGACAGAGAGAGGCAGAGACAGAGAGAGACAGAGACCGAGTGAGACAGAGACAGAGTGAGGCAGAGACAGAGAGAGACAGAGACAGAGCGAGACAGGGTGAGACAGAGACAGAGTGAGGCAGAGACAGAGCGAGACAGAGACCGAGTGAGACAGAGACAGAGTGAGACAGAGACAGAGTGAGGCAGAGACAGAGCGAGGCAGAGACAGAGTGAGGCAGAGACAGAGCGAGACAGAGACAGAGCGAGGCAGAGACAGAGTGAGACAGAGACAGAGCGAGACAGAGACAGAGTGAGGCAGAGACAGAGCGAGACAGAGAGAGACAGAGCGAGACAGAGACAGAGTGAGACAGAGACAGAGCGAGACAGAGACAGAGCGAGACAGAGACAGAGTGAGACAGAGACAAAGTGAGACAGAGACAGAGCGAGACAGAGACAGAGTGAGGCAGAGACAGAGTGATATTCTAGTTGTAGAATTGTTTTTTCACTCTCAATTTCACTATTCATTTGAAGAATGCTAAAACATTTTTGCACCAACATCTAAAGTCTGCAATAAGCAGCATCTTATTCTGAATGAAAGGAAAGCGGACTTAATGGACAGGGAGTTTGCATTTGTCTTTGTACTTCTACAAAAAATTCATCATTCAAAATTTACAGAATTCATTTTACATGACAGGAGACATGCATTCAAAAGGTGTAAAAGACACTGTATACTCAAAGAATTAAAACACATTTGCAGCACATGAGATTGAGAACAGAGTCCGACAACAGTTTGAACTGTTGCACCATACAGGTCTGTAAAAGGGGTAGTGTCCTCCAAGCATTCATACTGAACAAAACAAGAAAGAAATAATTGATTTCAACATTTAACAATGTGAATAAAGAAGGAGTTACATCAAGTGATCAATAACCCGAGTATTATGTGATCAATAACCATGTTGTATGATCACTGACTGAGTAAGTTTACTGAACCTTCATTAGAAGCAACTTCCAGGGACAGTTTAATAGAAGCAGTGACAGAGACTAGTGCCCCCGCACTGTGTCACATCGCTAGTGAGAGACTAGTGCCCCTGCACTGTGTCACACCGCTAGTGAGAGACTAGTGCCCCCTCACTGTGTCACACTGCTAGTGACAGAGACTAGTGCCCCCGCACTGTGTGTCACACCGCTAGTGAGAGACTAGTGCCCCCGCACTGTCACACCGCTAGAGGCTAGTGTCCCCGCACTGTGTCACACCACTAGTGACAGAGACTAGTGCCCCCGCACTGTCACACCGCTAGTGACAGAGACTAGTGCCCCCGCACTGTGCACACCACTAGTGACAGAGACTAGTGCCCCTGCACTGTGCACACCACTAGTGACAGAGACTAGTGCCCCCGCACTGTGTGTCACAATAGCCGTTGCAGTGCAAAGGGTCTCAGCTGTACACCTGCTTCCCGTGGGATGCTCTGCCAATCTTCAGTGGGGTCATTGCAATGTTGTCTAACCAGGCACAGGGGCGCGTTTCCAAAATACAAACCGAAAAATGCTGCAATTGCATGGAAGGGAAATCTGTGCCTGGAACAGGAGAAGGTTAATGTTTTGGGACTGATTCTCCATCAGTCTGCTTCTCATTCAGACACTGATCAGCATGCTATGCAATTACAGCTCTCCATTTTCTTTTTACGCCCCAATTGAATCAGGTTCAAAGTTGACTTTGGGCGTTCCAGAAGTTGTAGATGAAAGCTATCCTCCTTTCAAATATCAGTAGCACAGACATGTAATAACTCAGTCCACAATCCAACATCAATAAAAATAATGAGGAGCAGTGGGAGGGCAGCTGCTGGGGGTGGAAGTCCTCCGCCCTCACTGAACTGCTTGTTGCTGTAACGTGGTTGTGTTTTATTTACTGTATTTTAAGGGCTTTCTAGGAAACTAATGTTTACTGCATGGCCCCTCAAGAGGAGATACACAAGAACGTAAGTAAAGTCAGGAATGATAAATGGCCATTGGGCCCATCAAACTCAACCTTCTCGCACAGTAAATGTGTCACAGCATCTCATGGTATTGTGAATAATCCAGTGTTCTTTCCCTCGCTTTTTGCCAAACATTCTTTGCTCTTTCAATACTTTTTCCCGATGTCTGGGCCAGAGTTATGTACTCTGCTCCTCTATTTTTTGTGTAGGTTCTGGATGGAGTCTGATGAAGCGAAGTGAAGAGTGCCTGTGAGATATGTTCTCCGCACTAAAGTTATGACTGAACATTTGGTTTGTGTTAAGAGTGAGCGTGAGTACATCTCTCACCCCATCTTGTGTTTTTGCTGAGTATGAGTTTGAAAGACCGTAAAACTAAGATTGAAAACTTGTACTACAATAGAGTCCATCAGGAGAGAGAAATCTTACATTCTGGGCACAGGCCCTTGGCGTTTTTCCTGTTCTTAAAGCTTACATTTGACATAGTGCTTAGATACCAAAAACATGTTTCAGTGCAATGTGGCTGTTCAGGAGTTTTATATCATAGTGCAATACAGGGTAATAGCAAGTGAGAATTCGATCCAAGGGGAGTCAATGTGATTTATCTGGCTCACTGGCATTCTATCCCAATGGAGAGAATGGGATGGGGTTGGGCTTTTTATGCTATTAGAGTGAATGGGAAAGGGTTTTAGTTATTGGGATTCTATATTATGGGAATGACTGGGAAGGAGTTTGGGATATTGGGATTCTATATTATGGGAGTGAATGGGAAAGGGTTTGAGTTATTGGGATTCTATATTATGGGAATGAATGGGAAGGGGTTTGGGATTTTGGGATTCTATATTATGGGAGGAGTTTAAGAGGCGGGAGTCCTATGCTAGGGTAATTCGCCTTCTCATTTTGCATGTATCCAAGATGTTAAAAATAAAAACAGTGGAATCATCGTGTAGCTGAAGGGTGGCTGATCTCACTAAGAGGCAAAAAAAGCAGCTTCCAAGTAACACACATCATGTCACCGGGCTGATTCACTGTGTTTATCAGTCAGTGTCTGTGTGCTTCTGACAACACCAGCAAGCCACCTCTCCACCAGACTGGCTGAAAATAATCCAGGTACTCTTCAATTCTTTCTATAACAAGTGACACTTTCAAACCCAGCCTTTGTTTAAAATAAAAATGCCACTGGGGCCATTAAACTATAAACTGTCAAATTCACAACTCTATATGGAGAATATTTCCATCATTAAAATAGTTTTTGACAAAGTGCTCCTACATCGCCCAAAGAAAGTGCTACTGAGGCACACAGTGCAGCGAGATCTCAGCCTCAATCTCAGCTTTACGCTGTATTCATGGCTCTCAATTGGGGCAACACTCAAGGCTGTGCAATTAACCTCAGTTCCCTGAAGTAGGGAGGAGGAGAAAATCGGCCAGGACTCCTGCTCCTGATCGCTATCCCGCAAGATTCACTGGATAGCGAGTGTGTGGACATCGGGTGAGGGCAGGGTTGGGATCAGCTTTGATGCCCTCGTGTTGAACGCTCTGCTGACACTTTACTGTCTAGCCTTGCACATGTGGAAGGCTACTTGGTTGAGATACCAGAGCCAGGAAGTACCCATGGAACCTGTGCCCCAGCAAGAGTCAGTGCCTTCAGAACAGGGAGAAAATTGAAGAAGAAGAATTCAAATGGTTCTTGTTTGTCTAGCACCAGTGGTCACTCTACCCTCGGCACACCCATGGCTTACAGGTCCTACAAAACCTTCATGAGAAACGCACTGGATTATATAGTCGGCTGTTACTACTTCCCATTCCTCCAAATCTCCTGTCCTCTTCATCCCTTGCCTGCTGCACATCCCCCTTTAGTTCTTCAGGCAGTGACTCGTCTAGTCCCGACTCGGTCTCCAGCACTGCACCAATTCCGGGTCCCGAGGTTGTTCCACTCAGGCCCGAGTATATTGATGATATTCTGGATTTTTTTTTAACAAATCTGTTTTTTAACATAAGGAAGTTTTATTCCACTGACTTGTTTATAGAAGGCTTCAGTTTCAGACTGAACTCTTCTTTACAAACTGTTAAAGGATGAATTAGCAGCTAATCTTTAGACTGTCACACCCTCCGATTCCCAGCCCCTACTGTCAGCATCAACGCTGCTTTGTGACTGGGTAAAGAGGAGGGGGCTCCTGCAGGCCAGGCTGAGTGTTGCTAACCTTCCACCCTGGCCGCACCCCTCCCCAGAGAAGGCCGGTTCCACACTTACTGAATATTCCTGGCTCACTGCAAAAATCAATCTTAAAATGGAGGCTTTGCACCAATCACTGCTCACACACAAAAGCAGAAATGCACCACAGAATATTGGGTCATGGATCACACTCTCTAGGATTGGCCAACCATCACCACAACACGGGGACCGCAATCAGCCAAGTGCACATGCCCACTAGACCTGGCCCTCCGCAACACAACGAGCTCGCCATTGGACACAGAACGCTGCTGGTTATTGATCAGCCACTGATCACGGGGCAGTGGGGACAAAAATAACTGGCTTGCAAGCCGAAATTCCTGCATGTAAAGAAAGACCCGAGCCCAGTGCATCAAACACAGCAGCAGCAGCATTGTATACCCACCGTCACTTGCACAAGAACAATATCAAACGCCACTAACAACTTTCAACATTCCCCCCCTCCCCCCGCCCCCCCTGTCGATTTACATGCCGCAGTGTCTTGGCTCACAAGCCGACACTCCTGATAGTGTCAGTCCAAAAACAGTCTCGCCAGGCCTCGGGCAGGAGAGGATTGCGTGCGTTTGTGTTCACGTCGACACTTAACACTACTCGTGAAGGCAAAGTCACGGCGTTAACCCTTTCGAAACCAGCGCGGTAGAACTGTTCCCCGTTTGTGTGCCACATGCGGTGCGAGAGAGTGAAACAAAACTTCAGTCCCATTGGTTAACAAAGGGTTAAGCAGCTTTCCGGCCAAAGTCTGAAGGAGGGGTTTTGAGTTGCTGGACATGGGCTCAGCGCTGTGTCCTCACGGTTACTGTTGCTCAGCGACGCTCATTCACACGTACTGTTCTTTTGGGTAAATGTACGGTGCCCGGGAGCCAGGCTGGGGGGATCTGGGAGAGGTGCTGGGACAGTGGGAAGGGTCTGGGGGTCGATACGATAACTGATTATAAATAGGGTGGAGTTGCTCCAAGTAGTCGTCATGGTAATCGTGCTGGCCACTCACGTATGCATCCTCATCTGATAGTTCTTCATAGCGATTCCCATTGTACTGTGGAGGTAAAGACAAGTCAGACTTCAAAATCAGCTTTGTGCTCTGCTTCGAGAATTCAAGCAACATTTCTCAACAGAAATCCACTAATAAACTCTTAGATTAACCAGGGCTCCCCCTCAGCTCCCCTGAGGGTCACTGATTCTCGTTGGGATACAGATCCACAGGTGACAGCCACCCTCTGAAACCTCACTCACATTCCCAGTCTTTGGGCAGGATTTTCATTGGGCCGTGGAGGCGGGATTGGAGGCGTGTGGGGGGTTAAAATCCCGAAATCGGGGGGCACGAACCCATCCCGCCCCCAACCCGCCTCCATGCCAGTTTCAAAGGAGGCGGGTACCCGACCCACACTGGGACCCGCCTCCCCAAGACGGGAAGGGGATTAGTGCCAATTAACTGCCTGTTAACAGGCAGTTTTTAGCCTAATCCCTATTTTTATTCCTGAAGTGTGGGATTCCCGACGGCTCCAAACTATACCAAGTTAGCGAGGCGGGCCGTCAGGCTGAAGGGGTCGAGATGTCCGGTGTTCAGGTGAGTGATGGGTGCATGAGTGCAGAGGTAAGTGTGTTTGATGTGTTTAAAGAAGTTTTACTTACCTTTACAGCCTTCCTTCCTTCAGGTCTCAGGAGTCCCTCATCTCACCGGCACAGAAAGCAGAATGGCCGCGATCTGTCAAAAATTGCAGCATTCAGCTTTCTGTTCCGGGGAGATCTCTAAATCAGCCTGAGAGGAAGGAATTAACTTGGAGTACAGATTGTCAGTGTTTGTCTTGACAGATGAAATATCAATCTGTGACGTCACCTGTTGCCAGGTGGCCCTTAATTGACCTGCTGAGCCCACTGGGCGGGCTCAATAAGGTCAATCAAGTCAAAATCGCGTGGGTTGGCTACAACTCGATGGAGACGGGACTACAACCCTGAAAGTTGTAGTCCCGCCTCCTACCCGACTCCTCAATGAAAATCCAGCCCTTTGTGTGTGAGAGCCCGATACTGATCTCACCCAACGTTCACGCATGTGAGCGCACACACACGTGTGCACACATACTTTGGGAATTGCAAACACAGTAAATTCACCCATTCACCAGCTAATGCAACCCATCTGCCCCTAGCCATTGATCAGGCTGGGATGCAGAGTGTGCACGTTCCGTTCTGTGTGAACAGAGAAACCTTCCTTTCGATTGCCCAGGGGACTGAAACTCACGAGTTTCAGTGAAGTTGGATCTGGGTGAGGATTGGTGAGCTAGTTAGGATTGGTTTACATTGTGCTTCACTGGACAGCTCATCAAAACTGTGCCTCTGTGTTCAAATCCCTCCATGGCCTCGCCCTCCCTATCTCTGTAACCTCCTCCAGCCCTACAACCCTCCAAGATCTCTGCGCACCTTCTATTCTGGCCTCTTGCGCAACCCTGATTTACATCGCTCCACCATTGGCGCGTGCCTGCATCTGCCTGGGCCCTAGGCTCTGGAATTCCCTCCCTAAACCTCTCTGCATTTCTACCTCTCTCCTCCTTTAAAACGCTCCTTAAAACCTACCTCTTTGACCACCTGTCCTAATATCTCCTTATGTGGCCCTGTGTCAAATTTTGTCTGATAATCGCTCCTGTGCAGCGCCTTGGGACGTTTTATTACGTTAAAGGCGCTGTATAAATGCAAGTTGTTGTTGAATGGTTTAAGGAGAGGGTCAGAGAGAAAATTCTATTGTAGCAAAAAAGAGTGAGTTTTTTGTCTCACTCACGGATGGAGTTGGGTTAACGTCTGGGGAGGAGCAGGATCTGTGGGTGTAATTCTTCTTTAATTACTCCTTCAGGACAGACACTGAATCTCGTTGATTCACCAGAGGCAACCCCACTCCCGCCTGCATGCAAAGTGCTGGGAAGAAATTACAATCATTAGCCCATCATCTCAGGTGTAATACAAAGGATTCATTCCCTCGGCAAACATCCTTAAATTCACTGAGTGCATTTTCCTGTCACTCATGCCTGTGAGTGGAGCACTATAATAAGCTCATTGATCAACGGGCTTCCCCTCTGAAAAGAAACGGCTTTCACGGATCTTTCTCCCCCTGAAGGTGCTGACTCTTATAAGGGTACTGGGTCCCTGGAATGTCATCTCCATACCCCAGTATTCCTCTTCTCTATAGCCCAGTGCTCCCAGTGTATCTCTGTATTCCACTGTTCCCCAGTCCAATCTCCTCTGTATCCAGCTGTTCGCCTGTACACCTCCTCTGTATCCAGCTGTTCCCCTGTACACCTCCTCTGTATCCAGCTGTTCCCCTGTACACCTCCTCTGTATCCAGCTGTTCCCCTGTACACCTCCTCTGTACCCAGCTGTTCCCCTGTACACCTCCTCTGTATCCAGCTGTTCCTCTGTACACCTCCTCTGTATCCAGCTGTTTTCTAGCTGCCGTCCAAGGGCATTTATTGTGAGAAGCCAATGGCCAATCACAGGACACCTCTGCCGCACCTTCTGGTAACCAATCAAGCTTGGCGGTTTGACACCTGTCTGCCTTCCTGACTGGCTGGTGTGGGGCAGTAGGGGGAGGGAGTGGAATATAACTGGTTATGGGGGGGCTGGGGGGGCGGGGGATTGAGTGACAAAGAATGGATTCTGCTGATGTCTATGTTTCTCTAACACCGAATTCACCTCCTTCTCATTGTGTATAATTTACTGACTGAGAGGGTGGGGAGTTGCTCCCAGACCCCAATTATTGACAGTACAGGAGGTTAACCCCCCCCAGTCCTGTGCTTGGCACTTTTGGCCTGGTTACGAGAGCTCGCTGTGAGGTAATTGTGGATACCCAGCCACCATTCTGTAGAGTGGCTCACTGCAACATCAACATCAATAACCCAGCCAATTAATGGCTGATCTTAAATATTACAGGCCAATCAATCAAAGACAGGAAATTAGTCAATTAACTCCAACATCTAGAATCAACAGCAAGAGTTAGGTGAACATGAGATAATAATTACCCAGCAATAGCGTTATCCTGCCTGGAGTCTGTTCTTGCAACACACTTAACAATCACACGATACATATTTTATGAGGCATTTGCTTCCAGGCTAACAGGTGATACGTGCAAGGTCATGCAATGTTCAGGTGAGGTTTGAAGATTACAAAGACTGAGTATCCCTTTAAGGGTCTTGAAATCATTCCAAAAACAGACAGGCTACTTTAACAAATCCCAGCACTCTGAGTTCCATTTTGTTGGGGATTGACCTTTCCTTACTTTGAAATAAAAACTGAAAATCTTGGATAGTGAGACAATCAGCTGTGTTGGTGCTCCAGGATGGACCTGCTCCTACATTGGAAGATCTCCTCAGTTCATAGAATTACATACAGCACAGAACCAGGCTATTCATCCCAACTGGTCTGTGCTGGTGTTTATGCTCCACACGAGCCTCCTCCCACCCTCCTCATCTCACCCTATCACCATATCCTTCTATTCCTTTCTCCCTCATGTGTTTATCTAGCTTCCCCTTAAATGCATCTCTGCTATTCGCCTCAACCACTCCCTGTGGTAGCGAGTTCCACATTCTCACCACCCTCTGGGTAAAGAAGTTTCTCCTGAATTTCCTATTGGATTTATTAGTGACTATTTTATATTTATGACCCCGAGTTCTGGTCTCCCCCACAAGTGGAAACATCTTCTCTACATCTAACCTATCAAACCCTTTTGTAATTTTAAAGACCTCTATCAGGTCACCTCTCAGCTTTCTCTTTTTTACAGAAAGGAGCCCCAGCCTGTTCAGTCTTTCCTGATAGTTATAACCGCTCAGTTCTGGTATTTTCTTGAAGGGTCGTTCCAGAGATATTTCAGAGGCTGTGAGTTTCGAACATTTCCTGGTTTCTCTCATTATCTCTCTCTCATTCTGGTATTGCCCTTCACCAAGAAGCCCGCCACGGCTACCTGGCAAGGACCAAATGTCTCATGATCTGGGACACCGGAGAGGCAGGAGCAGGGCTGTACCATCTGCTGCAAGGAAACCTGCAGCCACCGCGTAGCACAGGGCTGGGCACATCCAGAGATGGAGACAGTCAGCTATGGGCTCAAGCTTTGGTTCATCTCCTTGCAGGCAAGCAGCAATGCTGATCTGAGGGAAAGGTGCCATGGAGCGTCAGAGTGTAACCCTCCTCACCACCACCTCAGGCAGCATCACCTAGGGTACAATTCTAAAGGGGGGGCATGAACAGAGTGACCTGGGGGTATATGTGCACAAATCGTTGAAGGTGACAGAGCAGGTTGAGAGAGCGGTTAAAAAAGCTTACAGGATCCTGGGCTTCATAAATAGAGGCATAGAGTACAAAAGCAAGGAAGTTATGATGAACCTTTATAAAACACTGCTTCGGCCCCAACTGGAGTATTGTGTCCAATTCTGGGCACCGCATTTTAGGAAGGATGTGAAGGCCTTAGAGAGGGTGCAGAAAAAATTTATAAGAATGATTGCAGGGATGAGGGACTTCAGTTACGTGGATAGACTGGAGAAGCTGGGGTTGTTCTCCTTAGAGCAGAGAAGGTTGAGAGGAGATTTGATAGATGTGTTCAAAATCATGAGGGGTCTGGACAGAGTAGATAGAGTGAAACTGTTCCCATTGGCGGAAGGGTCAAGAACCAGAGGAGACAGATTCAAGGTGTTTGGCAAAAGAACCAAAGGCAACATGAGGAAAAACTTTTTAACGCAGCGAGTGGTTAGGATCTGGAATGCACTGCCTGAAAGGGTGGTGGAGGCAGACGCAATCGTGGCTTTCAAAAGGGAATTGGTTAAGTACCCGGGGGGAAAGATTTGCAAGGCTACAGGGAAAGGGCGGGGGAGTGGGTCTAGCTGAAGTGCTCTTGCAGAGAGCCGGCATGGGCTCGATGGGCCGAATTACCTTCTTCTGTGCTGTAACCATTTTATGATTCTATACCGTCAACAGATGCCATCAAACATGGCCTTAGGTGCTGGCTCTTCTGTCACTTGCTTGCAAACTCATGCCCTTCATTTTTTTGTCTCTTCTAAGTCCCCATGGTTCAGATGTTTTCTGAGGCTTTCAGAATTATTTTTTCCCAACTGTGATGCACAGTCACCATCCCTTGAAATTTAACTTGCCTATAATGTTTCTGCTCCCACCACTAGTATGCTCCCTAGACTCATCCAAGTCTGCCCCTGAAGCTATGCTGAAGGAGCTGACACTGGAAAGTTAGGTATAAATAGCACAAATCCATTTTAGTAAGTATAAAACTAGCCTATATCCACACTGGAGTAAGTCATGCTGAGTATCAATCAGCCGCACAGTGCAAGGAGCCTGGGAGGCAAACGCCCTTAAAGGCCCCGGCAAAGGCCTTCTTTGCCCCCTCTATGTATAACAGCATGTGGATCTTCCTGAGAATGCTGCGATCGGTTAAAATAGAGTTCTGTTTATGTCTCTTTATACTGAAACTGGCCATCGTGGTTAGAGTGAACTGTGTGTATCTCCACAGAGGCTGGTTAACAGTCTACAGGACCTGCGAACATGAGATGAATGAGGACAATCATTCTTTCTTTCCCTGGAGATAGAACATCTTGCTGTGTCCCACCATTGTTGAGTATATTCAAGGCTGAGATCGATAGATTTTTGGATTCTAGCGGAATCGAGGGATATGGGGATCGGGTGGGAAAGTGAAGTTGAGTTTGAAGATCAGCCATGATCTTACTGAATGGTGGAGCAGGCTCGAGGGGCCGAATGGCCGACTCCTGCTCCTAATTCTTATGTTCTTATCACCTACCTGAAATTAGCACAACTCACCCAACAAATTGTAAATAAGTGTTAGTGCCAATCAGCTCCCAGACTCACCCAGCAAAGTGTGAATGGGGGTCATTTTGACTTTGTGTGTTAGGGTAAACCAGGCGCCAGCGAGTTGGCAGCCCGTTTCACATCTCTCCTGATTCCTATCTCCACGGATTAATCGGGCTGCCCATTCGCTATTGCCCGTTTGGTACTATCGCGCAGTCAGAATCTAGCCCAGCGAGCCGGAGCTAGGGGCAGTACTTTAAACCCACCGCCATTCGGACAGGAGCCACTGGGCCTGACCAGCTTCAGAGGAAGTATTGAATCGTCACTCTGCACAAGACCACTTAACCAGGAATACAGTGCTCTAGGCAATCCCGCAGCACGCATTTATAGAAACCCTTGGATTTATTCCACAGCATGCCATGCGAGGTGCAGCTGGTCACTTCAGCAACCAGTGCAATATGTTAAAACATTCCTTAGAAACATACGTTTAAAGCAATCAGGGGGTCTCCTTAAAGGTGTGAATAATTACTGAAATTGATCTGTCCATAAACCGGAACATGCACTGAGGCCAATCAGTGATGGAACCATGCCACAAGGTGCATTGCGTGCAGTGGTGAGCAGATTACTTGGAAGGACAAGAGGGGGGAGTGCAGAAGTGTACCTGGAGGTCAAAGGTCTGAGGGAAAGGCCTACAGAGGCATGCTTTAGCGTAAGTTAGGCTGGATGGTTGCGTACTCGACAAGATCTCCGCCAGCGTGAATGGAAGTCCGAGGGCTGGGGTGTGAAGAGGCCAGAGCGGTAGTGTCGAGCTCGGCATATTGGATGTCATAGTCCTTGGCACCAGGAGTCTAGAGTTGAGAGTGACAGGAGGTGGGGAGGGAGGGAGAGAGAGAGAGAGAGAGAGAGAGATTCAAGGCAAGAGAGGAAAGACAAGAGAGGGAAAAAAAAGTCAGTAACAGAGAAAAAAAAAACTGATGCAGAAACAAAATAATAAAACAGTAAAATAATCAGCACAACTGGAGCTGGCTGGGGTTCAGATTAGAGATAACCTCAACTAACAGTCACTCCCTCTGTAAAATCTGATAGCCAACATATTAAAATCTGACCATTGCCTTATAATTTAGGAAATAGAAGGGCCCAATCCCCGGAATGGCAGTTGTTCCGTGTGCCTGTTCAGCAGATCACGTTCCACAAGCTGGCTGCTCACCATTCTTTTGTCCGTTAACTTAAAGACCAGATAACCTTATGGAAGGAAAGGGCTTGTATTTTATACAGCGTCTTACACCACCTCAGGACGTCCCACAGCGCTTTACAGCCAATGAAGTACTTTTGAAGTGTAGTCACTGTTGTAATGTAGGAAATGTGGCAGCTAATTTGCGCACAGCAAGCTCCCACAAACAGCAATGAGATACATGACCAGATAATCTGTTTTAGGCGTTGGTTGAAGGATAAATATTGGCCCCAGGACACAGGGGAGAACTCTCTTGCTCTTCTTCCAATAATGCAGTGGGGTCTCTTACGTCCGCCAGAGAGGGAAGATGGGGCCTCGGTTTCATCCGAAAGATGGGGCCTCGGTTTCATCCGAAAGATGGGGCCTCGGTTTCATCCGAAAGATGGGGCCTCGGTTTCATCCGAAAGATGGGGCCTCGGTTTCATCCGAAAGATGGGGCCTCGGTTTCATCCGAAAGACGGCACCTCCGACAGTGAACTGCTCCCTCAGTACCACACCGGGAGTGTCAGCCTGGATTATGTACTCAAGTCTCTGGAGTGGGACTTGAACCCACGACTTTCTGAGAGAGCTACCACTGAGCCAAGGCGGACATCTTGGGAAGATTGCGGGCGATATCCTGGGACGAGCTGTCAGGAGCCAGATTACTCACCAGTGGCTTCATGGTGATGCCAAAGTTTCAAGGCTCGGCAATGATGTCATTAGTGAAGGGGTCGGAGGTCCCCGGTAAAGGCTGCGTGCAACGGAGCCACAATGACCACCAACTCCCAGCTTCCACTCCGCCCTGCACTGAGGCAGCTGCGATCAGCTGGATTCACGGAGGGCACTACACCTAACCTCAGCTTCCCCCTGGGCTAGGGAGGGGAAAATCGGCAGATCCTGATAATCTGTGTGGACATCTGGTGAGCCCACATGTGTGAGATACCAGAGGATGCCAGGTGATCACGGAACTTGCACGCCAGTAAAACTTAGCACCTGCTGGACTGTACCCAGAGTGTCAGTGCCTGTTGAACCCTAGTGAGAGTCAGTGTCTGTGGAACCCGTACCCCAGTGAGAGTCAGTGTCTGTGGACCTGCACCCTAGTGAGAGTCAGTGTCTGTGGAACTGTACCCCAGTGAGTGTCAGTGTCTGTGGAACTGTACCCCAGTGACAGTCAGTGTCTGTGGAACTGTACCCCAGCGAGAGTCAGTGCCTGTGGAACTGTACCCCAGTGAGAGTCAGTGTCTGTGGAGCTGTACCCCAGTGAGAGTCAGTGTCTGTGGAACTGTACCCCAGTGAGAGTCAGTGTCTGTGGAACTGTACCCCAGTGAGAGTCAGTGTCTGTGGAACTGTACCCCAGTGAGAGTCAGTGTCTGTGGAACTGTACCCCAGTGAGAGTCAGTGTCTGTGGAACTGTACCCCAGTGAGAGTCAGTGTCTGTGGAACTGTACCCCAGTGAGAGTCAGTGCCTGTGGAACTGTACCCCAGTGAGAGTCAGTGTCTGTGGAACTGTACCCCCTTGAGAGTCAGTGTCTGAGGAACTGTACCCCAGTGAGAGTCAGTGCCTGTGGAACTGTACCCCAGTGAGAGTCAGTGTCTGTGGAACTGTGCCCCAGTGAGAGTCAGTGTCTGTGGAACTGTACCCCAGTGAGAGTCAGTGTCTGTGGAGCTGTACCCCAGTGAGAGTCAGTGTCTGTGGAACTGTGCCCCAGTGAGAGTCAGTGTCTGTGGAACTGTACCCCAGTGAGAGTCAGTGTCTGTGGAACTGTACCCCAGTGAGAGTCAGTGTCTGTGGAACTGTGCCCCAGTGAGAGTCAGTGTCTGTGGAACTGTACCCCAGTGAGAGTCAGTGTCTGTGGAACTGTACCCCAGTGAGAGTCAGTGTCTGTGGAACTGTACCCCAGTCAGAGTCAGTGTCTGTGGAACTGTACCCGAGTGAGAGTCAGTGTCTGTGGAACTGTACCCCAGTGAGAGTCAGTGCCTGTGGAACTGTACCCCAGTGAGAGTCAATGTCTGTGGAACTGTACCCCAGTGAGACTCAGTGTCTCTGGAACAGTACCCCAGTGAGAGTCAGTGTCTGTGGAACTGTACCCCAGTGAGAGTCAGTGTCTCTGGAACTGTACCCCAGTGAGAGTCAGTGTCTGTGGAACTGTACCCCAGTGAGAGTCAGTGTCTGTGGAACTGTACCCCAGTGAGAGTCAGTGTCTGTGGAACTGTACCCCAGCGAGAGTCAGTGTCTGTGGAACTGTACCCCAGTGAGAGTCAGTGTCTGTGGAACTGTACCCCAGCGAGAGTCAGTGTCTGTGGAACTGTACCCCAGTGAGAGTCAGTGTCTGTGGAACTGTACCCCAGTGAGAGTCAGTGTCTGTGGAACTGTGCCCCAGTGAGAGTCAGTGTCTGTGGAACTGTACCCCAGTGAGAGTCAGTGTCTGTGGAACTGTACCCCAGTGAGAGTCAGTGTCTGTGGAACTGTGCCCCAGTGAGAGTCAGTGTCTGTGGAACTGTACCCCAGTGAGAGTCAGTGTCTGTGGAACTGTACCCCAGTGAGAGTCCGTGTCTGTGGAACTGTACCCCAGTGAGAGTCGGTGTCTGTGGAACTGTACCCCAGTGAGAGTCAGTGTCTGTGGAACTGTACCCCAGTGAGAGTCAGTGTCTGTGGAACGGTACCCCAGTGAGAGTCAGTGTCTGTGGAACTGTACCCCAGTGAGAGTCAGTGCCTGTGGAACTGTACCCCAGCGAGTGTCAATGTCTGTGGAACTGTACCCCAGTGAGAGTCAGTGCCTGTGGAACTGTACCCCAGTGAGAGTCAGTGTCTGTGGAACTGTACCGCAGTGAGAGTCAGTGTCTGTGGAACTGTACCCCAGTGAGAGTCAGTGTCTGTGGAACTGTACCCCAGTGAGAGTCAGTGTCTGTGGAACTGTACCCCAGTGAGAGTCAGTGTCTGTGGAACTGTACCCCAGTGGGAGTCAGTGTCTGTGGAACTGTACCCCAGTGAGTGTCAGTGTCTGTGGAACTGTACCCCAGTGAGAGTCAGTGTCTGTGGAACTGTACCCCAGTGAGAGTCAGTGTCTGTGGAACTGTGCCCCAGTGAGAGTCAGTGTCTGTGGAACTGTACCCCAGTGAGAGTCAGTGTCTGTGGAACTGTACCCCAGTGAGAGTCAGTGTCTGAGGAACTGTACCCCAGTGAGAGTCAGTGTCTGTGGAACTGTACCCCAGTGAGAGTCAGTGTCTGTGGAACTGTACCCCAGTGAGAGTCCGTGTCTGTGGAACTGTACCCCAGTGAGAGTCAGTGTCAGTGGAACTGTACCCCAGTGAGAGTCAGTGACTGTGGAACTGTACCCCAGTGAGAGTCAGTGCCTGTGGAACTGTGCCCCAGTGAGAGTCGGTGCCTGTGGAACTGTACCCCAGTGAGAGTCAGTGTCTGTGGAACTGTACCCCAGTGAGAGTCAGTGCCTGTGGAACTGTACCCCAGTGAGAGTCAGTGCCTGTGGAACTGTACCCCAGTGAGAGTCAGTCTCTGTGGAACTGTACCCCAGTGAGAGTCAGTGTCTGTGGAACTGTACCCCAGTGAGAGTCAGTGCCTGTGGAACTGTACCCCAGTGAGAGTCAGTGTCTGTGGAACTGTACCCCAGTGAGAGTCAGCGTCTGTGGAACTGTACCCCAGTGAGAGTCAGTGTCTGTGGAACTGTACCCCAGTGAGAGTCAGTGTCTGTGGAACTGTACCCCAGTGAGAGTCAGCGTCTGTGGAACTGTACCCCAGTGAGAGTCAGTGTCTGTGGAACTGTACCCCAGTGAGAGTCAGTGTCCGTGGAACTGTAGCCCAGTGAGAGTCAGTGACTCTCGGAGGGGCAGTGCGGAGAGAGCGCTGCACTGTAGGAGGGACAGTACTGAGGGAGCGCTGCAGTGTCAAAGATGCCGTCTTTCAGATGAGACGTTAAACCGAGGCCCCGTCTGCCCTCTCAGGGGAGTTCTCCCCAGTGTCCTGGCCAATATTTATCCCTCAATCAACATCACTAAAGCAGATGAGCTGGTCATTATCACATTACTGTTTGTGGGAGCTTGCTGTGTGCAAATTGGCTGCCGTGTTTCCTACATTACTACAGTGATTACACTTCAAAAGTACTTCAGTGGCTGTAAAGCGCTTTGGGACGTCCTGAGGTCGTGACAGGCGCTGTATAAATCAAGTTTGTTCTTTCTTTCTTAGAGGCACTCAGGCTGATTGCAGCTCACCACTCCCTGCCTCAGCTGGGAGAGAGTCAGAGGCAATGAAAGACATTTTATCAGAGCAAGGTTGTGTTGCACAGATTACAAATCACTGAAAGTTAACATGCAGGTACAGCAAGCAATTAGGAAGGCCAATGGTATGTTGGCCTTTATTGCAAGGAGGTTGGAGTATAAAAGTAAGGAAGTCTTGCTGCAATTATATTGGACTTCGGTGAGGCCACACCTGGAGTATTGTGCACAGTTCTAGTCTCTTTACCCAAGGAAGGATGTACTTGCCTTAGAGGGACTTCAACGAAGGTTCACTAGATTGATTTTTGGGATGAGAGGATTGTTCTATGAGGAGAGATCGAGTAGATTGGGCCTATACTCGCTGGATGTTTAGAAGAATGAGAGGCGATCTCATTGAAATGTATAAAATTCTTAGAGGGCTTGACAGGGTAGATGAATGGAGGATGTTTCCCCTGGCTGGAGAGTCTAGAACTAGAGGTCACAGTCTCAGGCTAAGGGGTTGGTCATTTAAGACTGAGATGAGGAGAAATTTCTTTACTGAGGGTTGTGAATCTTTGGAATTTTCCACCCCAGAGGGCTGTGGATGCTGAGTCGTTGAGTATATTCAAGGCTGAGATCGATAGATTTTTGGACTAAATCAAGGGATATGGAGATTGGACGGGAAAGTGGAGTGGAGGTCTCGAGTGGAGGCTTTCGATAAGGTCCCACATAAGAGATTAGCGTGCAAAATTAAGGCACATGGGATTGGGGGCAAGGTATTGACTTGGATAGAAAACTGGTTGGCGGACAGAAAGCAAAGAGTTGGAATAAACGGGTCGTTTTCCGAGTGGCAGGCAGTGACTAGTGGGGTACCGCAAGGATCGGTCCTAGGACCCCAGCTGTTCACAATATATATTAATGATCTGGATGAGGGAATTGGATGTAATATCTCCAAATTTGCAGACGACACAAAGCTGGGTGGGAGGGTAAGCTGTGAGGAGGATGTCGTGAAACTCCAGTACGATTTGGACAGATTGGGTGATTGGGCAGAAATATGGCAAATGCACTATAATGTGGATAAATGTGAGGTTATCCACTTTGGTGGCAAAAACAGGAAGGCAGATTATTATTTGAATGGCAATAGATTGGGAGAAGGGGAAGTGCAAAGAGACCTGGGTGTTCTTGTGCATCAGTCGCTGAAGGTAAGCATGCAGGTGCAGCAGGCGGTTAAGAAGGCAAATGGTATGTTGGCCTTCATAGCAAGAGGGTTCGAGTACAGGAACAAGGACGTCTTGCTACAGTTGTACAGGGCCTTGGTGAGACCGCACCTTGAGTACTGTGTGCAGTTTTGGTCGCCTTACCTGAGGAAGGACGTTCTTGCCATGGAAGGAGTGCAGCGAAGATTCACCAGGCTGATACCTGGGATGGCAGGAATGACGTATGAGGAGAGATTGTGTCGATTGGGCTTATACTCACTGGAGTTTAGAAAATTGAGAGGGGATCTCATCGAAACTTATAAAATTCTGTCAGGCCTGGACAGACTAGATGCAGGAAGGATGTTTATGATGGCCGGGGAGTCCAGAACCAGGGGTCATAGTCTAAGGATAAGGGGTAAGCCATTTAGGACTGAAATGAGGAGGAATTTCTTCACCCAGAGAGTGGTGAACCTGTGGAATTCTCTGCCACAGAGGGTGGTGGAGGCCAGTTCATTAAATATATTCAAAAAAGAGTTGGATATATTTCTTAAGGCTAAAGGGATCAAGGGATATGGGGAGAAGGCAGGGACAGCGTACTGAATTTGGATGATCAGCCATGATCTCATTGAATGGCGGAGCAGGCTCGAGGGGCCGAATGGCCTACTCCTGCTCCTATCTTCTATGTTTCTATGAATATCAGGCCTGATATTAAATGACGGAGCAGGCTCGAGGGGCCGAATGGCCGACTCCTGCTCCTATTTCTAAGGTTATAAATCTGCCGTGATGACTGCTGTTGTGTGAGAGCTCGGCAATTTGTGTCAAGGAAATTGTTCCATAAATGCTGTTATTTTTTCATTGTTAAGCGAGGCTTTTAAATAGGTTCCTGTCTGTCTCGAACCAATTTCCTCTAATGACTGGGAAAGGTTTCCACTGTTGGAAAGACATTAAGGAGTATGATGGAATGACTATATTGATTAGCAGGACTTTGGAAGCTGATGAGAATGGATGTGACACGGTGTAGACGGTAACAGTCAGTGGGATGAATGGATTACAGTGTAAACAACACACGCTTCCCTTTCAGCTCACACTTGACTGCCTTCATCAGCATTTCTGTGAAGACCAGAACACACAACATCTGAAATCAAACTGACCAATGGAGATGGACCCCGTTGTGTTCTAGTTAGTGGAATTGAATAGCGCACTGACTCAATCAGGACTTCTGCCAGTTTTGGTCA
This sequence comes from Somniosus microcephalus, assembly GCF_052327205.1. NCBI lineage: Eukaryota > Metazoa > Chordata > Chondrichthyes > Squaliformes > Somniosidae > Somniosus > Somniosus microcephalus. Next base: position 3,753,219 of record NC_141012.1, read on the forward strand.
CGAATATATTTGTAAAGATGGCTAGAGAACAAGCGCTAGACACACATATTGGTAGACAATAAACACTGTACCCCAGTGAGAGTCAGTGTCTGTGGAACTGTACCCCAGTGAGAGTCAGTGACTGTGGAACTGTACCCCAGTGAGAGTCAGTGTCTGTGGAACTGTACCCCAGTGAGAGTCAGTGTCTGTGGAACTGTACCCCAGTGAGAGTCAGTGTCTGTGGAACTGTACCCCAGTGAGAGTCAGTGCCTGTGGAACTGTACCCCAGTGAGAGTCACTGCCTGTGGAACTGTACCCCAGTGAGAGTCAGTGTCTGTGGAACTGTACACCAGTGAGAGTCAGTGTCTGTGGAACTGTACCCCAGTGAGAGTCAGTGTCTGTGGAACTGTACCCCAGTGAGTGTCAGTGTCTGTGGAACTGTACCCCAGTGAGTGTCAGTGACTGTGGAACTGTACCCCAGTGAGAGTCAGTGTCTGTGTAACTGTACCCCAGTGAGAGTCAGTGCCTGTGGAACTGTACCCCAGTGAGAGTCAGTGCCTGTGGAACTGTACCCCAGTGAGAGTCAGTGCCTGTGGAACTGTACCCCAGTGAGAGTCAGTGTCTGTGGAACTGTACCCCAGTGAGAGTCAGTGTCTGTGGAACTGTACCCCAGTGAGAGTCAGTGTCTGTGTAACTGTACCCCAGTGAGAGTCAGTGTCTGTGTAACTGTACCCCAGTGAGAGTCAGTGTCTGTGGAACTGTACCCCAGTGAGAGTCAGTGCCTGTGGAACTGTACCCCAGTGAGAGTCAGTGTCTGTGTAACTGTACCCCAGTGAGAGTCAGTGTCTGTGGAACTGTAACCCAGTGAGAGTCAGTGTCTGTGGAACTGTACCCCAGTGAGAGTCAGTGTCTGTGTAACTGTACCCCAGTGAGAGTCAGTGTCTGTGGAACTGTACCCCAGTGAGAGTCAGTGTCTGTGTAACTGTACCCCAGTGAGAGTCAGTGTCTGTGGAACTGTACCCCAGTGAGAGTCAGTGCCTGTGGAACTGTACCCCAGTGAGAGTCAGTGTCTGTGGAACCGTACCCCAGTGAGAGTCAGTGTCTGTGGAACTGTACCCCAGTGAGAGTCGGTGTCTGTGGAACTTTACCCCAGTGAGAGTCAGTGTCTGTGGAACTGTACCCCAGTGAGAGTAAGTGTCTGTGGAACTGTACCCCAGTGAGAGTCAGTGTCTGAGGAACTGTACCCCATGAGAGTCAGTGCCTGTGAAACTGTACCCCAGTGAGAGTCTGTGCCTGTGGAACTGTACCCTAGTGAGAGTCAGTGTCTGTGGAACTGTACCCCAGTGAGGGTCTGTGCCTGTGTAACTGTACCCCAGTGAGAGTCAGTGTCTGTGGAACTGTACCCCAGTGAGAGTCAGTGTCTGTGGAACTGTACCCCAGTGAGAGTCAGTGTCTGTGGAACTGTACCCCAGTGAGAGTCAGTGTCTGTGGAACTGTACCCCAGTGAGAGTCAGTGTCTGTGGAACTGTACCCCAGTGAGAGTCAGTGTCTGTGGAACTGTTCCCCAGTGAGAGTCAGTGTCTGTGGAATTGTACCCCAGTGAGAGTCAGTGTCTGTGGAACTGTACCCCAGTGAGAGCCAGTGCCTGTGGAAATGTACCCCAGTGAGAGTCAGTGTCTGTGGAACTGTACCCCAGTGAGATTCAGTGCCTGTGGAACTGTACCCCAGTGAGAGTCAGTGTCTGTGTAACTGTACCCCAGTGAGAGTCAGTGCCTGTGGAACTGTACCCCAGTGAGAGTCAGTGTCTGTGTAACTGTACCCCAGTGAGAGTCAGTGCCTGTGTAAATGTACCCCAGTGAGAGTCAGTGCCTGTGGAACTGTACCCCAGTGAGAGTCAGTGTTTGTGTAACTGTACCCCAGTGAGAGTCAGTGTCTGTGGAACTGTACCCCAGTGAGAGTCAGTGTCTGAGGAACTGTACCCCATGAGAGTCAGTGCCTGTGAAACTGTACCCCAGTGAGAGTCTGTGCCTGTGGAACTGTACCCTAGTGAGAGTCAGTGTCTGTGGAATGTACCCCAGTGAGGGTCTGTGCCTGTGGAACTGTACCCCAGTGAGAGTCAGTGTCTGTGGAACTGTACCCCAGTGAGAGTCAGTGACTGTGGAACTGTACCCCAGTGAGAGTCAGTGTCTGTGTAACTGTACCCCAGTGAGAGTCAGTGTCTGTGGAACTGTACCCCAGTGAGAGTCAGTGTCTGTGGAACTGTACCCCAGTGAGAGTCAGTGTCTGTGGAACTGTACCCCAGTGAGAGTCAGTGTCTGTGGAATTGTACCCCAGTGAGAGTCAGTGTCTGTGGAACTGTACCCCAGTGAGAGTCAGTGCCTGTGGAAATGTACCCCAGTGAGAGTCAGTGTCTGTGGAACTGTACCCCAGTGAGATTCAGTGCCTGTGGAACTGTACCCCAGTGAGAGTCAGTGTCTGTGTAACTGTTCCCTAGTGAGAGTCAGTGCCTGTGGAACTGTACCCCAGTGAGAGTCAGTGTCTGTGTAACTGTACCCCAGTGAGAGTCAGTGCCTGTGTAACTGTACCCCAGTGAGAGTCAGTGCCTGTGGAACTGTACCCCAGTGAGAGTCAGTGTCTGTGTAACTGTACCCCAGTGAGAGTCAGTGCCTGTGGAACTGTACCCCAGTGAGATTCAGTGCCTGTGGAACTGTACCCCAGTGAGAGTCAGTGTCTGTGTAACTGTACCCCAGTGAGAGTCAGTGCCTGTGGAACTGTACCCCAGTGAGAGTCAGTGTCTGTGGAACTGTACCCCAGTGAGAGTCAGTGTCTGTGTAACTGTACCCCAGTGAGAGTCAGTGTCTGTGTAACTGTACCCCAGTGAGAGTCAGTGCCTGTGGAACTGTACCCCAGTGAGAGTCAGTGTCTGTGGAACTGTACCCCAGTGAGAGTCAGTGTCTGTGGAACTGTACCCCAGTGAGAGTCAGTGTCTGTGGAACTGTACCCCAGTGAGAGTCAGTGTCTGTGGAACTGTACCCCAGTGAGATTCAGTGTCTGTGGAACTGTACCCCAGTGAGAGTCAGTGTCTGTGGAACTGTACCCCAGTGAGAGTCAGTGTCTGTGGAACTGTACCCCAGTGAGAGTCTGTGCCTGTGGAAATGTACCCCAAGATCAACCAGATAGGATAGGAAACAGAGATTAATTGCGAACGGTTGTTTTTTGGACTGGAGGAAGGTATACAGTGGTGTTCCCCAGGGGTCGGTTGTAGAACCACTGCTTTTCTTGATATATATTAATGACTTGGGCATGGGTGTACGGGGCACAATTTCAAAATATGCAGATCACACAAAACTTGGAAGTATAGTGCACAGTGAGGAGGAGAGTGATAGACTTCAGGAAGACATCGACAGGCTGGTGAAATGGGCGGGCACGTGGCAGATGAAATTTAACGCAGAAAAGTGTGAAGTGATACATTTTGCTAGATAGAATGAGAGGACATGAGATATAATCTAAAGGGTACAATCCTGAAGGGGGTGCACGAACAGAGAGACCTTGGGGAATGTGTACACAAATCGTTGAAGGTGGCAGGGCAGGTTGAGAAAGCAATTGAACAGGCTCACAGGATCCTGGGCTTCATGAATAGAGGTATAGCGTACAAAAGTGTGGAAATTATGATGAACCTGTATAAAACACTGGTTCGGCCTCAACTGGAGTACGGTGTCCAATTCTGGGCACCACACTTTAGGAAGGATGTGAAGGCCTTAGAGAGGGCGCAGAAAGGTTTTACGAGAATGATTCCAGGAATAAGGGACTTCAGTTTCGTGGATAGACTGGAGAAGCTGGGGTTGTTCTCCTTGGAGCAGAGAAGATTCAGAGGAAATTTGATAGAGGTGTTCAAAATCATGAGAGGTCTGGACAGAGTAGATAGAGAGAAACTGTTCCCATTGGCAGTAGGGTCGAGAACCACAGGACGCAGATTTAAGGTGATTGGCAGAAGAACCAAAGGCGACATGAGGAAAAAAAATTTTACGCAGCGAGTGGTTAGGATCTGGAATGCACTGCCTGAAAGGGTGGTGGAAACAAATTCAATCACCGCTTTCAAAAGGGAGTTGGATAAGTATCTTAAGGGAAAAAATTTGCAGGGCTACGGGGAAAGGGCAGGGGAGTGGGACTAACTGAAGTGCTGTTGCAGAGACCTGGCATGGGCTTGATGGGCCGAATGGCCTCCTGCCGTGCTGTACCCATTCTATGATTCGAGGGTGCTTTCCACCCCGTGGTGCATGCTTGGGTGCGGCACTCCGCCATTGATTCCATTCACCGATTGGAAAGTCAGTTTCTCTGATGAGATGGATCTTGAGGCCAGGAGAAGAGTGTTTGGTGGGGCAATGACCTGAGATTGATAGAGGAAAAACTTGTTTATGTAACGAGTGGTGAGGATTTGGAATGCTTGAAGGAGAAAAAATTGCAGGGCTATGGGGAAAGAGCGAGGAGTGGGACTAGCTGGATTGTTGTTCGAAAGAGCCGGCGCAGACTGGATGGGTCGAATTGCCTCCTTCGGTGCTGTGCTATTCGATGATGGTAGTTTGGACAGATTGTGATAAAATTAAAGACCAGCGCCGCACTGATCCTCTGCCTGTAGGTATCACTAGCTCAGCCAGTAAATAGTGCCGGAGCTGAGCTCAGGCTGACACATTGCTGCATGACCCACTCCTGGGTTTACAACCGCTACCCAATGTCACTGATTGTATGTGGAGCACTTTAGAACATCGAGATGTTATAAGGCACTACGTAAAGACAAGTCCTTTGAATATCACCAAAATTTCAGAATCCACAAGCTCACTAACCTCTGATTTATCTCTCCGTTACATTTTACAAACAGTCACTTTCCTCTCCCGTTACTCCTAAGCTCCAAATACATCATCCTGCACACACTTCCTCCTCCCCGTGTCTTCACCGTGTTGGAATCAAGAATCATCACCATGTCTCCGCTTCTAACTCATTGTTTCCCAGGACCTCAAAACTGTGGAACTCCTCCCCTCCCTCCCGCAATCTACAGCAGTTTAAAACCCAATCTTAGCATCAACTAACTCCAACCTCCTGATTGACCTCATCTTCTTTCATACTCTTTGCAATCCTGGCGGTCTCCTGCACTGTGGGCCTGCTCCATTATCCGGGATCTCAATAAAAATCAATTTAACCATGTTAGAAGAGCAGGAGGATGTGCTCTGTGTTGTGTCGTATCCTAACTCGCACCAAGTCCCGTTCACCCATCACCCCCTGTGATCACTGCCCCATGTCCTAACTCGCACCAAGTCCCGTTCACCCATCACCCCCTGTGATCACTGCCCCGTGTCCTAACTCGCACCCAGTCCCGTTCACCCATCACCCCCTGTGCTCACTGCCCCGTGTCCTAACTCGCACCCAGTCCCGTTCACCCATCACCCCCTGTGCTCACTGCCCAGTGTCCTAACTCACACCCAGACCCGTTCACCCATCACCCCCTGTGCTCACTGCCCCGTGTCCTAACTCGCACCAAGTCCCGTTCACCCATCACCCCCTGTGCTCACTGCCCCGTGTCCTAACTCACACCCAGTCCCGTTCACCCATCACCCCCTGTGCTCACTGCCCCGTGTCCTAACTCGCACCAAGTCCCGTTCACCCATCACCCCCTGTGCTCACTGCCCCGTGTCCTAACTCACACCCAGTCCCGTTCCCCCATCACCCTCTGTGCTCACTGCCCCGTGTCCTAACTCGCACCAAGTCCCGTTCACCCATCACCCTCTGTGCTCACTGCCCCGTGTCCTAACTCGCACCAAGTCCCGTTCACCCATCACCCCCTGTGCTCACTGCCCCGTGTCCTAACTCGCACCGAGTCCCGTACACCCATCACCCCGTGCTCACTGCCCCGTGTCCTAACTCGCACCGAGTCCCGTTCACCCATCACCCCCTGTGCTCACTGCCCCGTGTCCTAACTCGCACCAAGTCCCGTTCACCCATCACCCACTGTGCTCACTGCCCCGTGTCCTAACTCACACCCAGTCCCGTTCACCCATCACCCCCTGTGCTCACTGCCCCGTGTCCTAACTCACACCCAGTCCCGTTCACCCATCACCCCCTGTGCTCACTGCAACGTGTCCTAACTCACACCAAGTCCCGTTCACCCATCACCCACTGTGCTCACTGCCCCGTGTCCTAACTCACACCCAGTCCCGTTCACCCATCACCCCCTGTGCTCACTGCCCCATGTCCTAACTCGCACCAAGTCCCGTTCACCCATCACCCCCTGTGCTCACTGCCCCGTGTCCTAACTCACACCCAGTCCCGTTCACCCATCACCCCCTGTGCTCACTGCCCCGTGTCCTAACTCGCACCAAGTCCCGTTCACCCATCACCCCCTGTGCTCACTGCCCCGTGTCCTAACTCGCACCAAGTCCCGTTCACCCATCACCCCCTGTGCTCACTGCCCCGTGTCCTAACTCGCACCAAGTCCCGTTCACCCATCATCCCCTGTGCTCACTGCCCCGTGTCCTAACTCGCACCAAGTCCCGTTCACCCATCACCCCCTGTGCTCACTGCCCCGTGTCCTAACTCGCACCAAGTCCCGTTCACCCATCGCCCCCTGTGCTCACTGCCCCGTGTCCTAACTCGCACCAAGTCCCGTTCACCCATCACCCCCGTGCTCACTGCCCCGTGTCCTAACTCGCACCAAGTCCCGTTCACCCATCACGCCCTGTGCTCACTGCCCCATGTCCTAACTCGCACCAAGTCCCGTTCACCCATCACCCCCTGTGCTCACTGCCCCGTGTCCTAACTCGCACCCAGTCCCGTTCACCCATCACCCCCTGTGCTCACTGCCCCGTGTCCTAACTCACACCCAGTCCCGTTCACCCATCACCCCCTGTGCTCACTGCCCCGTGTCCTAACTCGCACCAAGTCCCGTTCACCCATCACCCCCTGTGCTCACTGTCCCGTGTCCTAACTCACACCCAGTCCCGTTCACCCATCACCCCCTGTGCTCACTGCCCCGTGTCCTAACTCGCACCAAGTCCCGTTCACCCATCACCCCCTGTGCTCACTGCCCCGTGTCCTAACTCACACCCAGTCCCGTTCACCCATCACCCCCTGTGCTCACTGCCCCGTGTCCTAACTCGCACCAAGTCCCGTTCACCCATCACCCCCTGTGCTCACTGTCCCGTGTCCTAACTCACACCCAGTCCCGTTCACCCATCACCCCCTGTGCTCACTGCCCCGTGTCCTAACTCGCACCCAGTCCCGTTCACCCATCACCCCCTGTGCTCACTGCCCCGTGTCCTAACTCGCACCAAGTCCCGTTCACCCATCACCCCCTGTGCTCACTGCCCCGTGTCCTAACTCGCACCAAGTCCCGTTCACCCATCACCCCCTGTGCTCACTGCCCCCGTGTCCTAACTCGCACCAAGTCCCGTTCACCCATCACCCCCTGTGCTCACTGCCCCGTGTCCTAACTCACACCCAGTCCCGTTCACCCATCACCCCCTGTGCTCACTGCCCCGTGTCCTAACTCGCACCAAGTCCCGTTCGCCCATCACCCCCTGTGCTCACTGCCCCGTGTCCTAACTCGCACCAAGTCCCGTTCGCCCATCACCCCCTGTGCTCACTGCCCCGTGTCCTAACTTGCACCAAGTCCCGTTCACCCATCACCCCCTGTGCTCACTGCCCCGTGTCCTAACTGGCACCAAGTCCCGTTCACCCATCACCCCCTGTGCTCACTGCCCCGTGTCCTAACTCGCACCAAGTCCCGTTCACCCATCACTCCCTGTGCTCACTGCCCCGTGTCCTAACTCACACCCAGTCCCGTTCACCCATCATCCTCTGTGCTCACTGCCCCGTGTCCTAACTGGCACCAAGTCCCGTTCACCCATCACTCCCTGTGCTCACTGCCCCGTGTCCTAACTGGCACCAAGTCCCGTTCACCCATCACTCCCTGTTGCTCGCTGTTGTACATTGGCTCCCGGTCCGGCAACGCCTCGATTTTAAAATTCTCATCCTTTATTCAAATCCCTCCATGGCCTCGCCCCCTCCCTATCTTTGTAATCTCCTCCAGCATCTCCGTCTCTCTTGCCTCCTTTAAGACATTCCTTAAAACCTACATCTCCTTTTGTGGCTCGGTGTCAAATTTTGCCCGATCTCGCTCCTGTGAAGCTCCTTGGGACGTTTTACTACATTAAAGGTGTTATATCAATGCAAGTTGTTGTTGTTTGCATCTTGTTGCATTGTGCAGCTTGTACAGTGCCTGGGAGCTACTGAGGTGGGGCTATTAAGGAAGGGGCAAAAAAAAAATAGCAGAGCACTTGGAAAACAGTGACAGGATCGGACAAAGTCAACATGGATTTACAAAGGGTAAATCGTGCTTGACTAATCTACTGGAATTTTTTGAGGATGTAACTGGTAAAATAGATAAGGGAGAACCAGTGGATGTGGTGTATTTGGACTTTCAGAAGGCTTTCGATAAGGTCCCGCATAAGAGATTAGCGTGTAAAGTTAAGGCACATGGGATTGGGGGCAAGGTACTGACTTGGATAGAGAACTGGTTGGCAGACAGAAAGCAAAGAGTTGGAATAAACGGGTCTTTTTCCGAGTGGCAGGCAGTGACTAGTGGGGTACCGCAGGGATCGGTCCTTGGACCCCAGCTATTCACAATATATATTAATGATCTAGACAAGGGAACTAGATGTAATATCTCCAAATTTGCAGACGACACAAAGCTGGGTGGGCGTGTGTGCTGTGAGGAGGATGCCGAGAAACTCCAGGATGATTTGGACAGGTTGGGTGATTGGGCAGAAGCATGGCAGATGCAATATAACGTGGATAAATGTGAGGTTATTCACTTTGGTAGCAAAAACAGGAAGGCAGGTTATTATCTGAATGGCAATAGATTGGGAGAAGGGGAAGTGCAATGAGACCTGGGTGTCATTGTGCACCAGTCGCTGAAGGTAAGCGTGCAGGTGCAGCAGGCGGTTAAGGCGGCAAATGGTATGTTGGCCTTCGTAGCGAGAGGGTTTGAGTACAGGAACAAGGATGTCTTGCTGCAGTTGTACAGGGCCTTGGTGAGACCACATCTTGAGTATTGTGTGCAGTTTTGGTCGCCTTATCTGAGGAAGGATGTTCTTGCCATGGAAGGAGTTCAGCGAAGATTCACCAGGCTGATACCTGGGATGGCAGGAATGACGTATGAGGAGAGATTGGGTCGATTGGGCTTGTACTCACTGGAGTTTAGAAGAATGAGAGGGGATCTCATTGAAACTTATAAAATTCTGACAGGACTGGACAGACTAGATGCAGGAAGAATGTTCCCGATGGCCGGGGAGTCCAGAACCAGGGGTCACAGTCTAAGGATAAGGGGTAGGCCATTTAGGACAGAAATGAGGAGGAATTTCTTCACCCAGAGAGTGGTGAACCTGTGGAATTCTCTACCACAGAAGGCAGTTGAGGCCAATTAATTAAATATATTCAAGAAGGAGTTGGATATATTTCTCAAGGCTAAAGGGATCAAGGGGTATGGGGAGAAAGCAGGGACCGGGTACTGAATTTGGATGATCAGCCATGATCGCATTGAATGGCAGAGCAGGCTTGAGGGGCCGAATGGCCTACTCCTGCTCCTATCTTCTATGTTTCTATGGCAAGAATTGTCTCCCTTTGTGAGGTGTATTGGTGTCTATGTGAGGAGGTTGCTGGGCCGGGCTGGCTTAGGGCAAGTTTCGACATGATGTCCATCACTCATCTACATTGGTTCATTGTGACACCTGCATAAGAAAAACAGGTTTCTAAAGTGGAGGGTTTGCTTTTGCCGGTGTCCATTACCTGCTCTGGGGAGACTGCTAGCCGTCTGAGAACATCTGCCCGCCTGTAATCAGGTCCCGATTCCTGCCCGGGGTCCAGTGACTCCAGTACCGCGGGATCTCCCTGACCCATGACCCCAAGTGGCCATTCATCAAGTGCCAGCTGCGACCCCCTCACCCGGATACCGAGTGCCGGCAGGGATTTGACGCCGTGGGTGTCACGGCGGAGCCTGCGGTGTCTGGTCCTCAGCAGCCGGAGGCCCTGGGCAGTGATCGGGGCCGGGACTAACCGAGTTCCCCCTTCCTTCCCAGGTGCACTGCGGCCAGATGCTGTCCCCCAACCTTAGAGCTGCCTGAGGTCATTGAACTCAGCACAGACCAGGGATTGAAGCTGGACCTGCTGGATGTGAAGCTCAGGACCACCCATATCATCAGGTGCTGTCACATTGCCTTGTGCTGGCCATCTTAACTGCACGTGGGAATGGATGGGTCAACACGGGCCATCGAGAGTTTGCCAGAAACGGGCTTTTGTTCCTCATTGGTTTTCTGTTCATGGCCCTCGTGCATCTCACTGCAAGAAATAAGAGAGCGCTCGGAGCTGACAATGTAACATCACCGTGTGACAGAACCTTCCTAATGATCTCATTAAACGTGGCTGCTGGCCAGGTCCTGTTTGTACCAGTGAAATGTAAACAACTATTAGCGTTCAGGACTTCATGTCGGAGGAGTGTCTGAATGTAATCAGGACATCTTCAGGGTCTGAAGGGTTTCTTCAGAGTGACCTTGGTCACAGCTAAATCACCAACTTGCTCCCCATTTGCTGACTACAGAGCGACAGAAACAGAGAGAGAGGGAGAGACAGAGCGAGAGAGAGAGCGAGAAAGAGAGAGACAGAGCGAGAGAGCGAGCGAGCGAGAGAGAGGGAGAGACAGAGCGAGAGAGACAGAGCGAGAGAGAGAGCGAGCGAGAGAGAGACAGAGCGAGAGAGCGAGAGAGCGAGCGAGCGAGCGAGAGAGAGAGGGAGAGACAGAGCGAGAGAGACAGAGCGAGAGAGAGAGAGAAAGAGAGAGAGAGAAACAGAGAGACAGACAGAGAGACAGAGTGAGAGAGAGTGAGAGAGACAGCGAGGCGACAGAGTGAGAGAGGCAGAGAGTGACAGAGTGAGAGAGAGAGACAGAGAGAGAGAGAGACAGAGAGAGAGAGAGAGAGAGAGAGCGAGACAGAGCGAGCGAGAGAGAGACAGAGCCAGACAGACAGAGAGACAGAGTGAGAGAGACAGAGATAGAGAGACAGAGCGAGAGAGAGAGAGACAGAGTGAGAGAGCGGCAGAGACAGAGAGAGACAGAGCAAGAGAGAGAGACAGAGAGCGACTAGGAAGAGTGAGAGGACAGGACAGAGAGAGACAGAAAGTAAGAGAGAGAGAGACAGAGCGAGAGAGACTGAGTGAAAGAAACAGATAAACGGAATCACCAGCAGCCCAGCGAATGAAGCGAGGTCGCAGCTTGTCAGGAATTTATCATTTGTAAACCACAAATTCTGCAAGCGGTTTGGCGATGGCGGCGAGTGTGCAGGTGATGATGGTGAGCGTGCGGTGATGGCGGCGAGCGTGCGGGTGATGGCGGCGAGCGTGCGGTGATGGCGGCAAGCGTGCGGTGATGGCGGTGAGCGTGCGGTGATGGCGGCGAGCGTGCGGTGATGGCGGCGAGCGTGCGGGTTTGCCATGATGGATGGATTGATGGATGGTGATCTGGGGAAGTCCTGAGCACGAATGATCGCCGTCACTGCTGCTCACAGTCCAGGGTTTCATCAGGCAGCAACCTAGAGCAGCAGGAAATGGCAGCGGCCACAAGTTGTTTGTAACTTTACAATGATGGGCTGGGAAATGGTAAATGATTGACGTTAGTGAGGAGTGGGGGGTCTCACCGATTTCTCGGAGTAGGGAGATGATTCTGGAGCGGCCATGTCGTAATACTGGGTCTGGAGCGGCATCTTCTGCACATCCTCTTCCTCCTTAGTGCTGTCCAGATGCACCACCTGCAGACAACGAGCGCCATGTTAGGAGAGAGAGAGAGAGAGAGAACTAACTGTAGATCAGTGAGTGGGGGAGCTCCTCACTGTCACAGTGACAGCATTAACGCCGCACTGAACGGCACTCAGTCCCAGCCCTGACCGACTGCACAGTGTGGCAGGAGCAGGACAATACTGTCACACATGTCCCTCTCCCACTCAGCGTCTGAGTGTTGTTGGGGGGGGGGTGATTGTGAGTGTGTGTGTGGGTGTGTGTGTGGGTGTGTCTGTGTGGGGGCTGTGTGTGGGTGTGTGTGGTGAGTGTGTGTGTGTCTGTGGTGAGTGTGTGTGTGTCTGTGGTGAGTGTGTGTGTGTCTGTGGTGAGTGTGTGTCTGTGTGTGTCTGTGGTGAGTGTGTGTGGTGAGTGTGTGTGTGTCTGTGGTGAGTGTGTGTGTCTGTGGTGAGTGTGTGTGGTGAGTGTGTGTGGTGAGTGTGTGTCTGTGGTGAGTGTGTGTGGGTGTGTGTGGTGAGTGTGTGTGGTGAGTGTGTGTGTGTCTGTGGTGAGTGTGTGTGGTGAGTGTGTGTGTGTCTGTGGTGAGTGTGTGTGGTGAGTGTGTGTGTGTCTGTGGTGAGTGTGTGTGGTGAGTGTGTGTGGTGAGTGTGTGTGGTGAGTGTGGTGAGTGTGTGTGGTGAGTGTGTGTGTGTCTGTGGTGAGTGTGTGTGTGTCTGTGGTGAGTGTCTGTGGTGAGTGTGTGGTGAGTGTGTGGTGAGTGTGTCTGGTGTGTGTGTGTGGTGAGTGTCTGTGGTGAGTGTGTGTGGTGAGTGTGTGTGGTGAGTGTGTGGTGAGTGTGTGTGTGTGGTGAGTGTGTGGTGAGTGTGTGTGGTGAGTGTGTGGTGAGTGTGTGTGGTGAGTGTGTGTGTGTCTGTGGTGAGTGTGTGTGTGTCTGTGGTGAGTGTCTGTGGTGAGTGTGTGTGGTGAGTGTGTGGTGAGTGTGTGGTGAGTGTGTGTGGTGAGTGTGTGGTGAGTGTGTGTGGTGAGTGTGTGGTGAGTGTGTGTGGTGAGTGTGTGTGGTGAGTGTGTGGTGAGTGTGTGTGGTGAGTGTGTGGTGAGTGTGTGGTGAGTATGTGGTGAGTGTGTGTGGTGAGTGTGTGGTGAGTGTGTGGTGAGTGTGTGTGGTGAGTGTGTGGTGAGTGTGTGTGGTGAGTGTGTGTGGTGAGTGTGTGGTGAGTGTGTGGTGAGTGTGTGTGGTGAGTGTGTGGTGAGTGTGTGTGGTGAGTGTGTGTGGTGAGTGTGTGGTGAGTGTGTGTGGTGAGTGTGTGGTGAGTGTGTGGTGAGTGTGTGTGGTGAGTGTGTGTGGTGAGTGTGTGTGGTGAGTGTGTGGTGAGTGTGTGGTGAGTGTGTGTGGTGAGTGTGTGTGGTGAGTGTGTGGTGAGTGTGTGTGGTGAGTGTGTGTGGTGAGTGTGTGGTGAGTGTGTGTGGTGAGTGTGTGTGGTGAGTGTGTGGTGAGTGTGTGGTGAGTGTGTGTGGTGAGTGTGTGGTGAGTGTGTCTGGTGAGTGTGTGTGGTGAGTGTGTGGTGAGTGTGTGTGGTGAGTGTGTGTGGTGAGTGTGTCTGGTGAGTGTGTGTGGTGAGTGTGTGGTGAGTGTGTGGTGAGAGTGTGTGGTGAGTGTGTGTGGTGAGTGTGTGTGGTGAGTGTGTGTGGTGAGTGTGTGTGGTGAGTGTGTGGTGAGAGTGTGTGGTGAGTGTGTGGTGAGTGTGTCTGGTGAGTGTGTGGTGAGTGTGTGGTGAGTGTGTCTGGTGAGTGTGTGGTGAGTGTGTGGTGAGTGTGTGTGGTGAGTGTGTGGTGAGTGTGTGGTGAGTGTGTCTGGTGAGTGTGTGGTGAGTGTGTGGTGAGTGTGTGTGGTGAGTGTGTGTGGTGAGTGTGTGGTGAGTGTGTGTGGTGAGTGTGTGGTGAGTGTGTGTGGTGAGTGTGTGTGGTGAGTGTGTGTGGTGAGTGTGTGGTGAGTGTGTGTGGTGAGTGTGTGGTGAGTGTGTGTGGTGAGTGTGTGGTGAGTGTGTGTGGTGAGTGTGTGGTGAGTGTGTGTGGTGAGTGTGTGTGGTGAGTGTGTGTGGTGAGTGTGTGGTGAGTGTGTGTGGTGAGTGTGTGGTGAGTGTGTGTGGTAACTGAGGGCAGGATCAGGCTTGGCTGTGATGCCTCCATCCTCAGCGTTGAATATCCTGCTGACCCTCATTGCCTGGACTCAACAACAATTTGCATTTATAGAGCGCTTAATCTTGGCAAAATGGCTAAGGTGCGTCACAGGAGTGTAATTTTTTTAAATGGCTATTGAGCCAAAGAATTTGGAGTGGTGACCAGAAGCTTGGTCAAAGAGATGGGTTTTAAGGAGGATCTTCACAGAATCACAGAATCACAGAAACCCCACAGTGCAGATAGAGGCCATTTCAGCCCATCGAGCCTGCACCGACACATATCCCACCCGATCCCCGTAACCCCTACACCAACACATATCCCACCCTATCCCCGTAACCCCACGTATTTAATCCCCCCTAACACTAAGGGTCAATTTATCATAGCCAATCAACCTAACCTGCACATCTTTGGACTGTGGGAGGAAACCGGAGCACCCGGAGAAAACCCACGCAAACACGGGGAGAATGTGCAAACTCCACACAGACAGTCACCCGAGGCCGGATTCGAACCCGGGTCCCTGGCGCTGTGAGGCAACAGTGCTAACCACTATGCCACCGTGCTGCCCTTACAAGAGGAGAGAGAGGGAATTCCAGTGCGTGAGGCCGAGGCGATTGGCACAAGAGTTTTGGATGAGCTAAAGATTTCTGGAGACTGGAAGATGGGAGGCCGGCCATGAGAAGAGTGGAATCGTCGAGTCTGGAGGTCACAAAGGGATGGGTGAGGGTTTCAGCAGCAGATGAGCTGAGGCAGCAGCGGAGTCGGGAGATGTTACAGAGGTGGAAATAGGCAGTCTTGGTGATGGCGAGGATATGGGATTGGAAGCACAGCTCAGGGTCAAATAGGGTCTCTGAGAGTGGCCAGGGAGGGGGATGGAATCAGCTGCTTGGGAACGGAGTTTGTGGCGGAGGCTGAAGACAATGGCTTTGGTCTTCCCAATGTTTAACATGAGGAAGTTGTGACTCATCCAGGACTGGAGCAGTCTGAGAACACAGAGGCAGTGGAGGAGCGGAGAGAGGTGGGGAGATGGGGAGAGGTGGTGGAGGGGTGGGGAGAGGTGGGTGGAGGGGTGGTGGAGGGGTGGGGAGAGGTGGGGAGAGGTGGGGGAGAGGTGGGGGAGAGGTGGGGAGAGGTGGGGAGAGGTGGGGAGAGGTGGTGGAGGGGTGGGGAGAGGTGGGGAGAGGTGGGGAGAGGTGGTGGAGGGGTGGAGAGGTGGTGGAAAGGTGCGGAGAGGTGGGGAGAGGTGGTGGAGGGGTGGGGAGAGGTGGTGGAGGGGTGGGGAGAGGTGGGGGAGAGGTGGTGGAGGGGTGGGGAGGGGTGGGGAGAGGTGGTGGAGGGGTGGGGAGGGTTGGGGAGGGGTGGTGGAGGGGTGGGGAGAGGTGGGGAGAGGTGGTGGAGGGGTGGGGAGAGGTGGGGAGGGGTGGGGAGAGGTGGGGAGAGGTGGTGGAGGGGTGGGGAGAGGTGGGGAGAGGTGGTGGAGGGGTGGGGAGAGGTGGGGAGAGGTGGGGAGGGGTGGTGAGAGGTGGGGAGAGGTGGTGGAGGGGTGGGGAGAGGTGGGGAGAGGTGGGGAGGGGTGGGGAGAGGTGGGGAGAGGTGGGGAGAGGTGGTGGAGGGGTGGGGAGAGGTGGTGGAGGGGTGGGGAGAGGTGGGGAGAGGTGGGGAGAGATGGGGAGAGGTGGGGAGAGGCGGTGGAGGGGTGGGGAGAGGTGGGGAGGGGTGGGGAGGGGTGGGGAGAGGTGGTGGAGGGGTGGGGAGAGGTGGGGAGGGGTGGGGAGAGGTGGGGAGAGGTGGTGGAGGGGTGGGGAGAGGTGGGGAGAGGTGGTGGAGAGGTGGGGAGAGGTGGGGAGGGGTGGGGAGAGGTGGGGAGGGGTGGGGAGGGGTGGGGAGAGGTGGGGAGAGGTGGTGGAGGGGTGGGGAGAGGTGGGGAGGGGTGGGGAGAGGTGGTGGAGGGGTGGAGAGGTGGGCGGAGGGCCAACATGTATACGAGGAAGAGGAGGGACCAAGAATAGATTCTTGTGGTAACGGTTTGGGAGCAGGAAGGGAAGCAATTACAGCAGATTCTCTGGCTACAGCTGGATAGGTAAGAGTGGAACCAGGTGAGGGAAATCGCACTGAGCTGAACAACAGAAGAGAGACATTGCAGAAGAGTGGTGTGGTCGACTGTGTGAAAGGCTGCAGAGAGGTTGAGGAGAACGTTAAGCGATAATACACCTTGGGTATAATCACGGAGGATATCACTGTGGTTGTGATTAAGGCTGTATCGATGCTTGGCAGGAGCAGGAACCTGACTGAAGAGCTCAAACATGGAGTTGACAAGCACGGTTTAGGGAGGGGACAACACGTTCAAGGACTTTGGTGAGGAATGGGAGATTGAAGATGGGCTCGTAGTTTGCAAGGACAGTGGGGTTGAGGGTGGGTTTTTTGAGGAGGGGTTGATAATGGTGGTTTTGAAAGGGGGGGGGGATGGGATCTGAGGAGAGGAAACCACACGAGGGGAATGGACAATATGTGGGGAGCTTCTGGTGCCCATGAACCTGGACTCAGTCAGTGCAGTCAGGAGAGGAGGGGAGATACCATAACACTCTGGCTCTGTGACTCTGCCAATACCTCACCATTACGGTCAGTGCGGTTCAACACAAACTTAAAACTCTGCAACATGCCTGAAAGATCTTGGTCATTCTTCAGCTTAACAATCCGAGACCAATGAACGCTTACATCTTAAACAAAGATTTCTGTCTTCCTCGCATCGGTGTTTCAGCTGCTAAAGTCGTGTCTGTAGTAACCCGAACTCTGGGACTCGCATTAAAAAAAAACAAAGGATTGAAAACTGCCAATCAGCTGCATCAGAAATGGGTTTCCAGCTATGTGAAGAATGCCCTTTGCCCAATCGCATCGTAAGAGAGTGGGGAATGTGAGAAATTAAACACCCGCTTCTTCAATCAATGCGGAGCAGATAGAGTGAACTGATCTTCAGAACCATAACTCCCTGGCCGGGAATGGATCTGAAAACGTTCCTACCCATCGAGATGGCAGCCTGCATGATATAAATTACCAAACCTCTGCCCAGTTAGTGAAGTACCACAACAGTATCCAAGTTATGATATTAGTAGCCAGTTAATACAGCGCCAACCCAGCAACCAACTATTACAATACCACACATGTTCCCAGTACCGCACCAACATCCAGTTACCACATGCCCAACTATTGAAGTACTACCAGAGCCCCTCCGACAGTGCGGCGCTACCTCAGTACCGCCCCTCCGACAGTGCGGCACTCCCTCAGTACTGCCCCTCCGACAGTGTGGCGCTCCCTCAGTACTGCCCCTCCGACAGTACAGTGCTCCCTCAGTACTGACCCTCCGACAGTGCAGCACTCCCTCAGTACTGCCCCTCCGACAGTGCAGTGCTCCCTCAGTACTGCCCCTCCGACAGTGCGGCGCTCCCTTACTACTGCCCCTCCGACAGTGCAGAGCTCCCTCAGCACTGCCCCTCCGACAGTGCAGTGCTCCCTCAACACTGCCCCTTCAACAGTGCGGCGCTCCCTCAGCACTGCACTGGGAAAGTGTCAGCCTGGATTTGGTGCTCAAGCCTCTGGAGTGGGACATGAACCCACAACCTTCTGACTCAGAGCGAGAGTGATACCCACCGAGCCACGGCTGACACTGTACAATTGTTTCTGCAAGATCACAGCCTGCTGAAGATCGGGTTAGTTCACAGATCCAACATTGCTGCATTTTTGCTTCCGGTCCCACCGTGAGTTAGTAACTGGTCAGGCCACAACTCCCATCCTCAGTATAACAACAGAAAATGCTGCAAAAACTCAGCAGGCATCCGTGGAGAGAGAAACAGAGTTAACATTTCAGGTCGATGACCTTTCGTCGGAACTGGAAAAAAGCAGGAAATGGAAAGCAAGTTTAGGGGCTGGGAAACAGGGGAGGGGATGAAAGAACAAAAGGGAAGGTCAGTGATAGGATAGAAAGCAGGATAGAATAAGAGACATTGAGAGACATTAAGAGATATTCAAGGCAAGAGGAGATGGTAATGGGCCAGGTTAAGGAACAAAGGATGGGTGAGGGCAGAAGTGCGGGAGATCTAGGGCCATGTCAACCACAGTAGAGGGGAATCCTCGGTTGCGGAAAAAGGAAGACATGTCGGAAGCACTGGTGTGGAAGGTGGCATCGTCGGAGCAGATGCGGCGGAGACGGAGAAACTGGGAGAATGGAATAGAGTCCTTACAGGAGGCGGGGTGGGAGGAAGTGTAGTCCAGGTAGCTGTGGGAGTCAGTGGGCTTGTAGTGAATGTTTGTCAATAACCTATCCCCAGAGGTGGAGACGGAGAAGTCGAGGAAGGGAAGGGAAGAGTTGGAGATGGACCATGTGAAGGTGAGGGAAGGGTGGAAATTGGAAGCAAAGTGAATTAAATTTTCTAGTTCAGGGCAAGAGCAGGAGACGGCACCGATACAGTCATCAATGTACTCGGGAGGGGACCCGAGTAGGACTGGAACAAAGAGTGTTCCACATATCCCACGAAAAGGCAGGCATAGCTAGGACCCATGTGGGTTCCCATAGCAACACCTTTGATTTGGAGGAAATAAGTGGAGTCAAAGGAGAAGTTGTTCAATGTGAGAACAAGTTCAGCCAGGCGGAGGAGGGTGGTGGTGGATGGGGACTGGTTGGGCCTCTGTTCAAGGAAGAAGCGGAGCGCCCCCAGGCCATCCTGGTGGGGGATGGAGGTGTAGAGGGATTGTACGTCCATGGTGAAAAGGAGGCGGTTGGGGCCAGGAAACTGTTAAAGTGGCGGAGAGCGTCAGAAGAGTCGCGGATGTAGGTGGGAAGAGACTGGACAAGGGGAGAAAAAATAGAGTCGAGATGGGAAGAGATAAGTTCCGTGGGGCAAGAACAGGCTGAAACGATGGGTCTACCAGGGCAGTCCTGTTTGTGGATCTTGGGAAGGAGGTAGAAGCGGGCTGTGCGGGGTTGGGGAACTATGAGGTTGGCGGCCGTGGGGGAAAGATCTCCAGAGGAGATGAGGTCAGTGACAATCTTGGAAACAGTGGCTTGATGTTCAGTAGTGGGGTCATGGTCCAGGTGGAGGTAGGAGGAGGTGTCGGAGAGTTGGCGTTCAGCTTCCGCTAGGTAGAGGTCGGTTTGCCAAACAACAACAGCACCACCCTTGTCAGTGGGTTTAATGACAATGTCGGGGTTGGATCTGAGAGAATGGAGTGCTGCAAGTTCAGAGGGAGGTAGGTTGGAGTGAGTGAGGGGAGCAGAGAAATGGAGACGGCCGATGCCATGGCGGCAGTTAGCGATGAAAAGATCTAGAGAGGGTAAGAGGCCAGGGGGAGGGGTCCAGGTAGAACGGGAATTCTGAAAGCGGGAGAAAGGGTCAGACGTGTGGGGGGAAAAACTCCTGGCCAAAGAAGTGGGCACGGAGGCGAAGGCGGCGGAAAAAGAGCTCAGCATCGTGCCGAGCTCGAAATTCATTGAGGTGGGGGCGTAAGGGGATGAAGCTCAGGCCTTTGCTGAGGACTGATCGTTCGGGGTCAGAGAGTGGAAGGTCAGAGGGGATAGTGAAAACACGGCAGGGGGTGAGATTGGGAGAAGGGATGGGGTCAGAGGAAAGTGAAGGGGAAGAAGGTTCCGGAGGGGCGTTGGTGTTCAAGAGTTGATGAAGCTTGCGATCTGGTAACTTGAATCAAACACTCACACCACAAATGAAATACAAAGCTGGCTGTTGCTTCACTGTGCCTTCGGAGTCAGCTTGATCAGTGTGCTACCATGGCAACAGCACTGACCGGGGCGAGGGGGAGATTTCCTTTGTGTGCTCACTTTAGTGACACTGTAAACTCATTCTTTATGGGTAAGTTTATGATTTCGGATGCAAATCACACCCGAGGGAAATCAAATGTTTTTCGCACAATAGATAACAGCTCATTTATAGTATTTGAGAGGGGAATTAATGACTCCGGGAATGCAAATGGCTCCGAGACTGATTGTTCCTTATTTTCTTTAATGCATCAAAGTCGAGTGAGATGAGTTCGAGCGTTCGCTCCGCAATGGCTCGGAGGATATGTGCACCGCCTGTTGTGGTACTCATCAATCAAGAGGACCTCGGTTTGATTCCTGGCTGTGCGGAGTTAGAATCATGGAATGAAGTAAAATCTTACAGCACAGAGGAGGCCATTCGGCCCATCGTGTCTGTGCTGGCTCGCTGACAGACAGTGCTGTCCAATTTAGTTCCATGCCCCAACTTGCTGCCGATAACCCTGCAAGTCAGTTCTCCTCAAGGACTTGTCCAATTGCCTTTTGAATCTCATTCCACCAACTTTGCAGGCAGTGCGTTCCAGATCCTAACGGCCCACTGCGTGAAAGAACTTCTCCTCATTCACCGTTAGTTCTTTTGCCAATTATTTTTAATCTTGGACCTCTGGTCACCGACCCACTTGCCAGAGGAAACAGTTTCTCCCTACTCGCTCCATCAAAATCCCTCATCATTTTGAACACCTTTATTAGGTCTCCCCTTAACCTTCCATGCTCTAAGAGAACAAGCCCAGCTTCTCCAGTCTCTCCACGTATCTGAAGTTCCTCATCCCTGGTACCATTCTGGTCAATCTGCTCTGCACCCTCTCCAGGGCCTCGGCCTGTTTCCTAAAGTGCGGTGCCCAGAATTGGACGCAATACTCCTGCTGGGGCCCAACTAGTTAGCTGATCTTATCTAGGTCGGCAGCTGAGGCAATCCCATTAGTTTTGGCGCTCCTGGGCTAAGGAGTGGGGGAAAAAACAGCTCGGGTTCCCACTGCTGAGCACCATCCTGCTGGAATATACACTCGTACCTCCAGACTCGATTATTCCAACGCTCTCCTGGCCGACCTCCCATCTTTCACCCTCCGTAAACTTCAGCTCATTCAAAACTCTGCTGCCCCGTGTCCTAACTCGCACCAAGTCCCGTTCACCCATCACGCCCTGTGCTCACTGCCCCGTGTCCTAACTCGCACCAAGTCCCGTTCACCCATCACCCCCTGTGCTCACTGCCCCGTGTCCTAACTCGCACCAAGTCCCGTTCACCCATCACCCCCTGTGCTCACTGCCCCGTGTCCTAACTCGCACCAAGTCCTGTTCACCCATCACCCCCTGTGCTCACTGCCCCGTGTCCTAACTCGCACCAAGTCCCGTTCACCCATCACCCCCTGTGCTCGCTGCCCCGTGTCCTAACTCGCACCAAGTCCCGTTCACCCATCGCCCCCTGTGCTCGCCGACCTACATTGGCTCCCGGTCCGGCAACGCCTCGATTTTAAAATTCTCATCCTCGTGTTCCAATCCCTCCGTGGCCTTGTCCCTTCCCATCTCTGTAGCCTCCTCCAGCCCTTCAACCCCTTGAGATCTCTGCGCTCCAGTAATTCTGGCCTCTTGCGCATTCCCGATTTCCATCGCTCCACCATTGGTGGCCGTGCCTTCAGCTGCCTGGGCCCTGAACTCTGGAATTCCCTCCCTAAACCTCTCCGCCTCTCTTTCCTCCTTTAAGACGCTCCTTAGAACCTACCTCTTTGACCAAGCTTTTGGTCACCTGTCCTAATATCTCCTTATGTGGCTCGGTGTCAAACTTTGTCTGATAATCGCTCCTGTGAAGCGCCTTGGGAGGTTTTACTGCATTATAGGCTCTATATAAATACACGTTGTTGTTATGGATGTCAGGAGAGGACATGATTGGGCTGTGGTGCCTCCCATTGTTGAGTAGCCACGAGGAATAACCACTTGGGTGAGCTACCAAATGGCAACAAGAGAATAGAAGAGGAAGTAAACCATTAAGAACATAAGAAATAGAAGCAGGAATAGGCCACTTGGCCCCTCGAGCCTGCTCCGCCATTCAATAAGATCATGACTGACCTTGGGCTCAAAGCCACTTCCCTGCCCGCTCCCCATCATCCTTCACTCCCTTATCTTGCAAAAATTTGTCTATCTCCACCTTAAATGTATTTAATGTCCCAGCCTCCACAGCTCTCTGGGGCAGAGAATTCCACAGATTTACGACCCTCTGAGAGAAGAAATTCCTCCTCATCTCAGTTCTAAAAGGGCGACCCTTTATTCTGAAACTATGCCGAGTTCTAGATTTCCCCACGAGGGGAAACATCCTCTCTGCATCGACCCTGTCGAGCCCCCTCAGTATCTTATATGTTTCAATAAGATCACCTCTCATTCTTCTAAATTCCAATGAGTATAGGCCCAGCCTGCTCAACCTTTCCTCATAAGTCAACCCCCTCATCTCTGGAATTAACCGAGTGAATCGTCTCTGAACTGCCTTTGTTGTAAGTACGACAGCTGTGGAGCAGTCTCCAGTGACTGAGTCATTGATTGCAGGCCAAGGAATCTAATCAACAGCTATTGTAATTCCCCACCTCGATTTTAAACGAGATACTTAATAGGAATTGGCTACAATTGAGGCCCGTAATTTAATTATGCGTAGAGCAGCAATTATACGTCACAGCCACAATGCTACCACACGAGACGCTCAGCCTGGACGTGAGCTGCTGGCTCTCTCTCTCTCTACTATAAGCAGCACCTCTCCAAGGCTCCGCCGCACCTCCACACAAAAGATTGATGCAACTGCATCGAATTCAGCTTGCAAAAATTTCACTCTGAAAATCCCATGACCCTTTATTATCCCGTGTCTCAGCGTCTGTGCCAGTCACTGAATTACTGACTAGCGCTGAAACCAGGGAAATCTGCTGCCAATAAAACAAATTACCCACAGCCACAAGTGTGAGGAAAGATGTTACTTTTAAGTAATAGATTTGAAGAAGTTAAGTGACTCCTGATCGATCAGTCACTGCAGACAGAGCAGAGAGTCCTTGCTGTGAGAGAGGATGCGGTGTGCGAGGATGTGGTGTGCGAGGTGTGACGGGGTTTTGGTGTGCAAGGTGTGAGGGGTATGCGGTGTACGAGGTGCGAGAGGGGGTGTGGTGTGCGAGGTGTGACGGGGATGTGGTGTGCGAGGTGTGAGAGGGGATGTGGTGTGCGAGGTGTGACGGGGATGTGGTGTGCGAGGTGTGAGAGGGGATGTGGTGTGCGAGGTGTGAGAGGGGATGTGGTGTGCGAGGTGTGAGGGGATGTGGTGTGCGAGGTGTGACGGGGATGTGGTGTGCGAGGTGTGAGAGGGGATGTGGTGTGCGAGATGTGAGGGGATGTGGTGTGCGAGATGTGAGGGAGATGTGGTGTGCGAGGTGTGAGAGGGGATGTGGTGTGCGAGGTGTGACGGGGATGTGGTGTGCGAGGTGTGAGGGGGGTGTGGTGTGCGAGGTGTGAGAGGGGATGTGGTGTGCGAGGTGTGAGAGGGGATGTGGTGTGCGAGGTGTGAGAGGGGATGTGGTGTGCGAGGTGTGACGGGGATGTGGTGTGCGAGGTGTGAGGGGGGTGCGGTGTGCGAGGTGTGACGGGGATGTGGTGTGCGAGGTGTGAGAGGGGATGTGGTGTGCGAGGTGTGAGAGGGGGTGCGGTGTGCGAGGTGTGAGGGGGATGTGGTGTGCGAGGTGTGACGGGGATGTGGTGTGCGAGGTGTGAGGGGGATGTGGTGTGCGAGGTGTGAGGGGGATGTGGTGTGCGAGGTGTGAGGGGATGTGGTGTGCGAGGTGTGAGGGGGTGTGGTGTGCGAGGTGTGAGAGGGGATGTGGTGTGCGAGGTGTGAGGGGGATGTGGTGTGCGAGGTGTGAGAGGGGACGTGGTGTGCGAGGTGTGAGAGGGGACGTGGTGTGCGAGGTGTGAGAGGGGATGTGGTGTGCGAGGTGTGACGGGGATGTGGTGTGCGAGGTGTGAGAGGGGATGTGGTGTGCGAAGTGTGACGGGGATGTGGTGTGCGAGGTGTGAGAGGGGATGTGGTGTGCGAGGTGTGAGAGGGGATGTGGTGTGCGAGGTGTGACGGGGATGTGGTGTGCGAGGTGTGAGGGGATGTGGTGTGCGAGGTGTGAGAGGGGATGTGGTGTGCGAGGTGTGAGAGGGGATGTGGTGTGCGAGGTGTGAGGGGGATGTGGATTGCGAGGTGTGACGGGGATGTGGTGTGCGAGGTGTGACGGGGATGTGGTGTGCGAGGTGTGACGGGGATGTGGTGTGCGAAGTGTGAGGGGGATGTGGTGTGCGAGGTGTGACGGGGATGTGGTGTGCGAGGCGTGAGGGGGATGTGGTGTGCGAGGCGTGAGGGGATGTGGTGTGCGAGGTGTGACGGGGATGTGGTGTGCGAGGTGTGAGAGGGGATGTGGTGTGCGAAGTGTGAGAGGGGATGTGGTGTGCGAGGTGTGAGGGGGATGTGGTGTGCGAGGTGTGACGGGGATGTGTGCGAGGTGTGAGGGGGATGTGGTGTGCGAGGTGTGAGAGGGGATGTGGTGTGCGAAGTGTGAGAGGGGATGTGGTGTGCGAGGTGTGAGGGGGATGTGGTGTGCGAGGTGTGACGGGGATGTGGTGTGCGAGGTGTGAGAGGGGATGTGGTGTGCGAGGTGTGAGAGGATATGTGGTGTGCGAAGTGTGACGGGGATGTGGTGTGCGAGGTGTGAGGGGGATGTAGTGTGCGAGGTGTGAGGGGGATGTGGTGTGTGAGGTGTGAGAGGGGACGTGGTGTGCGAGGTGTGAGAGGGGATGTGGTGTGCGAGGTGTGAGAGGGGATGTGGTGTGCGAGGTGTGGAGGGGATGTGGTGTGCGAGGTGTGACGGGGATGTGGTGTGCGAGGTGTGACGGGGATGTGGTGTGCGAGGTGTGAGAGGGGACGTGGTGTGCGAGGTGTGAGAGGGGATGTGGTGTGCGAGGTGTGAGAGGGGATGTGGTGTGCGAGGTGTGAGGGGATGTGGTGTGCGAAGTGTGACGGGGATGTGGTGTGCGAGGTGTGACGGGGATGTGGTGTGCGAGGTGTGAGGGGATGTGGTGTGCGAGGTGTGACGGGGATGTGGTGTGCGAGGTGTGAGAGGATATGTGGTGTGCGAAGTGTGAGGGGGATGTGGTGTGCGAGGTGTGACGGGGATGTGGTGTGCGAGGTGTGACGGGGATGTGGTGTGCGAGGTGTGAGAGGGGATGTGGTGTGCGAAGTATGGGAGGGGATGTGGTGTGCGAGGTGTGAGGGGGATGTGGTGTGCGAGGTGTGAGAGGGATGTGGTGTGCGAGGTGTGAGAGGGGATGTGGTGTGCGAGGTGTGACGGGGATGTGGTGTGCGAGGTGTGACGGGGATGTGGTGTGCGAGGTGTGAGAGGGGACGTGGTGTGCGAGGTGTGAGAGGGGATGTGGTGTGCGAGGTGTGAGAGGGGATGTGGTGTGCGAGGTGTGAGAGGGGATGTGGTGTGCGAGGTGTGAGGGGGATGTGGTGTGCGAGGTGTGAGAGGGGATGTGGTGTGCGAGGTGTGACGGGGATATGGTGTGCGAGGTGTGAGAGGGGGTGTGGTGTGCGAGGTGTGACGGGGATGTGGTGTGCGAGGTGTGAGAGGGGATGTGGTGTGCGAGGTGTGAGAGGGGATGTGGTGTGCGAGGTGTGAGAGGGGATGTGGTGTGCGAGGTGTGACGGGGATATGGTGTGCGAGGTGTGAGAGGGGGTGTGGTGTGCGAGGTGTGACGGGGATGTGGTGTGCGAGGTGTGAGAGGGGATGTGGTGTGCGAGGTGTGAGAGGGGATGTGGTGTGCGAGGTGTGAGAGGGGATGTGGTGTGCGAGGTGTGACGGGGATGTGGTGTGCGAGGTGTGACGGGGATGTGGTGTGCGAGGTGTGACGGGGATGTGGTGTGCGAGGTGTGAGGGGATGTGGTGTGCGAGGTGTGAGGGGGATGTGGTGTGCGAGGTGTGAGGGGATGTGGTGTGCGAGGTGTGAGGGGGAGGTGGTGTGCGAGGTGTGACGGGGATGTGGTGTGCGAGGTGTGACGGGGATGTGGTGTGCGAGGTGTGACGGGGATGTGGTGTGCGAGGTGTGAGAGGGGATGTGGTGTGCGAGGTGTGAGGGAGATGTGGTGTGCAAGGTGTGAGAGGGGATGTGGTGTGCGAGGTGTGACGGGGATGTGGTGTGCGAGGTGTGAGGGGATGTGGTGTGCGAGGTGTGACGGGGATGTGGTGTGCGAGGTGTGAGGGGGATGTGGTGTGCGAGGTGTGACGGGGATGTGGTGTGCGAGGTGTGAGGGGATGTGGTGTGTGAGGTGTGACGGGGATGTGGTGTGCGAGGTGTGAGAGGGGATGTGGTGTGCGAGGTGTGACGGGGATGTGGTGTGCGAGGTGTGAGAGGGGATGTGGTGTGCGAGGTGTGAGGGGGATGTGGTGTGCGAGGTGTGAGAGGGGATGTGATGTGCGAGGTGGTGTGGTGTGCGAGGTGTGAGAGGGGATGTGGTGTGCGAGGTGTGAGGGGGATGTGGTGTGCGAGGTGTGGAGGGGATGTGGTGTGCGAGGTGTGAGGGGGATGTGGTGTGCGAGGTGTGACGGGGATGTGGTGTGCGAGGTGTGGCGGGGATGTGGTGTGCGAGGTGTGAGAGGGGATGTGGTGTGCGAGGTGTGAGGGGGATGTGGTGTGCGAGGTGTGGCAGGGATGTGGTGTGTGAGGTGTGGCGGGGATGTGGTGTGCGAGGTGTGAGGGGGATGTGGTGTGCGAGGTGTGAGGGGGATGTGGTGTGCGAGGTGTGACGGGGATGTGGTGTGCGAGGTGTGAGAGGGGATATGGTGTGCGAGGTGTGAGGGGGATGTGGTGTGCGAGGTGTGAGAGGGGATGTGGTGTGTGAGGTGTGAGAGGGGATGTGGTGTGCGAGGTGTGAGGGGGATGTGGTGTGCGAGGTGTGAGAGGGGATGTGGTGTGCGAGGTGTGAGGGGGATGTGGTGTGCGAGGTGTGACGGGATGTGGTGTGCGAGGTGTGCCGGGGATGTGGTGTGCGAGGTGTGACGGGGATGTGGTGTGCGAGGTGTGAGAGGGGATGTGGTGTGCGAGGTCTGCGAGGGGACGTGGTGTGCGAGGTGTGAGGGGACATGGTGTGCGAGGTGTGACGGGGATGTGGTGTGCGAGGTGTGACGGGGATGTGGTGTGCGAGGTGTGAGAGGGGATGTGGTGTGCGAGGTGTGAGGGGATGTGGTGTGCGAGGTGTGAGAGGGGATGTGGTGTGCGAGGTGTGAGGGGGATGTGGTGTGCGAGGTGTGAGGGGGATGTGGTGTGCGAGGTGTGACGGGGATGTGGTGTGCGAGGTGTGAGGGGATGTGGTGTGCGAGGTGTGAGAGGGGATGTGGTGTGCGAGGTGTGACGGGGATGTGGTGTGCGAGGTGTGAGAGGGGATGTGGTGTGCGAGGTGTGACGGGGATGTGGTGTGCGAGGTGTGAGGGGATGTGGTGTGCGAGGTGTGAGAGGGGATGTGGTGTGCGAGGTGTGACGGGGATGTGGTGTGCGAGGTGTGAGGGGATGTGGTGTGCGAGGTGTGAGAGGGGATGTGGTGTGCGAGGTGTGAGGGGATGTGGTGTGCGAGGTGTGAGAGGGGATGTGGTGTGCGAGGTCTGAAAGGGGATGTGGTGTGCGAGGTGTGACGGGGATGTGGTGTGCGAGGTGTGACGGGGATGTGGTGTGCGAGGTGTGAGGGGATGTGGTGTGCGAGGTCTGAAAGGGGATGTGGTGTGCGAGGTGTGAGAGGGGATGTGGTGTGCGAGGTGTGACGGGGATGTGGTGTGCGAGGTGTGAGAGGGGATGTGGTGTGCGAGGTGTGAGCGGGGATGTGGTGTGCGAGGTGTGATGGGGATGTGGTGTGCGAGGTGTGAGGGGATGTGGTGTGCGAGGTGTGAGGGGGATGTGGTGTGTGAGGTGTGACGGGGATGTGGTGTGCGAGGTGTGAGAGGGGATGTGGTGTGCGAGGTGTGACGGGGATGTGGTGTGCGAGGTGTGACGGGGATGTGGTGTGCGAGGTGTGAGGGGATGTGGTGTGCGAGGTGTGAGGGGGGTGTGGTGTGCGAGGTGTGAGGGGATGTGGTGTGCAAGGTGTGAGAGGGGATGTGGTGTGCGAGGTGTGATGGGGATATAGTGTGCGAGGTGTGAGGGGGTGTGTTGTGCGAGGTGTGACGGGGATGTGGTGTGCGAGGTGTGATGGGATGTGGTGTTCGAGGTGTGAGAGGGGATGTGGTGTGCGAGGTGTGAGGGGATGTGGTGTGCGAGGTGTGAGAGGGGGTGCGGTGTGCGAGGTGTGAGAGGGGGTGTGGTGTGCGAGGTGTGAGGGGGATGTGGTGTGCGAGGTGTGAGAGGGGCTGTGGTGTGCGACGTGTGACGGGGATGTGGTGTGCGAGGTGTGAGGGGATGTGGTGTGCGAGGTGTGACGGGGATGTGGTGTGCGAGGTGTGAGGGGATGTGGTGTGCGAGGTGTGACGGGGATGTGGTGTGCGAGGTGTGACGAGGATGTGGTGTGCGAGGTGTGAGGGGATGTGGTGTGCGAGGTGTGACGGGGATGTGGTGTGCGAGGTGTGACGGGGATGTGGTGTGCGAGGTGTGAGAGGGGATGTGGTGTGCGAGGTGTGAGGGGGGTGTGGTGTGCGAGGTGTGAGAGGAGGTGTGGTGTGCGAGGTGTGAGAGGGGGTGCGGTGTGCGAGGTGTGAGGGGGGTGTGGTGTGCGAGGTGTGAGGGGATGTGGTGTGCGAGGTGTGACGGGGGTGTGGTGTGCGAGGTGTGAGAGGGGATGTGGTGTGCGAGGTGTGACGGGGATGTGGTGTGCGAGGTGTGAGGGGATGTGGTGTGCGAGGTGTGACGGGGATGTGGTGTGCGAGGTGTGACGGGGATGTGGTGTGCGAGGTGTGAGGGGATGTGGTGTGCGAGGTGTGAGAGGGGATGTGGTGTGCGAGGTGTGAGAGGGGATGTGGTGTGCGAGGTGTGAGAGGGGATGTGGTGTGCGAGGTGTGACGGGGATATAGTGTGCGAGGTGTGACGGGGATGTGGTGTGCGAGGTGTGAGAGGGGATGTGGTGTGCGAGGTGTGAGAGGGGATGTGGTGTGCGAGGTGTGACGGGGATGTGGTGTGCGAGGTGTGAGGGGATGTGGTGTGCGAGGTGTGACGGGGATGTGGTGTGCGAGGTGTGAGAGGGGATGTGGTGTGCGAAGTGTGACGGGGATGTGGTGTGCGAGGTGTGAGAGGGGGTGTGGTGTGCGAGGTGTGAGAGGGGATGTGGTGTGCGAGGTGTGAGAGGGGATGTGGTGTGTGAGGTGTGAGAGGGGATGTGGTGTGCGAGGTGTGAGGGGGGTGTGGTGTGCGAGGTGTGAGAGGGGATGTGGTGTGCGAGGTGTGAGAGGGGATGTGGTGTGCGAGGTGTGAGGGGGTGTGGTGTGCGAGGTGTGAGAGGGGATGTGGTGTGCGAGGTGTGAGAGGGGATGTGGTGTGCGAGGTGTGAGGGGATGTGGTGTGCGAGGTGTGACGGGGATGTGGTGTGCGAGGTGTGAGAGGGGATGTGGTGTGCGAAGTGTGACGGGGATGTGGTGTGCGAGGTGTGAGAGGGGGTGTGGTGTGCGAGGTGTGACGGGGATGTGGTGTGCGAGGTGTGAGGGGGGTGTGGTGTGCGAGGTGTGAGAGGGGATGTGGTGTGCGAGGTGTGACGGGGATGTGGTGTGCGAAGTGTGACGGGGATGTGGTGTGCGAGGTGTGACGGGGATGTGGTGTGCGAGGTGTGAGGGGGGTGTGGTGTGCGAGGTGTGAGAGGGGATGTGGTGTGCGAAGTGTGACGGGGATGTGGTGTGCGAGGTGTGAGAGGGGGTGTGGTGTGCGAGGTGTGACGGGGATGTGGTGTGCGAGGTGTGAGGGGGATGTGGTGTGCGAGGTGTGAGAGGGGGTGTGGTGTGTGAGGGGGATGTGGTGTGCGAGGTGTGACGGGACGTGGTGTGCGAGGTGTGACGGGGATGTGGTGTGCGAGGTGTGAGAGGACACACTCTGAGCTTCTGAGACTAGGAGCTGCTAAATCTCATCTCTCTTGACCCTCCAATGCCCTGCTCCATATTTTAACTCGTCTCCTCAAGTCCTACAAACTGTGTCTCTGCTCCCAGTTGTGGATGATCTCAAACTATGAAACAGTTGCTTCATTTCACTTTGAAATGCAATAATAATCTGAAAAAAAGCCTGAATGCACATTCCTGCAGAATCCCCCTGTGGACGGACTCGACTTCATTGAACCAGAGAGCCCTGGAAGATCTACACTGGCTCCCGGTCCGGCAATGCCTTGATTTTAAAATTCTCATCCTTGTTTTCAAATTCCTCCATGGCCTCACCCCTCCCTATCTCTGCAACCTCCTTCAGCCCCACAACCTCTGAGATCTCTGCGCTCCTCCAATTCTGGCCCCTTACGCATCCCTGATTATAATCGCTCCACCATTGGCGGCCGTGCCTTCAGCTGCCTGGACCCTAAGCTCTGGAATTCCCTCCCTAAACCTCTCCGCCTCTCTCCTCCTTTAAGACGCTGCTTAAAACCTACCTCTTTGAGCAAGCTTTTGGTCACCTATCCTAATATCTCCTTATGTGGCTCGGTGTCAAATTTTGTTTGATAATCGCTCCTGTGAAGCACCTTGGGATGTTTTACGATGTTAAATGCGCTATCTAAATGCGAGTTGTTGTTTAAATAGAGAGCAAGCATTGCCCCCCAGTTACCCATCAGCCTTGCTGGGGCTCATTGGTGCAAAGTCCCTCTGGAGCCAATCATCTGGGTCCCCGAAGCTGCCTTTGTGAGTGGGTGAAGCGGCAGCAGCTCTCTGATCAGTCCAACAGTTCAGTGTCTAGTTGGAAGCTGCGTGGAGTTTTGCAAAGGCTCAGTGGCTGAAATACTGATCCACACAGACCGGGAGGCCTCTCACTGTCGGTGAGAAGCGGATTCACAGCCACTGGGAAGAGTGAACCCTCACCCTCGCGCAGAGCCAGACTCCAAACTGTCAGCACAATTGAGAGCTACACTGGCAGTGGGGTGAAGGACGCTCACTGATAGAATCTTCAACACGGATCAATACAGTGGCTGTGCGATTTCCAACTACACGGATTTCAGTGAAATAACAAGTCATTTTGTCCAGTATATGAGGTACAGTTAGTCCTTGTCAAGACTCTGCACTTGAGATGCACGCAGAGCGAATGAAACAGCTGCTTTCTCAAATGGAACATGTTTCCTTATTTACGACTCTCTCTCTCTCTCTCTCTCTCACGCAAATCAATTTTCCTGACACAGAAAGTAATATGTTTCGCCCGGTCCCTGCAGAGTCTATCCCTTTGTTTACCTTCTCGAGCACACAAAGTGCCTCCCACTGCCAGCCCTCCGACAAAGGCCCAACATTTGACCCCACTTGATCTTCCATTCCCAGCTGTCGGCTGGGAGAGGTTGCAGCTGCTCATGCTCCACCACAGAGGTGTGGGGACAGAGTAACTGACAGCGTGAGGCTGGCCGTTACAGCCCAGGAACATCTCAGCAGGAAGGGCGAGAACAACCGACAAAACATCACCACCCGTTCCTGTGCTCCAAGTGCCTCCTTGTACAGCGACACCGGGAGAGCGGCCAGACGCCGGGGGAGCAGCCAGACTCCGGGGGAGCGGCCAGACGCCGGGGGAGCGGCCAGACTCCGGGGGAGCGGCCAGACGCCGGGGGAGCGGCCAGACGCCGGGGGAGCGGCCAGACACTGGGGGAATGCCTGATCCTCCCAGCTCAGGAGCAGAGGGTAAAATAACAAGCCTTCGGTGCAGGTTGGTGAAGGTAGCTGTGTGAGAGCGTGGTGCGGTGGAGTTGGCCTCTCCCCCTCGGGCGTGGGTGATACTTCACATGGCCCTCAGTGAGCGCCCCGGGCCGCCACCCGCCCCCCACATACACCCTGCCCGAGACGTACCCTATCACCACACTCAAAACTCTCAGCACTGCCAGTGATCTAGTGCTTCATAAAATGAAACTGAAATCAGACACGCACATCCAGAGGCACCCTCCCAAAACACCTGCCAACACAAAGAACTCACCGCTGATGGAAAAAAATTGAATTTCTATAGCACCTTTCATGACCACAGGTTGTCCCAAAGTGCTTCACAGCCAATGAAGTACTTTAAGTGTAGTCACTGTTGTAATGTAGGAAACGCAGCAGCCAATTGGCTCCCACAAACAGCAATGTGACAATGACCAGATCATCATGTTTCAGGTGTAGCTTGAGGGATAAATATTGGCCCCGGGACACCAGGGAGAACGCTCCCACTCTTTTTGGAATAATGCTATTGGATCTTTTACGTCCACCTGAGAGGGCAAAAAGGGCTTCGGTTTAACATCTCAAATGAAAGACGGCACCTCCGACAGTGCGGCGCTCCCTCAGTACTGCCCCTCCGACAGTGCGGCGCTCCCTCAGTACTGCCCCTCCGACAGTGCGGCGCTCCCTCAGTACTGCCCCTCCGACAGTGCGGCGCTCCCTCAGTACTGCCCCTCCGACAGTGCGGCGCTCCCTCAGTACTGCCCCTCCGACAGTGCGGCGCTCCCTCAGTACTGCCCCTCCGACAGTGCGGCGCTCCCTCAGTACTGCCCCTCCGACAGTGCGGCGCACCCTCAGTACTGCCCCTCCGACAGTGCGGCGCTCCCTCAGTACTGCCCCTCCGACAGTGCGGCGCTCCCTCAGTACCGCCCCTCCGACAGTGCGGCACACCCTCAGTACTGCCCCTCCGACAATGCAGCGCTCCCTCAGTACTGACCCTCCCGACAGTGCGGCGCTCCCTCAGTACTGCTCCTCCGACAGTGCGGCGCTCCCTCAGTACTGCCCCTCCGACAGTGCGGCGCTCCCTCAGTACTGCCCCTCCGACAGTGCGGCGCTCCCTCAGTACTGCCCCTCCGACAGTGCGGCGCTCCCTCAGTACTGCCCCTCCGACAGTGCGGCGCTCCCTCAGTACTGCCCCTCCGACAGTGCGGCGCTCCCTCAGTACTGCCCCTCCGACAGTGCGGCGCACCCTCAGTACTGCCCCTCCGACAGTGCGGCGCTCCCTCAGTACTGCCCCTCCGACAGTGCGGCGCTCCCTCAGTACCGCCCCTCCGACAGTGCGGCACACCCTCAGTACTGCCCCTCCGACAATGCAGCGCTCCCTCAGTACTGACCCTCCCGACAGTGCGGCGCTCCCTCAGTACTGCTCCTCCGACAGTGCGGCGCTCCCTCAGTACTGCTCCTCCGACAGTGCAGCGCTCCCTCAGTACTGCCCCTCCGACAGTGCGGTGCTCCCTCAGTACTGCCCCTCCGACAGTGCAGCGCTCCCTCAGTACTGCCCCTACAACAGTGCGGCGCTCCCTCAGCACTGCCCCTCCGACAGTGCGGCGCTCCCTCAGTACTGCCCCTCCGACAGTGCAGCGCTCCCTCAGTACTGCCCCTCCGACAGTGTTACCCACTGAGCCAAGGTGACACCTGCACAGGGATAGACTGAGTGCAAGCAAACTCACCCCCTGGGAATGCAATTGGAAAGAAAGGTGAAAGGATAAAACAACTAACTGTGCTGGAAATTCATTTGGAAAATGTAGTGTCCTCTGTTAAAGTGAAGGAGAAGATGTAAAAACTGCTCAGTAGCTGGAACTGCCTCTGCAAGAACATGTCACCGTCTGACAATATTGTTTCATTAATCCTGCAAACATAACAATCAGTGAGGCAGCTTCTGAGCGGCTGCTTTCTGCAGGGCTGATACTTTATTTAGCAGCGAGTAATGCTTTATGTTTGCGGTAATATTCCTTACTTTGTCATTGTAGTGCTTCTCATTACCAATCTGCCTCGTCTTTATTTTTTTTACAGTCCCTTTGATCGACCCATTTTCATTTTCCACCTATCTACCTCCAGCTGGGAGGCAGGCAGCATGAAGCCAGCTCCCGGCTGCAATCAGACAGGCTGAACTCAGAGGCTTCTCCTGCTGGAGACAGGATTCCGCATCATTCTGCCGCTTCCGCCCCCAGTTTACTTCCATGAGACGCTCACTGGTGAGGGGTGCATCAAAGTGCCCGGTCCGAGGGCTGGAGAATGAGTCGGCTGCAACCAGGGAGATGGTTACGGCAGTGAGAGGACGAGCCATTCGCACCAGGAAGTGGTGTCAGCTGTGGCTCAGTGGGCAGCACACTCACCTCTGAGTCAGAAGGTCGTGGGTTCAAGTCCCACTCCAGAGACTTGAGCCCATAATCCAGGCTGACACTCCCTGTGCAGTGCTGAAGGAGCGCCGCACTGTCGGAGGTGCCGTCTTTCGGATGAGATGTTAAACCAAGATCTCGTCTGCTCTCTCGGGTGGACGTATAAGATCCCATGGTACTATTTTGAAGAAGAGCAGGGGAGTTCTCCCCGGTGTCCTGGGGCCAATGTTTATCTCTCAACCAACATCACTAAAACAGATTATCTGGTTGTTATCACATTGCTGTTTGTGGGAGCTTGCTGTGCGCACATTGTCTGCCGTGTTTCCTACATTACAACAGTGACTGCACTCGAAAAAATATTTCATTGGCTGTAAAGCACTCTGGGATGTTCTGAGGTCATGAAAGGTGCTATAGAAATGCAAGTCTTTCTTTTACACAGGTTCAAACCCTGGTCTGTGCATTTAGCTGGTTTTAGCCAGATGTCATTCCGGTTGCTGTAATCGGCTTTGAATTCTTAAATAAAACAGTTATAGAATATTGCTGGCAGAGGACCAGGTGTTGGCCTGGTCCATGGCAGCGGAATGGCTCATGGTGCTCATTACCTGAATAGAGATTAAAAAAAATTCAAATTGAGTTTGATCATATTAAAGCACAGCACTGTTGGACGATCCTAGAAAGCTTAGAAACTGTCTCATGTAACTCACCTCAGCTCACCTCACCCCAACCCAACCCAACTCACCCCAACCCAACTCACCTCAACCCAACTCACCTCAACCCAACTCACCCCAACCCAACTCACCTCAACCCAACTCACCTCAACCCAACTCACCTCAACCCAACTCACCTCACCTCAACCCAACTCACCCCAACCCAACTCACCCCAACTCACCTCAACCCAACACACCTCAACCCAACTCACCCCAACCCAACTCACCCCAACCCAACTCACCCCAACCCACCTCAACCCAACCCACCTCAACCCAACCCACCTCACCCCAACACACCTCACCCCAACCCAACTCACCCCAACCCAACTCACCTCAACCCAACTCACCTCAACCCAACTCACCTCAACCCAACCCAACTCACCCCAACCCAACTCACCTCAACCCAACTCACCTCAACCCAACCCAACTCACCCCAACCCAACTCACCCCAACCCAACTCACCCCAACCCAACTCACCTCAACCCAACTAACCCCAACCCAACTCACCTCAACCCAACTCACCTCAACTTAACTCACCTCAACTCAACCCACCTCAACTCAACCGAACTCAACTCACCCCAACCCAACTCACCCCAACCCAACTCACCCCAACCCAACTCACCCCAACCCAACTCACCCCAACCCAACTCACCTCAACCCAACTCACCTCAACTCACCCCAACCCAACTCACCTCAACTCAACTCACCTCAACTCAACTCACCTCAACTCAACTCACCTCAACTCACCCCAACCCAACTCACCCCAACCCAACTCACCTCAACCCAACTCACCTCAACTCAACGTAACTCAACTCAACGTGGATGAGTAGTGAAGGTGTGTTAAGTTCAAAGCAGATAGAGGCGAACTTGAGGCAGGGATTCATGAAGTTCACACCCCAGTGAGAGTCAGTGCCTGTGGAACTGTACCCCAGTGAGAATCAGTGTCTGTGGAACTGTACCCCAGTGAGAGTCAGTGCCTGTGGAACTGTACCCCAGTGAGAGTCAGTGTCTGTGGAACCTGTACCCCAGTGAGAGTCAGTGCCTGTGGAACTGCACCCCAGTGAGAGTCAGTGTCTGTGGAACATGTACCCCAGTGGGAGTCAGTGTCTGTGGAACTGTGCCCCAGTGAGAGTCAGCGTCTGTGGAACTGTACCCCAGTGAGAGTCAGTGTCTGTGGAACTGTACCCCAGTGAGAGTCAGCGTCTGTGGAACTGTACCCCAGTGAGAGTCAGTGTCTGTGGAACTGTACCCCAGTGAGAGTCAGTGCCTGTGGAACTGTACCCCAGTGAGAGTCAGTGCCTGTGGAACTGTACCCCAGTGAGAGTCAGTGCCTGTGGAACTGTACCCCAGTGAGAGTCAGTGTCTGTGGAACTGTACCCCAGTGAGAGTCAGTGCCTGTGGAACTGTACCCCAGTGAGAGTCAGTGTCTGTGGAACTGTACCCCAGTGAGAGTCAGTGTCTGTGGAACCTGTACCCCAGTGAGAGTCAGTGCCTGTGGAACTGCACCCCAGTGAGAGTCAGTGTCTGTGGAACATGTACCCCAGTGAGAGTCAGTGCCTGTGGAACTGCACCCCAGTGAGAGTCAGTGTTTGTGGAACTGTACCCCAGTGAGAGTCAGTGTCTGTGGAACTGTACCCCAGTGAGAGTCAGTGTCTGTGGAACTGTACCCCAGTGAGAGTCAGTGTCTGTGGAACTGTACCCCAGTGAGAGTCAGTGTCTGTGGAACTGTACCCCAGTGAGAGTCACTTTCTGTGGAACATGTACCCCAGTGAGAGTCAGTGCCTGTGGAACTGTACCCCAGTGAGAGTCAGTGCCTGTGGAACTGTACCCCAGTGAGAGTCAGTGCCTGTGGAACTGTACCCCAGTGAAAGTCAGTGTCTGTAACTGTACCCCAGTGAGAGTCAGTGTCTGTGGAACTGTACCCCAGTGAGAGTCAGTGTCTGTGGAACCTGTACCCCAGTGAAAGTCAGTGTCTTTGGAACTGTACCCCAGTGAGAGTCAGTGTCTGTGTTAGATTTCAGGAGATGGTTTTATTCCTGTTCCTGGCTGGGGTGGAGATCGCCTTTACAGAGGGTAAGTACTGTAGAAAATATAGGGACAGAGTGATCTCCTGGAAGAGTTTCGATCGCCTAGATGGGTCGGAGAGGAATTTCCCAGATTTTTTCTCCCAAATTGGCCATTGGGTTTTTTATCTGGTTTCTCGCCTCTCCCGGGAGATCACATGGGTTCGGGTGGGATGGAGAGTAATAGAAGATTTGAGGTTAGGATCAGATCAGCCATGATCGTATTGAATGGTGGAGCAGGCTCGAGCGGCCGATTGGCCTACTCCTGCTCCTATTTCTTATGTTCTTATGTACCCCAGAGAGAGTCAGTGCCTGTGGAACTGTACCCCAGTGAGAGTCAGTGCCTGTGGAACTGTACCCCGGTGAGAGTCAGTGTCAGTGGAACTGTACTCCATGGAGAGTCTGTGGAACTGTACCCCAATTGGAAGAAGCACTGAGAGTAGCAAGGGCACAAAATGTCCTCTGGGTGGGGGACTTCAATGTCCATCACCAAGAGTGGCTCGGTAGCACCACAACTGACCGAGCCCTAAAGGACATAGCTGCCAGACTGGGTCTGCGACAGGTGGTGAGGGAACCAACAAGGGGGAAAAACCTACTTGATCTCGTCCTCACCAATCTACCTGTTGCAGATGCATCTGTCCATGACAGCATTGGTGGAAGTGACCACCGCACAGTCCTTGTGGAGACGAAGTCCCGTCTTCATGTTGAGGATACCCTCCACCGTGTTGTGTGGCACTACCACCGTGCTAAATGGGATAGATTTCGAACAGATCTGGCAACTCAAAACTGGGCATCCATGAGGCACTGTGGGTCATCAGCAGCAGCAGAATTGTATTCAACCACAATCTGTAACCTCATGGCCCGGCATATCCCTCACTCTACCATTACCATCAAGCCGGGAGATCAACCCTGGTTTAACGAAGAGTGCAGGAGAGCATGCCAGGAACAGCACCAGGCATACCGAAAAATGAGGTGTCAACCTGGTGAGGCTACAACACAGGACTACTTGCATGCCAAACAACGGAAGCAACATGCGATAGACAGAGCTAAGCGATCTCACAACCATCGGATCAAATCAAAGCTCTGCAGTCCTGCCACATCCAGTCGTGAGTTGTGGTGGACAATTAAACAGTTAACAGGAGGAGGAGGCTCCAAAAATGTCCCCATCCTCAATGATGGTGGAGCCCAGCTCGTGATTGCAAAAGACAAGGCTGAAGCATTTGCAACTATCTTCAGCCAGAAGTGCCGAGTGGATGATCCATCTCGGCCTCCTCCTGAGGTCCCCAGCATCACAGATGCCAGTCTTCAGCCCATTCAATTCACTCCACGTGATGTCAAGAAACGGCTGAAGACACTGGATACTGCAAAGGCTATGGGCCCCGACAACATTCCGGCAATAGTACTGAAGACTTGTGCTCCAGAACTAGCTGCGCCCCAAGCCAAGCTGTTCCAGTACAGCTACAACACTGGCATCTACCTGGCAATGTGGAAAATTACCCAAGTATGTCCTGTCTACAAAAAGCAGGACAAATCTGACCCGGCCAATTACCGTCCCATCAGTCTACTCTCAATCATCAGCAAAGTGATGGAAGGTGTCGTCGACAGTGCTATCAAGCGGCACTTACTCAGCAATAACCTGCTAACTGACGCCCAGTTTGGGTTCCGCCAGGGCCACTCAGCTCCTGACCTCATTACAGCCTTGGTCCAAACATGGACAAAAGAGCTGAACTCAAGCGGTGAGGTGAGAGTGACTGCCCTTGACATCAAGGCAGCATTTGATCGAGTGTGGCATCAAGGAGCCCTAGCAAAACTGAAGTCAATGGGAATCAAGGGGAAAACTCTCCATTGGTTGGAATCATAACTAGCACAAAGGAAGTTGGCTGTGGTTGTTGGAGGTCCTTCATCTCAATCACATGACATCACTGCAGGAGTTCCTCAGGGCA
This sequence comes from Somniosus microcephalus, assembly GCF_052327205.1. Taxonomy (NCBI): domain Eukaryota; kingdom Metazoa; phylum Chordata; class Chondrichthyes; order Squaliformes; family Somniosidae; genus Somniosus; species Somniosus microcephalus. Next base: position 3,791,966 of record NC_141012.1, read on the forward strand.
GTGTCCTAGGCCCAACCATCTTCAGCTGTTTCATCAATGACCTTCCCTCCATCATAAGGTCAGAAGTGGGGATGTTCGCTGATGATTGCACACTGTTCAGCACCATTCGAGACTCGTCAGATACTGACGCAGTCCGTGTCCATATGCAGCAAGACCTGGACAACATTCAGACTTGGGCTGACAAGTGGCAAGTAACATTCGCACCACACAAGTGCCAGGCAATGACCATCTCCAACAAGCGAGACTCTAACCATCTCCCCTTGACATTCAATGGCATTACCATCGCTGAATCCCCCACTATCAACATCCTGGGGGTTACCATTGATCAGAAACTGAACTGGACCAGCCATATAAATACTGTGGCTACAAGAGCAGGCCAGAGGCTGGGAATTCTGCGGCGAGTGTCTCACCTCCTGACTCCCCAAAGCCATTCCACCATCTACAAGGCACAAGTCAGGAGTGTTGTGTATGTAATATGTATGTTGCTTTAGACCTATGGCCAGGGCAGCACTACTTTGTAGGGCGTAGTGATACCGTAGTACCACCCCTGGCCATAGGGGTATAAATAGTACTGTGGGCACTGATTTCCCCCCAGTTCCCGCCTGTTGGTATGAAGTAAAGACCTACGTTGAATCTTCCAAGCTGTCTCTTCATTATTGAATTAAGTATAGACACATACTTTACACTGGCGACGAGTTACGTTCGAACTCACCAGTACACGGTGCAACAAAGCAACGGCAGCAGTACGGAGAGAGAAGAAGAGAGGCTTCTTACCAGCCAGCCTGCATGGTCCAGCGGCGACCAAGGGAACTCGACCAACACTCCAAGTGCGAGAGGTACACAGCCCAGCGGCGACCAAGTGAAATCGACCAACACTCGAGAGGTGCGGAGCCAGGGTAGTGGTCCCTCAAAAATTACAACATAAAGTGTTGCAGGACTTACACGAAGGTCATCTGGGGGGTGTCAAAATGAAAAGCCTCGCCAGAGCCTATGTCTGGTGGCCCGGCATTGACAGGGACATTGAGGAAGTAGCAAAAGCGTGCCAAGGATGCCAGATGGTACAGAACGTACCACCACAAGCCCCACTACATCCGTGGGAGTGGCCCTCAACGCCGTGGCAAAGGATCCACGTGGACTTCGCTGGCCCCTTCCTGGATGCGATGTTCCTCATTGTAGTGGACGCCCATTCAAAATGGCCGGAAGTCATAAAGATGTCATCAACGACAGCCGAAAAGACGGTCACAGTCTTAAGGACCATTTTTGCCCGAAACGGGGTGCCCGAGCAAGTCTGTTCGGACAATGGGCCACAATTTGTGGCAGAAGAATTTCAAGCATTCCTAAAAAGGAATGGAGTGCGACATTATACGTCCACACCATATCATCCGGCTACAAATGGGCTGGCAGAGCGATTTGTACAGACTTTTAAAAAGGCCATCAAGGCGATGGGAGAGGAAAGGTTGCCACTACAACACAAGGTGGACAACTTCCTATTCGCATACCGTAATGCTGCACATACGGTGACCAACCAGGCCCCCGCCGTCATGTTCTTTAATAGAAGGTTAAGGTCTCGCCTTGAATTGCTTAAACCAAACATTCGGAGAGATGTGGAAAACCGAGTATTTCGTAGGGCCCCTGACAGACAGACACGGAGCTTCGAGGTGGGGCAGCAAGTGTTGGCCCGTGATTATAGGAAGGAAAAGTGGCGGCCTGGTACGATCAAGGCCCGCCAGGGACCCTTGATGTACACAGTTGAGACAGGGGAAGGCATAATCAGACGAAATGCTGATCAACTTGTGGAGTCCAGAAACCCAACTGATCCACTACCTCAAACGTCTCAGCACATTGTTACAGCGGAATCACGGCCCAGCTCGTCGTTACAGAGGCCTCAGGATGGCGAGGAGTTCAGCACTCCAGTGATCTCCACGGCACAGGATGTGCCATCAGACACCGATGAGTCCAGCGATGAAGGGGTGACGGAAGTACCGCCGCCTACACCGAGACCGACTAGAGAAAGATGTTATCCTAGTCGAGACAGGAGGCCTCCTCAGAGACTGAATCTATAACCTGTTTCTGCTTATATGTATATAAGTAGACAACTCTTGATGTAAATATGTTATGCAGATTGTGTTACCAAATGTTATTAGCCCTAATTATGGGGCATCCATTGACTTAATTGCACGGGTACGTTTTAATTAAAAGGGGAGGAATGTTGTGCATGTAATATGTATGTTGCTTTAGACCTATGGCCAGGGCAGCACTACTTTGTAGGGCATAGTGATACCGTAGTACCACCCCTGGCCACAGGGGTATAAATACTACTGTGGGCACTGATTTCCCCCCAGTTCCCGCCTGTTGGTATGAAGTAAAGACCTACGTTGAATCTTCCAAGCTGTCTCTTCATTATTGAATTAAGTATAGACACATACTTTACAAGGAGTGTGATGGAATACTCTCCACTTGCCTGGATGAGTGCAGCTCCAACAACACTCAAAAAGCTCGACACCATTCAGGATAAAGCAGCCCGCTTGATTAGCACTCCATCCACCACCTTCAACATTCACTCCCTCCACCACCGGCGCACTGTGGCTGCAGTGTGTACCATCTACAAGATGCACTGCAGCAACTCGCTAAAGCTCCTTCAACAGCACCTTCCAAACCCGTGACCTCTACCACTTAGAAGGACAAGGGCAGCAGACGCATGGGAACATCACCACCTACAAGTTCCCCTCCAAGCCACACACCATCCTGACTTGGACCTGTATCGCCGATCCTTCACTGTCGCTGGGCCAAAATCCTGGAACTCCCTTCCTAACAGCATTGTGGGTGTACCTACACCACACAGACTGCAGCGGTTCAAGAAGGCGGCTCACCACCATCTTCTCAAGGGCAATTAGGGATGGGCACTAAATGCAGGCCTAGCCAGCAACGCCCACATCCCATCAATGAATAAAAATGAGAGTCAATCCCTGTGGAACTGTACCCCAGTGAGAGTCAGTGTCTGTGGAACTGTACCCCAGTGAGAGTCAGTGTCTGTGGAACTGTACCCCAGTGAAAGTCAGTCCCTGTAGAACTGCATCCCAGCGAGAGTCGGTGACTGTGGAACTGTACCCCAGTGAAAGTCAGTCCCTGTAGAACTGCATCCCAGCGAGAGTCAGTGACTGTGGAACTGTATCCCAGTGAGAGTCAGTGTCTGTGGAACTGTACCCCAGTGAGAGTCAGTGTCTGTGGAACTGTACCCCAGTGAGAGTCAGAGTCTGTGGAACTGTACCCCAGTGAGAGTCAGTGTCTGTGGAACTGTACCCCAGTGAGAGTCAGTGTCTGTGGAACTGTACCCCAGTGAGAGTCAGTGTCTGTGGAACTGTACCCCAGTGAGAGTCAGTGTCTGTGGAACTGTACCCCAGTGAGAGTCAGTGTCTGTGGAACTGTACCCCAGTGAGAGTCAGTGTCTGTGGAACTGTACCCCAGTGAGAGTTAGTGCCTTCAGTAGAGGATGGGGAAAAATTAAATGTTATAACAGCCATGCCGCTGCTCTCTGTCCAGTTCCTGTTTATCCACCAGTTATGCTGATGCAGGTTTGATGCTTGTGGTTGTGTTTGTAACAAATTATTCACACTTAGTGATTTGACAAAAGCCCAGAAAGCCTGCGACCCATGCCATAAACTATAAAACAGTGTTTTATGAAATATTTATAGGTATGTTGTGGGCGAGTTTCCTGAGTGATTAATACAGCACACCACAAATACCCCAGCTGTGCTGGAGACAGATCGGAACGTGGAGCGACATTCACCTGCTGAGCACTTGCTGTGAATCAAAACTCATGCGATGCCCGAGACCTGCAACCACGAGGGAGCAGACGGTGGCAAAATTACAGAGAAACAAATCAATCAGAAAATGGACCGTCACCACAGCTAAAGAGAGAAGCTGTATCTCTATAGCACCTTTCACCACCTCAGGACCTCCCCAAGTGCTTCACAGTCAATGAATTACTCTTGAAGTTTTTAGTGATGTTGATTGAGGGGTAAATATTGGCCCAAGGACACTAGGCAGAACTCCCCTGCTCTGCTTCAAAATAGTGCCGCAGGATCTTTTACATCCACCTGAGAGGGCAGACTGGGCCTCGGTTTAATGTCTCATCTGAAAGGTGGCACCTCCGACCGTGCAGCGCTCCCTCAGTACTGCCCCTCCGACAGTGCAGCGCTCCCTCAGTATTGCCCCTCCGACAGTGCAGCACTCCCTCAGTACTGCCCCTCCGACAGTGCGGCGCTCCCTCAGTACTGCCCCTCCGACAGTGCGGCTCTCTCTCAGTATTGCCCCTCCGACAGTGCAGCACTCCCTCAGTACTGCCCCTCCGACAGTGCAGCGCTCCTTCAGTACTGCCCCTCCGACAGTGCGGCGCTCCCTCAGTACTGCCCCTCCGACAGTGCAGCACTCCCTCAGTACTGCCCCTCCGACAGTGCGGCTCTCCCTCAGTACTGCCCCTCCGACAGTGCAGCACTCCCTCAGTACTGCCCCTCCGACAGTGCAGCACTCCCTCAGTACTGCCCCTCCGACAGTGCAGCACTCCCTCAGTACTGCCCCTCCGACAGTGCAGCACTCCCTCAGTACTGCCCCTCCGACAGTGCAGCACTCCCTCAGTACTGCCCCTCCGACAGTGCAGCACTCCCTCAGTACTGCCCCTCCGACAGTGCGGCTCTCCCTCAGTACTGCCCCTCCGACAGTGCGGCTCTCCCTCAGTACTGCCCCTCTGACAGTGCAGCACTCCCTCAGTACTGCACTGGGAGTGTCAGCCTAGATTTTTGTACTCAAGTCTCTGGAGTGGGCCTTGAACCCACAACCTTCTGACTCAGAGGTGAGAGTGCTGCCCACTGAGCCAAGGTGTCCAGAATCTCTCATTTAACCAGATATAGAATCACACAGCATAGAAGGAGGCCATTCGGCCCATCGTGCCTGTGCCGGCTCTTTGAAAGAGCTCTCCAATTAGTCCCACTCCACCTGCTCTTTCCCCACAGCCCTGCAAATTTTCCTTTTCAAGTATTTATCCAATTCCTTTTTCAAAGTTATTATTGAATCTGCTGCTACCACCCATTCCGGCAGCACATTCCAGATCCTAACTCACTGTGTAAAATTACTTCTCCTCATCTCCCCCCCTGGCTTTTTTGCCAATTATTTTCAATCGGTGTCCTCTGGTTTCCGACCCTCCTGCCACTGGAAACAGTTTCTCCTCTTCTATCCGATCAAAACCCTTCATAATTTTGAACACCTCAATCAAATCTCCTCTTCACCTTTTTTCTCTTGTTTCCTCACAGGGTAGCTGTTAATGTTGCTGCCACCATCATTCAGAGCCATCTTTTGTTTCTTCACTTGTCCCATTACCTCTCCTTTTGCCTTGCACCATCATCCCATTTGTCATTCAATCTCTCCTGCCTTACATCCCATCACAGACCTTCCCCTTGTTCTTTCCTCCCCTCCTCCCTAACCTTTTCCAGTACTGACGAAGGGTTCGACCTGAAACGTTAACTCTGCTTCTTTCTCCTCGATGCTGCCCGACCTGCTGAGTGTTTCCAGCACTTTCTCTTGTTACTCCTCTTAACCTTCTCTGCTCTAAGGAGAACAATCCCAGCTTCTCCAGTCTCTCCACATAACTGAAGTCCCTCCTCCCTGGAACCATTCCAGTAAATCTCCTCTGCACCCTCTCCCAGGCCTTGACATCCTTCCTAAAGTTGGCCACAGTAACAATATAACAGCTTCAGTCCTTTCGGTGGCTGAGTGCTGTAATACCACAGCCGAGGTTACACAATTAACTCGCCGAAGAAAACCTTTCTTTTTCCTGAATGTCCCACGTAATCTCTTAGGGCCTGGTGACCCAGCCCCGGGGTGCGCTGTTCCCCCCTTCGCCTCCCCCTGACGCTCTGCTGGTTACTTGGGGACGGTTTGCTTTCCCCGAGGAAGGAGACTGACCAGCTCCCAGTTTTAAACCATTGTTACCTGGATGTCGTCTGCAGTCAGGTGACTCTTCAGCTCAGTCTTCTTTTCGGGAGGTGGAGGTTTATGGGATGGCGGCAAATCAATCCTGTTTGTGACAGAAACATAAACATTTCAGTTCAGGGGTTCAGTCGCTGCGGAAACTTCGGCGCATTCGGAGCACTTTAAACGATTTCACACTTTACTTCTCGAAACCGCTTTTATTTCTGCCCCGCCCTCCTGAAGGCCCTCACACTCGCTGCGGTACAGCTCCATGGACACAGGAGTCGCCTCCACTACCTCCAGCCAGTGCTCACGTTTAGAACATAAGACCATAAGAAATAGGAGCAGGAGTCGGCCATTCGGCCCTTCGAGCCTGCTCCGCCATTCAATGAGATCATGGCTGATCTTCTGCCTCAACTCCATTCACCGGCCCTATCGCCATATCCCTTGATGCCCTTACTAGTCAGAAATCTATCGACTTCTGTTTTGAATATACCCAATGACTGAGCCTCCACAGCCCCCTGGGGCAGAGAATTCCAAAGATTCACCACCCTCTGTGTGAAGAAATTTCCTCTTATCTCAGTCCTGAATGGCCTACCCTTTATCTTGAGACTGTGGCCCCTGGTTCTAGACTCCCCAGCCAAGGGAAACATTCTCCCAGCATCCACCCTATCGAACCCTGTAATAATTTTGTATGCTTCAATGAGATCCCCTCTCATTCTTCTGAATTCAAGAGAATACAGGCCTAGTTTACGCAATCTCTTCTCATACGACAGTTCCGCCATCCCAGGAATCAATCTCGTGAACCTTCGTTGCACTCCCTCTATGGCAAGTATATCCATCCTTAGGTAGGGAGATCAAAATTGTACATAGTACTCCAGGTGTGGTCTCACCAAGGCCCTATATAATTGGAGTAAAACTTCTTTACTCCTGTACTCAAATTCTCTTGTAATGAAGGCCAGCATACCATTTGCCTTCCTAATGGCTTGCTGCACCTGCACATTCACTTTCAGTGACTCATTTACAAAGACACCCAGGTCCCTTTGAGCATCTGCATTCCCCAATCTTTCACCATTTAGGAAATACTCTGCCTTTCTGTTTTTTCTACCAAAGTGGATAACTTCACATTTATCCACATTATATTCCATCTGCCATGTTCTTGCCCACTCACTGAGCCTGTCGAGATCCCCTTGAAGTCTCTTCACATCCTCTTCACAACTGACACTGCCACCTAGCTTTGTATCATCAGCAAATTTGGAAATGTTACATTTAGTCCCCTCATCCAAATCATTGATATAGATTGTGAATAGCTGGGGCCCAAGCACCGATCCTTGCGGTAGCCCACTAGTCACAGCCTGCCATCCTGAAAAAGACCCGTTTATCCCTACTCTTTGTATTCTGTCTGTTAACCAATTCTCAATCCATGCTAGTATATTACCCCCAATTCCATGTGCCCTAATTTTGTTCACCAACCTCTTGTGTGGGACCTTATCGAAGGCCTTCTGAAAATCCAGATACACCACATCTACCGGTTCCCCTTTGTCTACTCCACTAGTTACATCCTCAAAGAACTACAATAGGTTTGTCAAACAGGATTTCCCTTTCATAAATCCATGTTGACTCTGCCCAATCTTACTATTAGTTTCTAAGTGCCCAGTTATTGCATCCTTTATAATAGATTCCAGCATTTTCCCAACTACTGATGTGAGGCTAACCGGCCTGTAGTTCCCCGTTTTCTCTCTCCCTCCTTCCTTAAACAGCGGGGTTACATTTGTGGTGTATGTGCCTTTAAGAGCCCCTGTGTACTGTAATGCCGGTAGTGGCCACTCGGGCTATATAAGCCTGTATAGTGTCTTGTATCTGTTAGTTCACCTCCAGACTTTGTCCAGTAAACACCTGTAAACCAACTCCTGCATTCCGTGTCTCCATTAACACACGGATACAACAGTGGCGACGAATTGGAAACGGACTTACCTGCAATTCGGCAGCACCTCAAGGAGATCAATTCCTCAGACGAAGGAAGAAGAAAAAAAAAAGAAAAAACTGTGGTTTCACCAGCTAGCCGGGCTGGTGGCAGGTACTGCAATAATCCTTCCTGGGCGGCGGGCTGGGGCTTGATCGGCTGGCTCTACAGCGGGGCCAAGCAGTGAAGGCGCAGGCAAACAGAGACGAAGGGTGGAGCACTCGGGAGACGGCCAGCTCTGCAAAGCGGGTCGGCGTTCGGACCACACAGAGGGAGGGGAAAGTCCCAGAGAGTCCGGCGGGAACAAGTCTCCGACTATTAAAAATATTTGTATAATTAAAAACCGCGGAGAACAGCGTTGTCAGCAACAACAGCGGCGGGAAAGCGCGGGAGGCGCCATTTTTTTTCAGCAAGGAAGAAAGGAAAGCGGGGGAGGCGCCATTTTTTTTCAGGATGCCTAAGACTGGCAATATTACTGCTTTTGATGATGATGTAGAGAATTGGACCACATATGTGGAAAGAGTGGAGGTATATTGCACAGCAAATGAAATAGAGGATGATAAAAAGGCATCGATACTCCTAAATCTAATGGGCGCAAAGACATATGGGCTGTTACGAAACTTAATCACTCCAGCCAAACCGATGGACAAGAACTTTAAAGAAATTGTTGATACCCTACAGGAGCACTTAAACCCAACACTGCTGCTGATAGCGGAACGGTTCAAATTCTTCAGGAGGAATCAGCACAAGAATGAAAGTAACGCTGATTACCTCATCGAATTAAGGAAGCTATCAAAGCACTGCCAATTCGGAGCAGGACTGGCAGATTCTCTTCGAGACAAATTCGTCTGCGGTCTCCTAAGTGAAGGAACACAGAAAAGGCTACTTTCTGAGAAAGATTTAACACTGGACAAGGCTTTCAGTATGGCTGTATCATACGAAGCAGCAGCGAGAGGAGCTGCAGAGATCCAGCAAAAGCCACAGGATTTCAGCACCCATGAAATTACACAGGGTTTCGAGAGATGTTATCGGTGCGGCAGATCCACCCATGACCAGAGGGACTGCTGGTTCAAGGACAAAGCATGCAGGCAATGCGGAAAGATGGGACACATTGCACGTGTATGCCGATCTGGAAACAAAAAATTCACTGACAAAAAAAAAATCAATAAAGAAAAGTACAAAAAGGTACAAATGATGACGGACAGTAGCTCCGAAGACGAGAAGAGCGATAGCGACTCCGGAAACAAGAGACTAAGCTGTCTCAAATTACATAATGTAATTGCCAAAGAAGATTACCAGACCATTTGGGTTACCCTCACGATAGCAGGGTCCCCAGTTAAAATGGAGCTAGATACAGGATCAGCTCTGACCGTCATAAGTCGACAGGATTACAAGCGGCTAGTTCTGCATATACCCTTGAAAGACACATCCATTATCTTAAAAACATATACGGGGCAGAAAGTATACCCCAGAGGGAAAATAAGGGTGCCTGTTGTATACAACGGCAAGGAAATACAGAAGTTGTATTTATACGTTCTACAAAATGGTGGTCCACCGCTGTTGAGACGTGAATGGATCAGAAAGATACGTTTAGACTGGCACTCCATTCAGGCACTGACGGTGACCAGTAAGAAAAAAAATGATGATGACGTTATGCCTGAACGATTGAAAGACATCTTGGCCAACGCCAAAGAAGTGTTCCAACAGGAACTAGGAACCTTGAAAGGCGTCACCGCCTCAATAAAGGTGGAAGATGCGGCAATTCCCAAGTTTTTTAAGGCAAGGCCGGTGCCATACGCAATTCGTCCAGCAGTCGAGGCAGAGCTGGAGAATTTGGAAAGGACAGGCGTGTTATCCAAGATAGATTGGAGCGAGTGGGCAACACCCATCGTCCCGGTCATGAAGAAAATTTTGAATAATGATAAATCTGAAGAACAGAGAAAAATTCGCATCTGTGGGGACTTCAAGGTGACTGTAAACCTGGTCCTTCACATGGCACAGTATCCTCTTCCAAGGATAGAAGATATTTTCGCTTCACTATCCGGAGGGGAACGTTTCACAAAAATTGACTTGGCACAGGCATATCTACAGATGGAAGTTGAGGAGGCCTCTAAAAAGTATCTCACAATAAACACACACAAAGGCCTGTACCAGTACAATCGACTGGTTTTCGGAGTAGCATCAGCTCCAGCTATCTGGCAAAGAGCTATGGAACAAGTCCTGCAAGGGATTCCTGGGACTCAATGCTACCTAGACGACATCCTTGTAACAGGAGCAAACGACAACGAGCACCTTGCCGATTTGGAGCAGGTGCTCACTAGGCTGAAAGAACGGGGCCTACGAGCAAACCGCCCCAAGTGTGAATTTTTCCAGAAACAAATATCATATTGTGGCCACATAATTAACGAAGAAGGGTTGCATAAGTCCCCTGAAAAAATTGAAGCGGTCATAAAAGCCCCAGCTCCTGAAAATGTCTCACAATTAAGGTCGTTCCTGGGATTGATAAATTACTATCATAAATTTTTACCGAACTTGTCAACTGTTCTGCACCCTCTTAACGAACTGCTACAAACGGGAGTAATTTGGGAATGGAGCGAGGACTGTAAACGTGCCTTCCATAAATGTAAAGGCTTGATCACGTCCAAGGAAGTTTTGGCTCATTACAACCCATCACTGCCAATCAGACTGGCGTGCGATGCATCCCCTTACGGCGTAGGAGCGGTATTATCGCATAGATTCCCTGATGGCTCGGAGCGGCCGATAGCTTTTGCGTCACGCTCATTGAACTCAGCTGAGCGTAACTATGCCCAGATCGACAGGGAAGCACTCAGCCTGGTATGGGGAGTGAAGAAATTCAACCATTACCTACACGGACAAAAATTTACCCTCGTCTCCATATTCAACCCTAAAAAGGGCGTTCCCATTATGACAGCACAAAGGCTACAGAGGTGGTCCCTTTTCCTAGGGGCACACCGATATGACATAGAATACAAAGGATCAAAACAGCATGGAAATGCTGACGGTTTATCGCGTCTACCGTTGCCAACGGTAGAAGAAGCACCTACAGTGGACCCAGTGGAAATGTTCCACTCTACCATAGTAGATTGTCTACCAGTAACAAATTCTGCCATTGAAAAGGAAACGAGAAATGACCCGACTCTCTCACGAGTCTACGATTTAACGGTAAAGGGATGGCCAGCACATGGCGAACCACTGTTGCCAGCATTCTCGCAAAGAAGGGAACAGCTGTCAGTGTGCCGAGGAACCTTGATGTGTGGATCCAGAGTGGTGATTCCACCCAAACTCCAGGATAAGGTGCTAAAGGAGCTTCACGAGGGGCATCTGGGTGGAGTGAAAATGAAGAACCTAGCCAGAGCGTTTGTGTGGTGGCCAGGTATCGATGGAAACATCGAAGAAATGACCAAGGGCTGTCTAGGATGCCAGAAGGTCCAAAACGCCCCACCACAAGCCCCTCTACATCCATGGGAGTGGCCCTCATCTCCATGGCAAAGGGTACACATCGACTTTGCTGGTCCATTTATGGACTCAATGTTCTTAATCGCGGTTGACGCACACTCCAAGTGGCCGGAGGTAATAAAGATGTCCTCCACAACCACGGAAAAAACCATCACAGTATTAAGGACCATATTTGCCAGGAATGGGCTGCCTGAACAGATCTGTTCTGATAATGGACCACAATTTGTGTCCGAAGAATTCAGAAAGTTCTTAAAAAACAATGGGGTTAAGCACTATACATCCACCCCATACCATCCCGCCACCAATGGATTGGCTGAAAGGTTTGTCCAGACCTTCAAGAAGGCCATAAAGGCTATGGGTAATGAAGGTATCAATCTACAGCATAAGGTAGATAACTTCTTGTTTGCCTACAGGAATGCAACACATATGGTTACAAACCAAACTCCCGCCATGATGTTTTTCAATAGAAGACTAAGATGCCGGCTGGATTTGATCAAGCCAAACATCAGAAGGGACGTAGAGAACCGGCTATTTCAAGGCATGAATGAAAGGCCAACTAGAACCTTCCAGATAGGTCAACAAGTTTTGGCCCGGGACTACCGTACCGAGAAATGGCAGCCTGGAACTATTTGCACACGACTAGGACCACTGATGTATACCGTGGACATTGGAGAAAGCATAATAAGGCGCCATGCTGACCAGATCATAGAGTCATCCGAAAAGGGACAACCTACACCACCACTCTATACGCCTAATGATGAAGTAGAGATACCCATAGTATCTACCTCCGATCCGGTGATACTGGAACCAGATGAACCCGACACTGGCATTCAAGCCGAATCGACCTTGCCAAAAGAACCTACTACACCACCGAAAACTACTACACCACCGAAAACTACTTCACCACCGAGGCGTTATCCGGATCGAGTCAGGAAGCCTCCAGAGAGACTGGTCTAGAAATTCATTAAGGCGCTGCCAGCTTTGCGCCCAGTTAACGCCTAAAGAGTGATTTTGCGCCAGAAATGAGTTTGCGCAGATATTCAGCGCAGCGGTATTGGCGGCGGTAGCCGTTAGCGCTGCGCCGGCACCGATGACGTCATCGGTGTGCGCAGTGCCCCGGTTCCGCCCCGAAACCGGCCCGATCCCCATATTTAGTTGCGGCCGCCTCCTCCGAAGCGGCCGCAAACAGCGACCAGAAAACGGGGCCGTCCTGCTGCCTTAGTGGGGCGTTTTAAAGCGGAAGGTGCGGCCGGCCGCTTTTTCGGCGGCCGCCTGCCCGCACCTCCTTCCCCGGCCTCCTCCACCCCCTCCCCCCCGCGGCATTGCCGGCTGCTTTCCGCGAGCCCGGCACTTCTCCGTGGTGCCGGGCTCATTTGCCGGCACTCTCCAGCGGCGATCTCCCCGTTGCAGGCAGCTCCTCCTTAAGAGAAGGAGGAGGCCTGCAGTACCGCAGCCTGCCGCTCCGCAGCGGCTGGCGCAGCGGCGCCAAGAGCGCTGATATTCAGTGTCAGCGCCCCAAGCGGAGGCGGGCACACCCTGGTATAGCGCCCGGTTCCGAATTGGGGCGCTAACAATGAATATCTGACGATCGCTATAGGCTTCCCGCCCAGCACTAACTTTTGGGCGCTAGCCAGCTGGCGGGGCCATAGTGAATTTCTAGGCCAATGACTTATAATTGATTAACTGCAGCAAATGTTTAGATTATTGTTCTTGTACACATGTTAATAACAATTACTTAAAATGTTATGTACTGGTTGTCTAAAAGGGGAGGAATTGTGGTGTATGTGCCTTTAAGAGCCCCTGTGTACTGTAATGCCGGTAGTGGCCACTCGGGCTATATAAGCCTGTATAGTGTCTTGTATCTGTTAGTTCACCTCCAGACTTTGCCCAGTAAACACCTGTAAACCAACTCCTGCATTCCGTGTCTCCATTAACACACGGATACAACAACATTTGCTATCCTCCAATCTGCAGGAACTGTTCCAGAATCTATAGAATTTTGGAAGATGACAACCAATGCGTCCACTATCCCAATGGCCACCTCTTTCAAAACACTAGGATGTAGGTCATCCGGTCCTTGGGATTTACTGACTTTTAGTCCCATTACTTTTGCTAGTACTGTTTTTTCACTAATAATAATTTCTTTAAGTTCCTCATTCTTGCCACACCCTTGGTTTTCTCGTATTTCTGTGAGGTTTTTTGTGTCTTCCTCTGTGAAGACAGAAACAAACTATTTATTTAATTTCTCTGCCATTTCCTCATTCCCCATTATAAATTCTCCCATCTGACTGTAAAGGACCTACATTTACCTTCACCAGTCTTTTCCTTTTCACATACCTATAGAAGCTTTTACAATCCGTTTTTATATTTTTCGCTAGTTTGTGCTCATATTCCATTTTCCCTTTCTTTATCAATTTCTTGGTCCCCCTTTGCTGATTTCTAAAAAGATCCCAATCCTCAGGCTGACCGCTTTTTCTGGCAACTTTATAAGCTTCCTCCTTTGACTTAATACTAGCTTTAATTTATTTTGTTAGCCATGGTTGGATCACTTTTCCTTTTGGGTTTTTATGCCCTAGAGGAATATATGTTTGTTGCAAATTATGCATTATTTCCTTGAATGTTAGCCATTGTATGTCCACCTTCATACCTTTTAGTGTAGTCTCCCAATCTACCATGGCCAACTTGTCCCTCATACCCTTGTAGTTTCCTCTATTTCGATTGAAGACCTTAGTTTCAGATTGGACTACATGGGTGAACCTCGTTCATTTAATAAACCTCCACTGACTACTGTTAATCCTGTGCGCCTGCTGTTTGCACTGAATCAATTGCCGTAATTGCCATTCAATCCCGCGCGACAGCCGGAATCCCAAGTTAATGCTCTTATACCTCACAGCCCAATGGGATACTGGGCCAGAATCCCACGGTAATACTGTTATATCTCAATGGCCCATGAGATGTGCCCACAGAGACAGATTGAGGATTGTAATAAAATTAACATTCCCACTGAGCTCGCAGCTGGATACCTGAATAAGATCCAAGCGAATAAATGTACTTGGGCCAAATGCGAGTGACCACGGAGCTCAGAGACGCACTGGCAGAACCACTGGCAAAAATATTTAGAGATTTGTTCAGGGGATGGCACCGTAGGATGGATGTGGGGAGATCAGCGGAACTACAGACCAGTTAGTGCCACTTCAGTACCAAGGAAACTTCTACCATCGATTGCCAAGGACAAGCAAAGCATTTAGGGGAGATATAAACGGCCGACAGTCTGGATTTACGAAAGGGGAGTCAAGCCAGACCGATTTAATAGAATTTTTCAATAAAGTTACAAAGAGTATGGATGAGGGCGAGACTGTAGAGGTGATATACATAGATTTCAATACAGTTTTTGATAAGGTGCCGCACAGAAAACTAGTAGAGAAAATGAGAAGACGTGGTATTGGTGGCAGAGAGCCGAGATGGATCGAATCATGGCTGGGTGAATAATACAAACCCTTACAATGGGTAATAGGGTACAGGGTCTGTGTGAATGGGATGGGTGAGGAGTGGGGTACAGGCAAGAGGTAAAGGGGAGGGTGGAGGGGGTGAGGGGCGGAGTACAGGAGTGCTCTGATTGGTGATAATTCCCTCCCCCACTGTCTGGATTGGTACAATTAACTCCTTCTTAATATATGAGCTTGTATTGTTCACCAACCTTCCCTCCGCAATTGTACAGACTTGTACTAGTCACCGTGACCTATTAAGGTCAGCTGGAGGCTGTGGTGGGGTGTGCAGTATTGACTGTGCCTTTTGTCCCTAGCTGTGGGGGGGAGGAGATCTGATGGGTGAGGAGGTCAGCCTCTTCAGAAAGGGGAATTCCCATTGGGAATCCCACTGTCTGGGGGCAATGCTGGTCGGGGCAATAACAGAAGCCTTAGAGCAAAGGATCAGGGGAATCTTAATAGCAAGAAAATAGAGCAAAACAACTGGTGCAGAAACGGTTGAGTGAATCTTCTAACCCACCACAAAATGGAGCCAATGCTGAAATTCCACCCCCTTCCCCACCAGACCCTATTCCCCCACCAGACCCTATCCCCCACCAGACACTATCCCCCACCAGACCCTATCCCCCACCAGACCCTATTCCCACCAGAAACTTGTGTGCAATTGAAAATAGGCAGAGTTAAGAACATAAGAATTAGGAGCAGGAGTCGGCCATTCGGCCCTTCGAGCCTCCTCCGCCATTCAATAAGATCATGGCTGATCTTCGACCTCAACTCCACTTTCCCGCCCGATCCTCATATCCTTGATTCCCTTAGTAGCCAAAAATCTATCGATCTCTGTCTTGAATATACTCAAAGACTCAGCATCCACAGCCCTCTGGGGTAGAGAATTCCAAAGATTCACAACCCTCTGAGTGAAGAAATTCATCCTCATCTCAGTCTTAAGTAATCAACCCCTTACCCTGAGACTATGCCCCTAGTTCTAGACTCTCCAGCCAGGGGAAACAGCCTCTCAGCATCTACCCTGTCAAGAGAATATCGGCCCATTCTACTCAATCTCTCCTCATAGGACAACCCTCTCATCCCAGTTCTGGTGACATGGATCGCTGCTCATTTTCCGCTATTACGCCCAACCTCAGCTGCTCATGGGTTTGGCAGAAGAGCCACTGACTACAGATCGGAACTGGATTAAAATTCTCACTTTTCAGCTTTGATTGTGCAGCTGCACAAGTTCATCAGTAATGAGCGTTAATGAGATCTAAACAAGCAAAACCTGTTTCTCCTCAGAAACCTTCCCTGACGCTGATGAATCCAGTTTGGGTGGGTAGCATCCTCAGATCCGTACCACAAGGACAGACAATCCATCAACGCTGTCTACCAATATTGCAACAACAACTTGCATTTATATAGCACCTTTAATGTAGTAAAATGTCCCAAGGCGCTTCACAGGAGCGATTATCAGACAAAATCTGACACTGAGCCACATAAGGAAATATTAGGATATGCAACCAAAAGCTTGGTCAAAAAGGTAGGTTTTCAGGAGCATCTTAAGGGAGGAGAGAGAGGCGGAGAGGTTTAGGGAGGGAATTCCAGAGCTTAGGGTCCAGGCAGCTGAAGGCACGGCCGCCAATGGTGGAGCGATGAAAATGGGGGATGCACAAGAGGCCGGAATTGGAGGAGTGCAGAGATCTCGGAGGGTTGTAGGGCCAGAGGTGGTTGCAGAGATTACAGCATCGTTCACTCACAATTACTGTTTGTTCCAATCGCCCCTCGAGAGGAGCTGGCTCGGAGAAGCTCCTGAAAGTTCCCAGTGAGTCACTGTTGAAGTAATGGAGGAGCTGTTAGCTCTGCTCACTGGTTCTCAATCAGTAACGATTGCCATGAGGTGTCTTTCACTCTGCACTGGGCTCCCGGAGAGAACAGACACCTTCCCGACTCAATCATTTCGTAAAGTTTCCAGTTCATCACTGGAAAGAAAGAGAGTCTCAGCCGGGGAGGTAATCACATCTCTGCTCTGTGGAGAGAGTCGGCAAACTCTGGAATTTAGCCAGCCGACTCTCTCTTCGGGACACAGACATGATAATGCCTCACACACAGCCTCAGGATGGAGGCACAGTCCAATCCCAGCTCCCTGTCAGAAGGGTGACACATCAGAGTGATGGTAAAACTGATTCCTTTCAGATTACCAGCTGCCCTGCGCCGATAGAAACATGAGCAACAGCATCAGCGATTTATCAAGAGCAAGGAGCATGAAATTGATTCTTAACTTCTAATAAGTCAGCTTTAATTTGAAAGTGTACCAGCCAAGAGTCACAAATAGTCTTCTCAAAGCTGCTTGGGGAAAGTGTAAGAAACTGGAGGGACCCGGCATTAATTCCCACAGTCCAGCCATTGAGTAATGCAGGTCATTGCACCCACAGGAAATGTGGGCAGACTGGAGATCACAGTGGCACAGACTTTCCTAAAGGCATTCAGTTAAATAAAGAGACACAGAACTTAAAGATTATCACTGGGAACCAATGACTGGGCAGCAATAACTGGGAACCAATGACTGGGCAGTAATAACTGGGAACCAATGATTGGGCAGCAATAACTGGGAACCAATGACTGGGCAGCAATAACTGGGAGCCAATGATTGGGCAGCAATAACTGGGAACCAATGATTGGGCAGCAATAACTAGGAACCAATGACTGGGCAGCAATGATCGGGAACCAATCATTGGGCAGCAATGACTGGGAACCAATGATTGGGCAGCAATAACTGGGAACCAATGATTGGGCAGCAATAACTGGGAATCAATGACTGAGCAGCAATAACTAGGAACCAATGGTTGGGCAGCAATGATTGGGAACCAATGGTTGGGCAGCAATAACTGGGAACCAATGATTGGGCAGCAATAACTGGGATCCAATGATTGGGCAGCAATAACTGGGAACCAATGATTGTGCAGCAATGACTGGGAACCAATGGTTGGGCAGCAATGACTGGGAACCAATGGTTGGGCAGCAATGACTGGGAACCAATGGTTGGGCAGCAATAACTGGGAACCAATGGTTGGGCAGCAATGACTGGGAACCAATGATTGCGCAGCAATGACTGGGAACCAATGGTTGGGCAGCAATGACTGGGAACCAATGGTTGGGCAGCAATAACTGGGAACCAATGGTTGGGCAGCAATGACTGGGAACCAATGGTTGGGCAGCAATGACTGGGAACCAATGGTTGGGCAGCAATGACTGGGAACCAATGGTTGGGCAGCAATGACTGGGAACCAATGGTTGGGCAGCAATGACTGGGAACCAATGGTTGGGCAGCAATAACTGGGAACCAATGGTTGGGCAGCAATGACTGGGAACCAATGGTTGGGCAGCAATAACTGGGAACCAATGGTTGGGCAGTAATGACTGGGCCTCTGTATCGGTTGGCAGGTTTTGGGCTCCCAACCCCTCACCTTTAACAGATTGGGAGTTCCCGGGGGTAATCCTGGAACTCGGTATAAATGCCCAGCAACTCGTGCTCCCTTTGGAAAATACTACAGGTAGACTACCTTTTATCTGAACTTCCGAAAACCGAAACCCTCTAAAAACCGAAGGTTTTTTTGTTCAGCGTAAGTCGTGCGCACGACATGACCAGAGTGGCGCACGACCCCGACCCCCGCCGACGACCCCCCGCCGACCCTGACCCCCGCCGACCCCCCCGGACCCCCCCGCGGACCCCCGCTGACCCCGACTCCCGCCGACCCCCATCCCCGACCCCCAGCCGACCCCCACCCCCGACCCCCCGCCGACCCCCGCCGACCCACCCCCACAAATTTCCCAGTCTTATAAAATACCTTCCGAAACCTGAAATTTTCCGAAAACCGAAACACGGCTGGTCCCGAGGTTTTCGGATAAAGGATAGTCTACCTGTAATTGGTTTCAGCTTGGTCTGAAGGCAACTTCACGTGCCTGAACTCTAAGTCTCTACACAATAAAGCCCTAAAGCCATCCAGCTCCATATGTGTAAGGTCCTACCTGCTCAGAAAGGTGCCCAGAATAACAGTCTGGTTTCACCTCAGCTGTCTGCAGTTATCTGCCCCGCATTTATCTGCACTGCGCTTATCTGTGCCTGCGTTTATCTGCCCCGCGTTTATCTGCACCGCGTTTATCTGCCCTGCGTTTATCTGCACTGCGTTTATCTGTGCCTGCGTTTATCTGCCCTGCGTTTATCTGCACCGCATTTATCTGCACTGCGTTTATCTGTGCCTGCGTTTATCTGCCCTGCGTTTATCTGCACCGCGTTTATCTGTGCCTGCGTTTATCTGTGCATGCGTTTATCTGTGCCTGCGTTTATCTGCCCCTCGTTTATCTGCCCCGCGTTTATCTGCTCCGTGTTTATCTGTGCCTGCGTTTATCTGCGCCGTGTTTCTCTGCACCGTGTTTATCTGCACCGCGTTTATCTGCCCCGCGTTTATCTGCCCTGCGTTTATCTGTGCCTGCGTTTCTCTGCGCCGTGTTTCTCTGCACCGCGTTTATCTGCCCCGCGTTTATCTGTGCCTGCGTTTATCTGCGCCTGCGTTTATCTGCGCCTGCGTTTATCTGTGCCTGCGTTTATCTGGGCTGCATTTATCTGTGCCTGCGTTTATCTGCACTGCGTTTATCTGTGCCTGCGTTTATCTGGGCTGCATTTATCTGTGCCTGCGTTTATCTGCACCGCGTTTATCTGTGCCTGCGTTTATCTGTTCGTTTATCTGCCCGCGTTTATCTGCACCGCGTTTATCTGTGCCTGTGTGTCTACGTTATCGTAAACACAAGTAATTTAACACAGAGACTGGTATATTTTCAGAATTTTCGGACTGTGCTGCTAATCACCAGCGCCAAACAAGGCAGAGGTGAAGTAAGTGAGGCTCCAAACTTGCAATGAGTGTGTGCACCGTGCCTGCGTAGCACCTAGTCTATCTAAGCTTCATATTTCTATAATTAAAAAAATCAAGAAAAGACATTCAGCAATTAAGAGAGATTAGTGTATAGGAATGATTAATTACAAACTTCAACATGCAATGTTTTAGATCCCATCCCACATTCCATAATCTCGCAGCAGTCCTTTGACTCAACACCACAATACTATTAACCCTCTCATCTCAAAACCAAAAAACCCTCTTTATATCACAGCGCTGTCTCTGGACCCAGGTCTGGCTTGCAGGAGGCTGAGGGGAGGCCTAATTGAGGTGTATAAAGTTATGAGGGGCCTAGATAGAGTGGATAGGAAGGACCTATTTCCCTTAGCAGAGAGGTCAATAACCAGGCGGCACAGATTTAAAGTAATTGGTAGAAGGATTAGAGGGGATTTGAGGAGAACCTTTTTCACCCAGAGGGCGGTGGGGGTCTGGAACTCACTGCCTGAAAGGGTGGTAGAGGCAGAAACCCTCATCATGTTTAAAAAGTACTTGGATACGCACTTGAAGTGCCGTAACCTACAAGACTACGGACCAAGTGCTGGAAAGTGGGATTAGGCTGGATGGCTCTTTTTCGGCTGGCATGGACAAGATGGGCCGAATGGCCTCCTTCTGTGCTGTAAATTTCTATGATTCTGTAAGTCGGCTGGTATGCGCACACCTCAGGAAACTCTCGAGAGGTGAGTTTCATTCCCTTCCTCCTGGGACAAAGCGTCACCAGACTGACACCCGTCATTCCCGCTTAGCCCAGGTCCCCCCGGGGGGTGTCCGGCAATATGGCTGAGCGTACTGACCTCCGCCTGACCTGGGGATTGTCTGCAGCCAGTGGTGATCACACTGATGTTCTGAGAATGCTGCATGTGGACACGGCCCACCATGGAATTACATCGAGTCCACAGCACAGAAACGGGCCATTCGGCCCAACTGGCCCATGCTGGAGTTCATGCTGCACACGAGCCTCCTCCCACTCTCCTTCATCTCACCCTAACAACATAGAAAAATAGGAGCAGGAGTCGGCCATTCGGCCCTTCGAGCCTGCTCCGCCATTCAATATGATCATGGTTGATCCTCTATCTCAATACCATATTCTCGCTCTCTCCCCATACCCCTTGATGCCTTTTGTGTCTAGAAATCTATCTATCGCCTTCTTAAATATATTCAGTGACTTGGCCTCCACAACCTTCTGTGGTAGAGAATTCCACAGGTTCACCACCCCCTCGTTCTCGACCCCCCAGCCAGGGGAAACATCCTCCCTGCATCCAGTCTGTCTAGCCCTGTCAGAATTTTATACGTTTCAATGAGATCCCCTCTCATTCTTCTAAACTCTAGTGAATACAGGCCTAATTGACCCAATCTCTCCTCATAAGACAGCCCTGCCATCCCAGGAATCAGTCTGGTGAACCTTCGCTGCACTCCCTCTATGGCAAGTATATCCTTTCTTAGGTAAGGAGACCAAAACTGCACACAGTACTCCAGGTGTGGTCTCACCAAGGCCCTGTATAACTGTAGTAAGACATCCTTGCTCCTGTACTCAAATCCTCTTGCAATGAAGGCCAATGTACCATTTGCCTTCCTAACTGCCTGCTGCACCTGCATGTTTGCTTTCAGTGACTGGTGTACAAGGACACCCAGGTCCCTTTGTACATCAGCATTTCCCAATCTATCACCATTTAAATAATACTCTACCTTTCTGTTTTTCCTACCAAAGTGGATAACTTCACATTTATCACGTTATACTGCATCTGCCATGTATTTGCCCACTCACTCAACTTGTCTAAATCGCCTTGAAGCCTCTTTGCATCCTCCTCACAACTCACAATCGTGTCGTCAGCAAACTTGGAA
Source organism: Somniosus microcephalus (assembly GCF_052327205.1). Taxonomy (NCBI): domain Eukaryota; kingdom Metazoa; phylum Chordata; class Chondrichthyes; order Squaliformes; family Somniosidae; genus Somniosus; species Somniosus microcephalus. The sequence continues at coordinate 3,813,631 of NC_141012.1, forward strand.
ATATTACATTTGGTTCCCTCATCCAAATCATTGATATATATTGTGAATAGCTGGGGCCCATGCACTGATCCTTGCGGTACCCCACTAGTCACCGCCTGCCACCCCGAAAAAGACCCATTTATTCCTACTCTCTGTTTCCTGTCTGTTAACCAATTTTCAATCCATGCCACTATATTACCCCCAATCCCATGTGCTTTAATTTTGCACACTAACCTCTTATGTGGGACATTATTAAAGGCCTTCTGAAAATCCAAATACACCACATCCAATGGTTCTTCCTAATCTATTATACCAGTTACATCCTCAAAAAACTCCAGTCGGTTTGTCAAACACGATTTCCCTTTCATAAATCCATGTTGACTCTTTCTAATCCCGTTGATATTAGAACAGACCCTCTATTCCTTTCTCCCTCATGTGTTTATCTAGCTTCCCCTTAAATGTATCTGATCTATTCGCCTCAACCACTCCCTGTGGCAGCGAGTTCCACATTCTCACCACTCTCTGGGTGAAGAAGTTTCTCCTGAATTCCCTGTTGGATTTATTAGTGACTATCTTATATTTATGGCCCCTAGTTTTGGTTTCCCCCACAAGTGGAAACATTTTCTCCACTTCTACCCTATCATAATTTAGAAGATCTCTATTAAGTCGTCCCTCGGCCTTCTCTTTTCTAGAGAAAAGAGCCTGTTCAGCCATCCCTTTCGGCTATAATCTCTCAGTTCTGGTGTGATTGTTCTGGAAGCATGGCCTCAATTTAAAGGGACGTTACACCCACTGCCATCCGTGAACAGACAGCACAGCCACACCAATGCAGGAGCTCCGTGTGGATCTGGGCTGGAGTGTCTGTGGATTGGGCAGGGGGAGAGGGCGGGCGGGCGGTGTCCCAATTTCATCAGGTGACTGAGTTGCTGGTAACCTGGTCACTTGGAGTTTTATGCAATTTTAATAAGTTACATACAGCTCTCGACCTTCAGTGACACAAGTCCTGATGTTGTCAGCTCCTTCTGGGTCCTCATGTCTCATATGGTCACTCAAACACTTCCAGGTCAGATCCAGCTCACATGCACCGTACCACGCACCAAGATTGGTCCATTGGAGAAATATTAAACCACTTTGAATATTGACACAAAAGCAAAATACTGAGGATGCTGGAAATCTGAAATAAAAACAGAAAATGCTGGAAATACTCAGCAGGTCAGGCAGCATCTGTGGAGAGAGAGAAACACAGTTAACGTTTCAGGTCAATGACCCTGGAATTTCCTATCCAAGTTAATTCCTTCCTCTCAGGCTGATTTAGAGATCTCTCCAGAACAGAAAGCTGAATTCTGCAGCTTTTGACAGCTCGCGGCCATTCTGCTTTCTGTGCCGGTGAGATGAGGGACTCCCGAGACCTGAAGGAAGGAAGGCTGCAAAGGTAAGTAAAGGTAATTAAACTTCTTTAAACACTTTACACACACCAAACACACTTACCTCTGCACTCATGCACCCATCACTCACCTGAACACCGGACATCTTGAACCCTCCAAGCCCTTCAGCCCGATGGTCCGCCTCGCTAACTTGGCGTGGTTTGAAGCCGTCGGGAATCCCACACTTCAGGGATAAAAATAGGGATTAGGCTAAAAACTGCCTGTTAACTACCTGTTAACAGGCAGTTAATTGGCACTAATCCCCTTCCCGCCTCGGGGAGGCGGGTCCCAGTGTGGGTCGGGTATCCGCCCCCTTTGAAACTGGCATGGAGGCGGGTTGGGGGCGGGATGGGTTCGTGCCCCCCGATTTCGCGATTTTAACCCTCCACATGCCTCCAATCCCGCCTCCACGGCCCAATGAAAATCCTGCCCATTAACTTTGCAACCACTGAGGCTTTGAGAATCATCAATGTTTTCATGAGGATACAAGAAGCAAAGTAGCACAAGCTCACTGAGCAGAGTCATCGCGCACCAGACTCAGTCCAGCAGAGCAGTGCTCAGTACTCGGTCACTCCTCGGTCACTTGGTCAGTACTTGGTTAATAATTGGTCAGTATTCGGTCAGTACTCGGTCACTCGGTCAGTACTCGGTTAGTAATTGGTCAGTACTCGGTCACTCGGTCAGTACTCGGTTAGTAATTGGTCAGTATTCGGTCAGCACTCAGTCACTCGGTCACTCCTTGGTCACTCAGTCAGTATTCGGTCACTCGGTCAGTACTCGGTTAGTAATTGGTCAGTATTCAGTCACTCGGTCAGTACTCGGTCACTCGGTCAGTACTCGGTTAGTAATTGGTCAGTACTTGGTCAGCACTCAGTCACTCGGTCACTGCTTGGTCACTCAGTCACTCCTTAGTCACTCGGTCAGTTCTCGGTCAGTCCTCGGTCACTCGGTCTGTTCTCGGTCACTCGATTAGTTCTTGGTCACTCGGTCAGTTATCGGTCAGTTCTCAGTCACTCAGTCAGTACTCGGCCACTCAGTCGGTTCTCAGCCACTCCTCGGTCACTTGGTCAGTTCTCGGTCACTCGGTCTGTTCTCGGTCACTCGGTCAGTTCTCGGTCTGTTCTCGGTCAGTTCTCGGTCACTCGGTCAGTTCTCGGTCACTCGGTCTGTTCTCGGTCACTCGGCCTGTTCTCGGTCACTCGGTCAGTTCTCGGACACTCGGTCTGCTCTCGGTCACTTGGTCAGTTCTCGGTCACTCAGTCTGTTCTCGGTTACTCGGTCAGTTCTCGGTCACTCCTCGGTCACTCGGTCAGTTCTCGGTCACTCCTCGGTCACTCGGTCTGTTCTCGGTCACTCGGTCAGTTCTCGGTCACTCCTCGGTCACTCGGTCTGTTCTCTGTCACTCCTCGGTCACTCGGTCAGTTCTCGGTCAGTTCTCAGTCACTCGGTCAGTTCTCGGTCAGTTCTCAGTCAGTTCTCGGTCACTCGGTCAGTTCTCAGTCACTCCGTCAGTTCTCGGTCACTCGGTCAGTACTTGGTCACTCGGTCAGTTCTTGGTCACTCCTCGGTCACTCGGTCAGTTCTCAGTCACTCGGTCAGTTCTCGGTCAGTTCTTGGTCACTTTTTCGGTCACTCAGTCAGTTCTCAGTCACTCGGTCAGTTCTCGGTCACTTGGTCAGTATTCGGTCACTCGGTCAGTACTTGGTCAGTACTCGGTCACTCCTCAGTCAGTTCTCGGTAACTCGGTCAGTTCTCGGTCACTCCTCAGTCACTCAGTCAGTTCTCGGTCAGTTCTCGGTCACTTGGTCAGTACTCGGTCACGCCTCAGTCAGTTCTCGGTCACTCGGTCAGTTCTCAGTCACTCGGTCACTCAGTCAGTTCTTGGTCACTCCTCGGTCAGTTCTCAGTCACTCGATCAGTTCTCAGTCAGTTCTCGGTCACTCTGGTCAGTTCTCAGTCACTCAGTCAGTTCTCGGTCACTCGGTCAGTTCTCGGTCACTCGGTCAGTACTCGGTCACTCGGTCAGTTCTCGGTCACTCGGTCAGTACTCGGTCAGTACTTGGTCACGCCTCGGTCAGTTCTCGGTCACTCCTCGGTCAGTTCTCAGTCATTCGGTCAGTTCTCGGTCACTCCTCGGTCAGTTCTCGGTCACTCCTCGGTCAGCTCTCAGTCACTCGGTCAGTTCTTGGTCAGGACTCGGTCAGTTCTCTGTCAGTTCTCGGTCACTCCTCGGTCAGTTCTCAGTCACTCGGTCAGTTCTCGGTCACTCCTCGGTCAGTTCTCAGTCACTCGATCAGTTCTTGGTCAGTACTCGGTCAGTTCTCTGTCAGTTCTCGGTCACACGGTCAGTTCTCAGTCACTCGGTCAGTTCTTGGTCAGTACTCGGTCAGTTCTTGGTCAGTTCTCTGTCAGTTCTCGGTCACTCCTCGGTCAGTTCTCGGTCAGTACTCACAGGTCATTGTCGGTGTCCGCTCGGCTCTTCTGTTGCCGTCGATAAATGAAGAAAACGGTCACTATGGCGCTGATGATGATAACGGCAGCGATGATTCCTCCCAAAATTCCTATTACACTTCCGGGCGCTCCCTGGGGGAGCGGCTTATCTGCAAATAGGAAAGAAAGGAAGTGTTTAAACTGTGTTCCGCTAAACCCCGTGGGAACAACGATGAATTGAGTCAAGATTTCACAATCTTTGGTTGGATGGTCAATGTGAATCCTGGGAGATTACTCGATAAGCACGAGCGGGAGAAAGGAATCGAAGGATATGCTGATGGGGTGGAGCATAAACACCGGCACAGACCCGCTGGGCCCAATGGCCTCTTTCTGTGCTGTAGATGTGATGTAAATCTATGCACTGTCGCTCTCTGCATCATTGACTCCCCCTGACCTGCACACAATGGTATGGGGGAGTTTGCCAACTGTGCCTTCCCTCACTGTTCTCTAGCCTCTTGTCTCCTCCTCTCCTGGAGGTGTTGATTCTTGCTGGGATTTGAAACACAGGTGTCTGTCACCCCCTAGTGCCCAGGCAGGGCATTTAACCATGAAGGGCATCGCAGCCCAGCTCAATCCCTCTTGGTCACCGATGCCGCACACACAGGCACAGCAGGGGTTCCTGGATGATGATCAGGAGCAGAAACCCAGGCTGATTTATCCCCCCACCCCCACAGTTCAGTGATGCTGAGACCAAGAGTAGCCCCGACTCCTGCCCCAGCTGACAACAGCTGACTTAGCTATTGGATCAGGGCACCGAGTCTCTCCGCACTGGGTGGCATCATTTACCCGAGGGGACGAGGACCTGTATATGTGACCAGCATTGTACTGGTCTGTGGACAGTATGTTGGTTTGTGTTTCTATATACACATGTGTGTATCTGTTTGTACATGCATTTGGGAATTTATACATTTGCTCAGGTGTATGCACATTTGTGTGCATGTGTTTGTGTGTGTTCCTGTCTGTGAGTGTGTGTGAGTGTTTATGTGTAAATGTTTGTGTGTGTGTGTTTGAGTGTTTGTGTGTGTGTGTGGGTGAGTGTTTGTGTGTAAATGTTTGTGTGTGTGTGTTTGAGTGTTTGTGTGTGTGTGTGGGTGAGTGTTTGTGTGTAAATGTTTGTGTGTGTGTGTTTGAGTGTTTGTGTGTGGGTGAGTGTTTGTGTGCATTTCCTTGCTCTGTAAGGCACATTCCCATAACGTAAATTGCTGTTAAAGTTAAGGACAAAGGTGATGAATTGAGAGTGAATGACTGAGTGACGCGGGGAGCTGCCAGAGTAGATTGTGTCTGCCCTCCGCAGGCCCGATTCTCTCTATAAATTGAGGTCAGACCTCTTGCCCAATCTTGCTTTCTGCTTGTTACTGATGATGGTGTGGATCACGAGAGAGAAGGCAAGGACGTTAGGAAGTTGTGGTACTTGCTCTCAGACCTCGATTTTATGGGTCAGTAAAACCAATCAAAGGTTTCCAGTGTGTTGCCCACACAGCTGAGCTCCGGGTAAATTGGAGGGAGATGAACGAGGATGGTCAGTGTCTGAATGAAAAAGAACACTGATTTCTTTTATAAAGACCAGCGAGGTACTGCAGTTTGATTCAATTAATTTCATTCTGTGGACAGTGTCAAATCTAAAATAGAAAATGTAATTGAATCTGTTCAAACCAGCCGCGACCGTGTGAGAGCTAGTCTTATTCTCAGCGTCACTCCCAGCACAGCTCCCGCTGGCCAACTTGATAAATGACATTGAGTTTACAGCACAGAAACCGGCCACTCGGCCCATCAGGTCTGTGCCGGTGTTTCTGCTCCACACGAGCCTCCTCCCACCCGCTTCATCTCACCCTATCAACATATCCTTCTATTCCTTTCTCTCTCATGTGTTTATCGAGCTTCCCCTTAAATGTATCTCTGCTATTCGCCTCAACCACTCCCTGTGGTAGCGAGTTCCACATTCTCACCACTCTCTGGGTAAAGCAGCTTCTCCTGAATTCCCTATTGGATTGATTAGTGACTATCTTATATTGATGGCCCCTAGTTCTGGACATTTTCTTTCTGTCTGTGGCTGTGCATTCTCACCCGCAGTGGGTCTTTCACACTTACTGAATTTGGTGCTTGTCAAGGTTTGAGTAGCATTACTCATTCTCAGATTCAGCTCCACAAACAGCTTCGGATTAAAGCTCCATCTACATGTCTTTAACCCCACTTCCAGAGCCCGTGCCAAATCTCCCCATTAGCCACTTGTGTGGAGTCTCGGTAAAGTTGTCGTTTTATGCCAACCCGCGGGCAGTTTGCTATGAAGACCTGGGTTGACATTGCCCAAGCTCATCAGATAGGGACCCCGACAACCAGCAGCGAGAAAGACATTCAAGCCATCAATTTGGGCTGGTCCTGCCCGGGGGGCATGGGTCAAGGGCAAAGCAACGTTCTGACACTGGCCAGGGGGAAGACATGGAGACCTCAGCGAGACAGGAGAGGATGAGGAGTGTTTATGACGAGGAGTGTTTATGACTTCTGCTTTCCTGCAGTCAATTCCACTGAGAACAATCAACCATCCCCATCGCTTTCCACTGATTTATTAGTTGGACAAATGAAAAGCAGTACATGTTCCTCGAGGTGAGGGAGGATAATGCTGGGAATGGAAGGACTGGTGGAGGGAGTAACTTTGTGCTGTTTTAAAGAATTCATCTATTTTGATGTGTGTCAAGCTCAAGCATGTTGTATATTGGTTAAAAATCTACCGAATAGTTGGGGAATAGTCTAATTCTGTCACACCCGTAACTCCATACATTATAATCAGGAATGAAATACTTAACTCATCTACTGATGCTTCACATTTGTTGAAGTGTACGGTACATACAGGGATTGACAGGGTAGATGCAGGGGGGATGTTTCCCCTTGGCTGGGGAGGCTAGAACCAGGGGTCACAGTCTCAGAATAAGGGGTCGGCCATTTAGGACTGAGATGAGGAGAAATTTCTTCACTCAGAGGGTGGTGAATCTTTGGAATTCTCTACCCCAGAGGGCTGTGGAGGCTCACTCATTGAGTATATTCAGGACAGAGATCGATTGATTTTTGGATATTAAGGGAATCAAGGGATATGGGGATAGTGCAGGAAAGTGGAGATGAGGTAGAAGATCAGCCATGATCTTATTAAATGGTGGAGCAGGCTCGAAGGAGGAGAATCCCTCAGTCCCGCACTGGAGTGTCAGCCTAGATTCTGAGCTCAACTCCTGGGGTGGGGCTGGAGCCTATGACCTCACACAGAATGGCCTACTCCTACTGAGTGCGAGGTCAGCAGAGAGTGCTGTGAGTTTGGGTAAGTGTGAGAGTTCTTTAATTGTTATTTCTCTTTAAATCATTCTTGATAAGATTACTTAAGCAGTTTAAGTAAAGGGGAAAAGTTAAGTATTTGGGATTCTGTTGGTTTAAGAAGAGTAAAACAAGGTTACACTGCAGTAGGAGTAAATTGGCACAGCAGGCAGTGAAAACCAGTTTTCTAACCAATCAGCAGGGGTGACTCATTTGGCTGTAAACAAACAAACAGTATAAAAAGACCATTGCTAGTGCGAGCAAGCACTGAGTGCGAGTCAGCAGAGAGTGCTGTGAGTTAGGGTAAGTGGGGTGTTAGGTGCTCTTTTCAAACTTTAACTCTGTGGGTTGCAGTTAATAAGGCCTTTCTGGTGCAGAGTGACTGTTGGTGAACCATTTAACTGGTGTAATTAGAGGGATTGATTTAATTTAAATCCAATAAATTAAAGGGGATACTAGCATCTATAATCGGGCAGAGGGTGTCCATAACTAACAATAAAAAAATTAATTAATTACATAGAATGGAGCAGGTGATGTGTTACTGTTGCGAGATGTGGGAGCCGGTGAATCCCATTGAGGCTCACGGTGATTACGTCTGTGACAAGTGTCTGCTGCTACAGGAACTCCAGCTCCGTGTTGATGAGCTGGAGTCTGAGCTTCAGAGACTGCGACACATCAGGGAGAGGGAGAAGTTCCTGGACTCTGTGTTTCAGGAGATGGTCACACCTATGAAGTTAATTAATTCAGATGTAGCCCATGGTCAGGGACAGGACGGTGTGACTACGAGTGAGGCAGGTACGGGGATCCAGGAGGTAGTGTTGGAGGAGCCGCAGCCCTTGCTCTTGTCCAACAGGTTCGAGGTTCTTACTCCCTGTGGGGACGGGAGCAGGGACTGCAGGGAGGATGAGCAACCTGGCCACAGCACCGTGGAACAGGGGGCCATTCAAGAGGGGGGAGTAAATAGAAATGTTGTAGTGGTAGGGGATAGTATTATTAGGGGGATAGATAGAGTTCTCTGCAGCCGAGAGCGAGAGTCCTGTAGGCTGTGTTGCCTACCCGGTGCCAGGGTTAAGGACATCTCCTCTGGGCTGGAAAGAAACTTGCAGTGGGAGGGGGTGGATCCAGTTGTCGTGGTCCTTGTTGGTACAAACGACATAGATAGGACTAGGAAGCCGGTTCTGTTAAAGGAGTATGAGCAGCTAGGGGTCAAATTAAAAGACAGAACCTCAAGGGTAATAATCTCTGGATTATTACCTGAGCCACAGGCGAATTTGGCTAGGACAAATAAAATTAGAGAGTTAAATGCGTGGCTCAAAGACTGGTGTGGGAGAAATGGGTTTTGCTTCCTGGGACACTGGCACCAGTACTGGGGCAGGAGGGAGCTGTTCCGTTGGGACGGGCTTCACTTGGCCAGTGCTGGGGCTAGAGTCCTGGCGGATCATATAACTAGGGCTGTAGAGAGGGCTTTAAACTAACTAGTGGGGGGGAGGTTCCTGGAGAGCAAATAATAAAAATGACAACAGAGAAGGTCATAGACTTAGGTAGCAGTGGGGAAATTAAAAACCAGAGCATGTCAGGAAGGGGCAGAAGGTATGGAGTAAAAGGTAAAGTAATAAAAAGGGCAAAAACAGGAACTAAGTGTCACAAAACATATTTGAAAGTTCTCTATCTGAATGCACGTAGCATTCGTAACAAAATAGACGAGTTAATGGCACAAATAACTACATATGGGTATGATCTTGTGGCCATTACAGAAACATGGCTGCAGGGTGACAATGCCTGGGAATTAAACATACCAGGTTATTTAACGATCAGGAAGGACAGGCAGGAAGGAAGGGGAGGTGGGGTGGCTATGTTAATAAAGGAAGGAATCACTGTAATACAGAGAAATGATATTGGGTCAAAAGATCAGGATAATGAAACAGTTTGGGTGGAGATAAGGAATAATGAGGGGAAAAAAACACTAGTGGGCGTAGTCTATAGGCCTCCGAACAGTCGCAACTCGGTTGGACGGAGTATCAATCAGGAAATAGTTGAGGCTTGTAATAAGGGAACATCTATAATTATGGGGGATTTTAACTATCATATTAATTGGACAAATCAAATTGGGCAGGGCTGCCTTGAGGATGAGTTCATTGAGTGTATTAGGGATGGGTTTCTTGAGCAGTATGTAACTGAACCGACCAGGGGGCAAGCAACCTTAGATCTGGTCCTGTGTAACGAGACAGGATTAATTAAAAATGTCCGAGTAAAGGATCCCCTTGGAATGAGTGACCATAACATGGTTGAATTCCATATTCAATTAGAGGGTGAGAAGGTTGGATCTCAAACAAGCGTGCTAAGCTTGAATAAAGGAGACTGTGAAGGTATGAGAGCGGAATTGAGTAGAGTGGATTGGGAAAATAGATTAAAGGGTAAGACGATACATGATCAGTGGTGTACATTTAAGGAGTTATTTTACAACTTCCAAAAAAAATATATTCCACTGAGAAGAAAAGGGTGTAAAAGAAAAGACAGCCATCCGTGGCTAAGTAAAGAAATTAAGGATAGTATTCGACTAAAAACAAGGGCATATAAGGTAGCCAAATCTAGTGGGAGGATAGAGGATTGGGAAAACTTTAAAAGACAGCAAAAAATAACAAAAAGATTAATTAAGAAAGGGAAGATAGATTATGAAAGTAAATTAGCAAACAATATAAAAACAGATAGTAAGAGTTTTTATAGTTATATAAAAAGAAAAAGGGTGGCTAAAGTAAATGTTGGTCCCTTAGAGGATGAGACCGGGAAATTAATGGTGAGAAATATGGAGATGGCAAAAACACTGAATGAATATTTTGTATTAGTCTTTACAGTAGAGGACACTAAGAATATCCCAACACTGGACAAACAGGGGGCTATAGGGGGGGAGGAGCTAAACACAATCAAAATCACTAAGGAAGTGGTACTCGGTAAAATAATGGGACTCAAGGCGGATAAATCACCTGGACCAGATGGCTTACATCCTAGGGTCTTGAGGGAAGTGGCGGTAGGGATTGTGGATGCATTGGTAATAATTTTCCAAAACTCCCTGGACTCGGCAAAGGTCCTGGCAGACTGGAAAACTGCTAATGTAACACCCTTATTTAAAAAGGGCAGTAGACAGAAGGCTGGAAACTATAGACCGGTTAGCCTAACATCTGTGGTAGGTAAAATTTTGGAGTCCATTATTAAGGAGACAGTAACAGGACATTTGGATAATCATAATTTAATAGGACAAAGTCAGCATGGTTTTATGAAGGGGAAGTCATGTTTGACAAATTTGCTGGAGTTCTTTGAGGAAGTAACATATAGGGTAGATAAAGGGGAACCAGTGGACGTAGTGTATTTAGACTTCCAAAAGGCATTTGACAAGGTGCCACACAAAAGATTATTGCTTAAGATAAAAAATCACGGGATTGGGGGTAATATTCTGGCATGGATAGAGGATTGGCTATCTAACAGAAGGCAGAGAGTTGGGATAAATGGTTCATTCTCAGACTGGCAATCAGTAACTAGTGGTGTTCCGCAGGGGTCAGTGCTGGGTCCCCAACTCTTTACAATCTATATTAACGATTTGGAGGAGGGGACCGAGTGTAACATATCAAAGTTTGCAGATGATACTAAGATGTGGGGGAAAGTAGTGAGCGAGGAGGACATAAAAAACCTGCAAGGGGACATAGACAGGCTAAGTAAGTGGGCAGAGATTTGGCAGATGGAATACAATACTGGAAAGTGTGAGGTTATGCACTTTGGCAGGAAAAATCGTAGAGCAAGTTATTATCTTAATGGCAAGAAACTGGAAAGTACTGAAGTACAAAGGGATCTGGGGGTCCTGGTGCACGAAACTCAAAAGGTTAGTATGCAGGTGCAGCAAGTGATTAAGAAGGCCAATGGAATGTTGGCTTTCATTGCTAGGGGGATAGAATATAAAAATAGGGAGGTATTGCTTCAGTTGTACAAGGTATTGGTGAGACCGCACCTGGAATGCTGCATACAGTTTTGGTGTCCATACTTAAGAAAAGACATACTTGCTCTCGAGTCAGTACAAAGAAGGTTCACTCGGTTAATCCCGGGGATGAGGGGATGGACATATGAGGAGAGGTTGAGTAGATTGGCACTCTACTCATTGGAGTTCAGAAGAATGAGAGGCGATCTTATTGAAACATATAAGATTGTGAAGGGGTTGGATCGGGTGGATGCGGGGAGGATGTTCCCGATGATGGGTGAAACTAGAACTAGGGGGCATAGTCTTAGAATAAGGGGCTGCTCTTTCAAAACTGAGATGAGGAGGAACTACTTCACTCAGAGGGTGGTAGGTCCATGGAATATGCTGCCCCAAAAAGCTGTAGAAGCTACATCATTACATAAATTTAAAACAGAAATAGACAGTTTCCTAGAAGTAAAGGGAATTAAGGGTTACGGGGAGCGGGCAGGAATTTGGACATGAGTCTAGATTCGGATCGGTCATGGCCCTGTGGGTAGCGGAGCGGGCCCAGGGGCCGTGTAGCCTGATCCTGCTCCTATTTCGTGTGTCTAATTCTGTTAGATTCAGGAGATGGTTCTGTGATAGTAGATTGCCGGTTAGGATCAGATCAGCCATGATCTTATTGAATGGCGGAGCAGGCTCGAGGGGCCGACTGGCCTACTCCTGCTCCTATTTCTTATGTTCTTATGTTCTTATGTACTCCTACTCCTGCTCCTATTTCATATGTTCTTACAATCTGCCTCAAGCCAGTTATTTTAGAATGTGTAATTGATAATACAATAAAAAGATACTGGATTAGTTTGGGAGTGACATTCCTGCTCAGACCATTGTGAGCCTCCTTCTGGACAATTCTTTTTCTTTTCACCAGTGTTGGTCTCTTTCTCCCTTCCTGCCTTCCAAAGACACTGTTCCACTCTCTGGTATTTTTAAGCATGTTTCCCTGAGCTGATAACAGCAACAAGCGCAATCCTTACACAAAAAATAAACGTTGCTATCAAAAAGATCATTATGCCAGCCAATGTTCCCCCTCATTTTTTCGGGTGCACGGTCCCTTTAACTGGCTGCGCGGCCCATTCAGGAGTCGAGCTCATAACCTAGGCCGACACTCCAGTGCAGGACTGAGGGATTGTCCTCCTTCGAGTGAGACATTAAAGCAAGGCTCAGTCTACCTGTTCCGGTGTTGATCAAGGCCGTTAAAGATCACCTGTACCAGTCAAAACATCTGCCCAGTTGTGTTCTGACCGACATTCCCCTCCCGGCTGCTGACTAACCGATCACCCGAACTGCGGTCAGAATCAGGGGAATTTATAATGGGGAACAAAGAAATGACAGACCAATTAAATACATACTTTGGTTCTGTCTTCACAAAGGAGGACACAAATAACCTCCCAGAGATGTCGGGGAAGATAGGGTCTAATGAGAGGGAGGGACTGAAAGAAATCAGTATTTGTAGGGAAATGGTGTTAGGGAAATTGACGGGATTGAAGGCCGATAAATCCCCAGGGCCTGATAATCTACATCCTAGGGTACTTAAGGAAGTGGCCCTAGAAATAGTAGATGCATTGCTGGTGATCTTCCAAAATTCGATAGACTCTGGAACAGTTCCCATGGATTGGAGGATAGCTAATGTAACCCCACTATTCAAAAAAGGTGGTAGAGAGAAAATGGGGAATTATAGACCGGTAAGCCTGACATCGGTAGTGGAGAAAATGCTAGAGTCCATTATAAAAGATGTAATAGCAGAGCACTTGGAAAACAGTGACAGGATCGGACAAAGTCAACATGGATTCACAAAAGGTAAATCGTGCTTGACTAATCTACTGGAATTTTTTGAGGATGTAACTGGTAGAATAGATAAGGGAGAGCCAGTGGATGTGGTGTATTTGGACTTTCAGAAGGCTTTTGATAAGGTCCCGCATAAGAGATTAGCGTGTAAAGTTAAGGCACATGGGATTGGGGGCAAGGTACTGACTTGGATAAAGAACTGGTTGGCAGACAGGAAGCAAAGAGTTGGAATAAACGGGTCTTTTTCCGAGTGGCAGGCAGTGACTAGTGGGGTACCGCAGGGATCGGTCCTGGGACCCCAGCTATTCACAATATATATAAATGATCTAGACGAGGGAAGTAGATGTAATATCTCCAAGTTTGCAGACGACACAAAGCTGGGTGGGCGTGTGTGCTGTGAGGAGGATGCTGAGAAACTCCAGTATGATTTGGACAGGTTGGGTGATTGGGCAGATGTATGGCAGATGCTGTATAATGTGGATAAATGCGAGGTTATCCACTTTGGTGGCAAAAACAGGAAGGCAGATTATTATCTGAACGGCAATAGATTGGGAGAAGGGGAAGTGCAACGAGACCTGGGTGTCCTTGTGCACCAGTCGCTGAAGGTAAGCATGCAGGTGCAGCAGGCGGTTAAGAAGGCAAATGGTATGTTGACCTTCGTAGCGAGAGGGTTCGAGTGCAGGAGCAAGAATGTCTTGCTGCAGTTGTACAGGGCCTTGGTGAGACCACATCTTGAGTATTGTGTGCAGTTTTGGTCGCCTTATCTGAGGAAGGATGTTCTTGCCATGGAGGGAGTGCAGTGAAGATTCACCAGACTGATACCTGGGATGGCAGGAATGACGTATGAGAGATTGGGTCGATTGGGCTTATACTCGCAGGAGTTTAGAAGAATGAGAGGGGATCTCATTGAAACTTATAAAATTCTAACAGGACTAGACAGACTAGATGCAGGAAGGATGTTCCCGATGGCCGGGGAGTCCAGAACCAGGGGTTACAGTCTAAGGATAAGGGGTAAGCCATTTAGGACAGAGGTGAGGAGGAATTTCTTCACCCAGAGAGTGGTGAACCTGTGGAATTCTCTACCACAGAAGGCAGTGGAGGCCAATTCATTAAATATATTCAAGAAGGAGTTAGATATATTTCTTAAGGCTGAAGGGATCAAGGGATATGGGGAGAAGGCAGGGAATGGGTACTGAATTTGGATGATGTCATGATCTCATTGAATGGCGGAGCAGGCTCGAGGGGCCGAATGGCCTACTCCTGCTCCTATCTTCTATGTTTCTATCCATCTCACTGCTGTTTGGGAGACCGGGCTGTCGGCGAATCGCCTCCCGCATTTGCTACAAAACTACAGTGATGGTTCTTCAAAGTAATTCATTGCATGTGAAGTGCCTTGTGATGTTTCTGAGACATGTTCAGGTGTTGTATAAATCTTTCTTTTCATTGATCGAGAGAGACACCCACAAAGGGGTTTACATATACAGAACCATACACCCAATTAAAGGTCATCAATACACTTAACAAGACGTCTGTTAAAATGGTACAAGGATACAAACATTCTTCCCACTCACAAATGCAGACACAAAACAGTGACTGATTCTAAAAATCACCAGATGTGGTTGTCATAGTAACAGCAGAAATTATAGAACAAGGAAACACCATTTGGTCAATCAGATGCACTCCTCCCACAGCCCGTGTACACTCTCCACAGCCCGTGTACTCTCCCCACAGCACGTGTACACTCTCCACAGCCCATGTACACTCTCCACACACTGTGTACACTCTCCGCAGCCTGTGTACACTTTCCACAGCCCGTGTACACTCTCCACACACTGTGTACACTCCCCACAGCCCATGTACTCTCCCCACAGCCCGTGTACACTCTCCCCACAGCCCGTGTACACTCCCCACAGCCCGTGTACACTCTCCACAGCCCATGTACACTCTCCACACACTATGTACACTCCCCACAGCCCGTGTACACTCTCCACAGCCCATGTGCTCTCCCCACAGCCCGTGTACACTCTCCCCACAGCCCGTGTACTCTCCACAGCCCATGTACACTCTCCACACACTGTGTACACTCCCCACAGCCCGTGTACACTCTCCACACACTGTGTACACTCCCCACAGCCCGTGTACACTCTCCACACACTGTGTGATGTGCCTCAATAAATCCGAGACTTGATGTTAGCGAAACAAAACAAGGCTTTTATTGACTTAGAAGGTAACACACAGGAGAGAGGTATATTCCATCCAGAGCTCTGCCGTACTGGATGTGCTGCAGGCTGGGCCAGCTTACATAGGGGCCAGGTATGGGCGGAGCCCTACACATAGTACAATACAATGGGCCAGGTATGGGCGGAGCCCTACACATAGTACAATACAATGGTGAGGAAACGGAACAGAGGTAAGGGAAATGAAACTGAAACCAACCACAGTCACAGGCAGTGATGAATGGAATATTTCATCACATTCACCCCTTCTATAGATTTAATCTGTTCGGGGGTTTGATAGTCCTCTGCGACCGACGTGGCTGTTGTGGTGCCGCGGGTGTCGGCTGGGTGTCCCCGGTGGCCTCCTGGGTCTCTGCCGGGGGTGCCGCCAGGGTTGTTGAAGGGGTAGTTGGTGGGGGTGCCGTTGGTCGATGTTCTTCCGGGGGTGATGAAAGAGTAGTGGGTGGGTAAGAGTTGCTGTGATCGTTGTTGCTGCTATTGTCGTGGTTGTTGTCGTTACCGGCTGGGGCGACGTCTTTTATGGACACGGTGTCCTCCCTTCCGTCGGCGTGCCGGACATACGCGTATTGGGGGTTGGCGTGGAGTAGGTGCACTGGCTCCACGAGAGGGTCCGTCTTGTGGCCCCTCACATGCCTTCGCACGAATACCGGACCTGGGGTGGAGAGCCATGACGGCATGGATACGCCTGAGGTGGATTTCCGGGGAAAGACAAACATTCGTTCATGAGGCGTGGCATTAGTGGCAGTACACAATAGCAGCCGTATCGAATGGAGCACATCTGGGAGGACTTCCTGCCAGCGGGAGATAGGGAGGCCCTTGGTCCTTAGAGCTAGAGTGACTGCTTTCCATACTGTCCCGTTCTCTCGCTCCACTTGACCGTTACCCCGGGGGTTGTAGCTGGTGGTACGGCTCGTGGCGATCCCCCTGGACAGCATGTACTGGCGTAGCTCTTCACTCATGAAGGACGCCCCCCTATCCGTATGGATGTAGCTCGGCATACCAAACAGGCAGAACAGGCTGTTGAGGCATTTAATGACCATGGTGCTGGTCATGTCTTGGCAGGGGAAGGCGAATGGGAACCGGGAGTATTCGTCCACAATGTTCAGGAAGTAAACATTGCGGTCGACGGACGGGAGGGGGCCCTTGAAATCTAAGCTGAGCCGCTCAAAGGGCCGTGTAGCTTTGATTAAGTGGGCTCTATCTGGGCGGTAGAACCGAGGCTTGCACTCAGCGCAAGTGCGGCAGTTCCTGGTCAGAGACCGAACTTCCTCAATCGAGTAGGGTAAGTTGCGGGACTTTATGAAGTGGAACAGCCGCGTGACCCCTGGGTGGCAGAGGTCGTTGTGGAGGGACTGTAGCCGATCCCCGGTGGCGCTGGCACACATCCCTCGTGAGAGGGCGTCAGGGGATTCGTTAAGGGCCCCTGGCCGGTAAATGATGTCATACTCGAAGGTGGAGAGCTCGATCCGCCACCTAAGAATCTTATCATTTTTGATCTTCCCCCTCTGTTTATTATTGAACATAAACGCTACCGACCACTGGTCGGTAAGTAGGGTGAAGCGTTTGCCGGCTAGGTAGTGGCGCCAGTGGCGCACTGCCTCCACGATGGCTTGGGCCTCCTTTTCCACGGAGGAGTGTCTGATCTCGGGCCCTTGGAGGGTCCTCGAGAAGAAAGCTACGGGCCGCCCCGCCTGGTTGAGGGTGGCCGCCAAGGCAAAGTCAGACGCATCACTTTCCACTTGAAATGGAGTGTTCTCGTCCACTGCCTGTAGCGTGGCCCGCTCAATATCCTGCTTAATGCTTTTGAAGGCGGCGTGGGCCTCAGCAGAGAGCGGAAAAGAGGATGCTTTCAAGAGGGGGCGGGCTTTGTCGGAGTAGTTGGGGACCCATTGGGAATAATAAGAAAATAACCCCAGGCACCTTTTCAGGACTTTGGGAGTGTTGGGCAGGGGCAGCTCCCGTAGGGGGCGCAATCGGTCGGGGTCTGGTCCGATTTCCCCATTCTCCACCACGCTGCCTAGTATGCAGAGGCGCGTGGTGTTGAAAACGCACTTGTCCTCGTTGTAGGTGAGGTTGAGTTTTTGTGCGGTTTTCAAGAACTTCTTGAGGTTCGAGTCGTGATCCTGCTGGTTGTGACCGCAGATGGTGACGTTGTCGAGGTAGGGGAAGGTTGCCTGCAAGTGGTGGTCATCGACCATGCGGTCCATCTCCCTCTGGAAGACCGAGACCCCATTCGTCACCCCAAAGGGGACTCTGAGGAATTGGTAGAGGCGTCCGTTCGCCTCGAAGGCGGTGTACGGGCGGTCCTCTGGTCTGATAGGGAGCTGGTAGTACGCTGACTTGAGGTCGATGGTGGAGAACATCCGGTATTGGGCGATTTGGTTCACCATTTCTGATATGCGGGGTAGCGGGTAGGCGTCTAGTTGGGTGTACCTGTTGATCGTTTGGCTATAGTCGATCACCATCCGTTTCTTCTCGCTACCCCTTACCACTACCACTTGGGCGCGCCACGGGCTGTTGCTGCGTTCAATAATGCGCTCTTTCAGGAGCCTGTCTACCTCGGTCGTGATAAACCGCCTGTCCTCCCAGCTGTACCTCCTGCTTTTGGTCGCTATTGGCCGGCAGTTAGGGGTAAGGTTCGCGAATAGCGAAGGCGGCTTTACCTTCAGGGTAGCCAGACCGCACACTGTGAGGGGCGGCTGGGACCCACCGTACTTGAGCGTGATGCTTTGGTGGTTGCACTGGAAATCTAGGCCCAAGATCACGCTCGCACATAGATTCTTCATGATTAATACTTTAAAATTATCGTATACAGTTCCGTTAACGGACAATTGTACCGTGCAGTAACCCATGATGGTCGATGTCTGGGTTTTATCAGCCACAGAGATGGTACCCCGAGTAGGGACCACCTTTAGGGAGAGTTGTTGTGCCAGTTCAGGGTGGATAAAACTCTCCGTGCTTCCACTGTCAATTAAACATTTAACCCCGCACCCGTTTACCTCGATGTCCACCATTGATTTGGATAGCGGGTGCGGCCTGGTCTGGTCCACTGTTACCGATGCCACTGTAGGGCCCTGATCGAGACAAGATGGCGTCCACGCTGTCTGCTCATAAGATGGCGGACCCCACGAGGTCGGGCAAGATGGCGTCCAAGATGGCCGCTCCCACGGCGCACACGCGGCGGTGGCGGGTTTTCCGGCGGGGTTCCCTCTGCACACCTTCCCGAAGTGCCCCTTCTTACCGCACTTAAAGCAGGTGGTGCCTTTCGCCGGGCACAGGTTTCTGGTGTGCTTCGGCTGCCCGCAGAAGTAGCAGTTGGGTCCCCGACGCGTCGCGGCTGTCGTAGGGCTTCTGGGGGGAGAGCGGGGCCCCGACGGTGTCGAGCTGCCGGGCGGGGAAGATGCCTTCCAAGATGGCGGCGCCCTTGGTGCGCACGTGGCGGCGTGGACGGCGTGGGCTGAAGAGTAGGCGTCCGAGTTTCTCTGGGCCACATCCAGGGATCGCGCTGTGTCCGCAGCCTGTTTCAGGTCCAATCCCGTTTTTTCCAGCAGTCTCTGCCGGATGTAAGTGGAGCTGAGGCCTGTGATAAAGGCATCGCGAACAAGCTCGTCAGTGTACACTGCGGCTTTTACATCTTGGCACTTGCAGTCTTTGCCAAGCGTTTTCAGGGTGCCTAGGAACTCCTCCACCGATTCCCCAGGTCGCTGTGCGCGAGTAGCGAGCAGATGCCTAGCATACACCTCATTCGTAGGCTGCTGGTAATGCGCCTTTAAGATGTCGCAGGCGGCCGGGTACGTGTCGGCGTCTTGGATGAGGGGGTAAACCCGGTGGCTTACCCAATTCCGCAGAATTCCGAGTTTCATACTCGCAGCGTCCGTAGCGCCTTTGACGGCTGCGGAATTGTCCAGGAAGAATTCCATACACATAAACCAGTGTCCGAAGCGTGCCGATGCGTCCGAAGCATGCTGGTCCAAATCCAAACGTTCGGGTTTCAAGAGTTGATCCATTGTGTTGAAAATTAAGTCAATAAAATTGATGTGCCTCAATAAATCCGAGACTCGATGTTAGCGAAACAAAACAAGGCTTTTATTGACTTAGAAGATAACACACAGGAGAGAGGTATCTTCCATCCAGAGCTCTGCCGTACTGGATGTGCTGCAGGCTGGGCCAGCTTACATAGGGGCCAGGTATGGGCGGAGCCCTACACATAGTACAATACAATGGGCCAGGTATGGGCGGAGCCCTACACATAGTACAATACAATGGTGAGGAAACGGAACAGAGGTAAGGGAAATGAAACTGAAACCAACCACAGTCACAGGCAGTGATGAATGGAATATTTCATCACACTGTGTACACTCCCCACAGCCCGTGTACACTTTCCACAGCCCATGTACACTTTCCACACACTGTGTACACTCTCCACAGCCCGTGTACACTCTCCACACACTGTGTACACTCTCCACAGCCCGTGTACACTCTCCACAGCTCGTGTACACTCTCCACAGCCCGTGTACACTCTCCACAACCAGTGTACACTCTCTGCAGCCCGTGTACACTCTCCGCAGCCCATGTACACTTTCCACAGCCCGTGTACACTCTCCACAACCCGTGTACATGCTCCACAGCCCTGTACACTCTCCACAGCCCCAGTACACTCTCCACAGCCCGTGTACACTCTCCACAGCCCATGTGCACACTCCACAGCCCCAGTACACTCTCCACAGCCCCAGTACACTCTCCACAGCCCGTGTACACTCTCCACAGCCCCAGTACACTCTCCACAGCCCGTGTACACGCTCCACAGCCCCAGTACACTCTCCACAGCCCCAGTACACTCGCCACAGCCCGTGTACACTCTCCACAGCCCGTGTACACTCTCCACAGCCCGTGTACACTCTCCACAGCCCGTGTACACACTCCACAGCCCGTGTACACTCTCCACAGCCCGTGTACACACTCCACAGCCCGTGTACACACTCCACAGCCCGTGTACACTCTCCACAGCCCGTGTACACACTCCACAGCCCGTGTACACACTCCACAGCCCGTGTACACACTCCACAGCCCGTGTACACTCTCCACAGCCCGTGTACACTCTCCATTGAACTCAAAATAAAAATTGGGAGAGCTGTAAAAAAGGCTGTCGACTCGCTATCACCCATTCAACACCATCACACTAAGTCACGATCTACCCACTGACTCTGTACAGTTGCACAGTGAGTGACCCTTAGCCTGAATAAACAGTGACTCTGTACAGTTACACAGTGAGTGACCCTTACCCTGAATAAACAGTGACTCTGTACAGTTACACATTGAGTGACCCTTACCCTGAATAAACAGTGACTCTGTACAGTTACACAGTGAGTGACCCTTACCCTGAATAAACAGTGACTCTGTACAGTTACACAGTGAGTGACCCTTACCCTGAATAAACAGTGACTCTGTACAGTTACAGTGAGTGACCCTTACTCTGAATAAACAGTGACTCTGTACAGTTACAGTGCGTGACCCTTACCCTGAATAAACAGTGACTCTGTACAGTTACAGTGAGTGACCCTTACCCTGAATAAACAGTGACTCTGTACAGTTACACAGTGAGTGACCCTTACCCTGAATAAACAGTGACTCTGTACAGTTACACAGTGAGTGACCCTTACCCTGAATAAACAGTGACTCTGTACAGTTACAGTGAGTGACCCTTACCCTGAATAAACAGTGACTCTGTACAGTTACAGTGAGTGACCCTTACCCTGAATAAACAGTGACTCTGTACAGTTACAGTGAGTGACCCTTACCCTGAATAAACAGTGACTCTGTACAGTTACAG
This sequence comes from Somniosus microcephalus, assembly GCF_052327205.1. NCBI lineage: Eukaryota > Metazoa > Chordata > Chondrichthyes > Squaliformes > Somniosidae > Somniosus > Somniosus microcephalus. The sequence goes on from NC_141012.1 coordinate 3,834,676, forward strand.
TGAGTGACCCTTACCCTGAATAAACTGTGACTCTGTACAGTTACAGTGAGTGACCCTTACCCTGAATAAACAGTGACTCTGTACAGTTACAGTGAGTGACCCTTACCCTGAATAAACAGTGACTCTGTACAGTTACAGCCGTACGCTGCTGAATAAGCAGGAACTGCGTGTAGTATGATTAATACGGAAAGCACTGTGACCAGCATCTTTAATGGGTACAGTTCATGGGTTATATCCGAATCCTGGCAGTGAAGGGACTAATATCTGTCAAGCAGAAGCCTTTTAAATTCCAGGGTCCAGGATCAAAATCCTGGAACTCCCTCCCTAACAGCACTGTGGGAGTACCATCACCACATGGACTGCAGCGGTTCAAGAAGGCGGCTCACCACCACCTTCTCAAGGGCAACTAGGGATGGGCAATAAATGCCGGTCTTGCCAGCGACACCCACACCCAGGAACGAATTAAAAAAAGAAAATCAGGGACCCAGCCGCTAAAACTCGGGGGGAAAAATTCAGTTGGTTGCACCTCCAGTTAGCGCCTTAAGAGGGAGCTAACGGGACGCAAAGCAACTAGCGCCCAGGCGCGGCGCTGCCCACGCTCCCGCAAAATTCAGCGGGAGGTTAGTGGTGGCGCTAACCGGTAGCACCCTGCGGCGCTGCGCCGCTGGCAATGGCGTCATTGGCGTGCACAGTGCCCCGCTCACGCCCCGGCCACGACCTTTGGGAGCGCCCCTCGACTTACCGCCGGATGCTATGTCCGATGGGGTCGGGGGCGTACCTGTGGCCGGGGAGGCGCAATTTAAAGGCGAGGTGCGGGGCGGCCATTTTTGTTGCTGGCCGCCTGCCAGCACCTGCCTGCGCTCCCATCCCAGACCTCCTGAAACGCCCCCCGCCCCCCGCAGAGTGTTAGCTGCGCTCCAAGAGCCCGGCCTCTTAAGTACCAGGCTCTTTTGCCTGCACTCCCGATCCCCGGGGGCCCAGCTGGGCCCCAGGTCGCGCTGCACAAGGCCCCTCCCCTTTACGAAGGGGAGGAAGGCCTGCAATACCGCGGCGCGACGTGCCGCAGCGTGTGGCGCTGCAGCACATAACACCGCAATATTGACTCACAGCGCCCCAAGAGGGATGCGGGGCACTTCCAAGCGCCCCGCTTCCCTCTTGGGGCACAACCACTCAATTTCCGGTGCGGGGACGCTAATTTTTCTGGGGCGCTACACAATTTTTAGCCCAGGGACACTTAAAGTTACTCGTCACATTATTGTGAATATCCAAATAACCTAATATTGTCATTGTTGTTCTATACGTTCGTTGAATGAGTTTAATATTGTTCTGGTTTCTACAGTCTACAAATACAACTTGTATTTATACAGCACCTTTAACGTAGTAAAGCGTCCCAAGGCGCTTCACAGGAGATCAGACAAAATTTGACACCGAGCCACATAAGGAGATGGGAGGACAGAAGAGGCCGGTTTTAAGGAGCGTCTTAAAGGAGGAGAGAGAGGTGGAGAGGTTTTCAGAGGGAATTCCAGAGCTTGGGGCCCAGGCAGCTGGAGGCACGGCCGCCAATGGTGGAGCGATGAAAATCGGGGATGGGTAAGAGGCCAGAATTGGAGGAGTGCAGAGATCTGAGGGTTATAGAAACATAGAATATAGGAGCAGGAGTAGGCCATTCGGCCCCTTGAGCTATTCCGCCATTTAATGCGATCATGGCTGATCATCCAAACTCAGTGCCCTGTCCCTGCTTTCTCCCCATATCCCTTGATCCCTTTAGCCTTAAGAAATATATCTAACTCCTTCTTGAATATATTTAATGAATTGGCCTCTACTGCCTTCTGTGGTAGAGAATTCCACAGGTTCACCACTCTCTGGGTGAAGAAATTCCTCCTCATCTCAGTCCTAAATGGCCTACCCCTTATCCTTAGACTGTGACCCCTGGTTCTGGACTCCCCCGCCATCGGGAACATCCTTCCTGCATCTAGTCTGTCTAGTCCTGTTAGAATTTTATAAGTTTCAATGAGATCCCCTCTCATTCTTCTAAACTCTAGCGAATACAAGCCCAATCGACCCACTCTCTCTTCATATGTCATTCCTGCCATCCCAGGTTGTAGGGCTGGAGGAGGTTACAGAGATAGGGAGAGGCGAGGCCATGGAGGGAGTTGAAAATAAGGATGAGAATTGTAAAATCGAGGCATTGTCAGACCAGGAGCCAGTGTAGGTCAGCGAGAACAGTGGGTGATGGGTGAACGGGACTTAGTGCAAGTTAGGACACGGGCAGCAGAGTTTTGGATTACCTCAAATTTATGGAGGGTAGAACATGGGAGGCCGGCCAGGCGTGCGTTGGAATAGTCAAGCCTAGAGGTAACAAAGGCATGGATGAGGGTTTCAGCAACAGAGGAGCTGAGGCAGGGGCGGATTAGGGCGATGTTCCAGAGGTGGAAATAGATGTTCTTAGTGATGGCGCAGATATGTGGTTGGAAGCTCATCTTTGGGTCAAATACGACACCAAGGTTGCCAACAGTCTGGTTCAGCCTCAGACAGTTTCCAGGGAGAGGGATGGAGTCAGTGGCTAGGGAACGGAGTTTGTGGTGGGGACCGAAGACAATGGGCTGGATTTTATCAATGGAGGCGTGTAGGAGGCGTGACTCCCACTTTTGGGGTTGTAGTCCCGCCTCCATCGAGCTGTGGCCAACCCACTCGATTTTCCCCTGATTGGCCTTGTTGAGCCCACCCAGCGGGCTCAGCAGGCCAATCAAGGGCCACCCGGCAACCGGTGACGTCACAGATTGACATTTCATCTGTCAAGACCTTTTGACAGATGAAATATTAGCGTTTGACAGCTCTATGAAGCTGTCAAACACTGACAATCTGTACTCTAAGTTAATTCCTTCCTCTCAGGATGATTTAGAGATCTCTCCAGAACAGAAAGCTGAATGCTGCAATTTTTGACAGCTCACGGTCATTCTGCTTTCTGTGCCGGTGAGATGAGGGACTCCCGAGACCTGAAGGAAGGAAGGCTGTAAAGGTAAGTAAAACTTATTTAAACACTTTACACACACCAAACACACTTACCTCTGCACTCATGCACCCATTACTCACCTGAACACCGGACATCTCGAACCCGCCAAGCCCTTCAGCCCGACGGTCCGCCTCGCTAACTTGGCGTGGTTTGGAGCCGTCGGGCAGCCCACATTTCAGGGGTAAAAATAGGGATTAGGCTAAAAACTGCCTGTTAACTACCTGTTAACAGGCAGTTAATTGGCACTAATCCCATTCCCGCCTTGGGGAGGCGGGTCCCAGTGCGGGGCGGGTACCCGCCTCCTGTGAAACGGGCATGGAGACGGGTTGGGGGCGGGATGGGTTCGTGCCCCCCGATTTCGCGATTTTAACCCCCCACACGCCTCCATTCCCGCCAAAATGGCCCGATGGAATTCGAGCTCAATGGCTTGAAAATGAAAGCCGTTTTGCTTTGGTATGTGCTTAATTTGTTTTGAAGGCTTCCAGTTAGTGGGATTAACAGTTTATTGTGTTTTTTGCTGGCACGCAGTTTAAAGTTTAATCTACGATTCCAATCAAGAATTTCAGATTTGCTTAATCATAAATTACATAGAATTATATAGAATGTACAGCACAGAAACAGGCCATTCGGCCCAACCGGTGTTTATGCTCCACACGAGCCTCCTCCCGCCCCTCTTCATCTCACCCCATCACCATATCCTTCTATTCCTTTCTCCCTCATGTGTTTATCTAGTGATGTGCCTCAATGAATCCGAGACTCAACGTTAACGGAGCAAAGCAAGGCTTTTATTAACTCAGAAAGTAATACACAGTGGAGAAGTGTCTCTCATCCAGAGATCTGCTGTACTGCCTGTGAGACACGCTGGGGCCTGCTTAAGTAGGGGCCAGGTATGGGCAGAGCCCTACACACAATACAATACAGGTAAGGGAATGAAACTGAAACTAAACTCCCCTGCTTGTCACGGTCACAGGCACAATCAAACACAGAGAATACAGAGTGCCTGATGAATGGCATATTTCATCACATCTAGCTTCCCCTTAAATGCATCGATACTATTCGCCTCAACCACTCCCTGTGGTAGCAAGTTCCACATTCTCACCACTCTCTGGGTAAAGAAGTTTCTCCTGAATTCCCTATTGGATTTATTAGTGACGATCTTATATTTATGACCCCGAGTTCTGGTCTCCCCCACAAGTGGAAACACCTTCTCTACGTTTACCCTATCAAACCCTTTCATAATTTTAAAGACCTCCATCAGGTCACCTCTCAGTCTTTGCTTTTCTAGAGATTAAAGCTCCACACGGCCCAGGAGCACCTTCGCTGTGGAGACAGGCGGAGCTGGATCAGGAACGGTGGGGGTGTGGCACAGCTGAGCACAGTACAGTGACGGGAATGTGCGGACCACAACTCCCAGGCTGACTGATCATAACGTGGGCCAGAACAAAACCGAGAGGTGATAAGTTAATGAGAGCTTAGGTCACAGAGATTGCAAGGCACTCCCCACTGAACGAGTCCACATACGCCCACACGCTGCAACACTTTGAACTTATAGAACTCTTTGCTAATGAGGGCCTTGCTGTGAATGATCCTCGTTAAATATGCTCGCAACGTAATTAAGGATCTGGCAAGAAGCATTTATGCTCAACAGAGCCAGGAGCTGAAGGTAAGCTGCTATTATTTGAGCTGACTCCTTCAAGATGGATGTTTCGATGGTCGTCCAATGTTCTGTGGACAATAGCAGCAGCTCCCGACGTTCCTTCATGCTCCCTTGTCCACACAAAGCATTAGCATCCCTTGGGGGGAGAAAGAAATTACCACAGTCCCTCTACACCCTGACTGAAATAGCTACAAATATTTACAAGAGCGATTTGTCGAGGGAGTGCACAGAACCGAGAGATGGCACTGACTCTCGGTGAAATTGGACAGCTTTCTTTTATTCTATCTGCCTATTTTCTCTCCGTGCCCTGAAGGTGCTGATCCTGATGGGGAAACAGTCCCATGGACACTGTCACCTCATCCGGGGCGGGGGGTGGGGGGGAGTCGCTCTTCATTCACGAGACCGTGATTGTCAGCGGGATATTCTACTGTACAGGCATCGCACTTGATCCCAATGGTGTTCTCAATGGACGGCAGCTCCCATTCCGGCTGGGCTCACTGATTAAGGCTCTGGAGTGGGAAACCTGGCAGCTTCCAATTCTCAAACCAAGAGGCAGTGAGGACAGTGAGAGCAGCCCGACCCCCACCCTGACTGTGAGCAGCGGCTCAGCACTGCCTGGGGATCAAACTTAGATCGTGCTCTGTGCTGATAGGCACGCCGAGCCCTCGAGTCTTCTTTAACCTTCAATTTTCAAAATAAACTCTTCCCTTCCATCAAACAAAAGAACTTTCTAATAATTAAAAGATAAAAGTACGATTCAGAACCATTGAGGATGGTGAACACACCATAATTCATTTTAATATGACAGTAAATTCGATTGCAACCTGTTCTGAATACTGCTACAGCCCTTATCACTGACAGCAGGTTATAGCTGACTCTTGACCTCTATCCACGGGCCTGCGAGCCCTGTCCTTGAACACTAAGCTGCTGCTGCCCTGGTCTATTCTCCTCATTGCCCTTTGGGCTCCCCTCAAAGAAGGAAAAACTTCCTTCAGTGACGCGAACTGATGATGCGAATGCTGAAATGGTCTGCTCGGTCAGTCAGCAATTAAAGAAAGAAAGACTCACATTTCTCCAGCGCCTTTCACAATCTCAGGACGTCTTAAAGCGCTTTAAGAACATAAGAACATAAGAAATAGGAGCAGGAGTAGGCCAATCGGCCCCTCGAGCCTGCTCCACCATTCAATAAGATCATGGCTGATCTGATCCTAACCTCAAATCTTCTATCACTCTCCATCCCACCCGAACCCATGTGACCTCCTAGGAGAGGCGAAAAACCAGATAAAAAACCCAATGGCCAATTTGGGAGAAAAAAATCTGGGAAATTCCTCTCCGACCCATTTAGGCGATCGAAACTCGTGCAGGAGATCACTGTCCCTATATTTTCTACAGTACTTACCTTCTGTAAAAGGCGATCTCCACCCCAGCCAGGAACAGGAATAGAACCATCTCCTGAAATCTAACACATAAATGGAACACAAAAAGTAGAAGCAGAACCAGGCTACACGGCCCCTGGGCCCGCTCCGTTACCCAGGGCCATGACCGTTCCGAACATAGACTCATGTCCAATTTCCTGCCCGCTCCCTGTAACCCCTAATTCCCTTTACTTCTAAGAGACTGTCTATTTCTGTTTTAAATTTATGTAATGATGTAGCTTCCACAGCTTTCTGGGGCAGCAAATTCCACAGACCTACTACCCTCTGAGTGAAGAAGTTTCTCCTCATCTCAGTTTTGAAAGGGCAGCCCCTTATTCTAAGATTATGCCCCCTAGTTCTAGTTTCACCCATCATTGGGGACATCCTCACCACATCCACCCGATCAAGCCCCTTCACAATCTTATATGTTTCAATAAGATCACCTCTCATTCTTCTGAACTCCAATGAGTAGAGTCCCAATCTACTCAACCTCTCCTCATATGTCCACCCCCTCATCCCCGGGATTAACCGAGTGAACCTTCTTTGTATTGACTCGAGAGCAAGTATATCTTTTCTTAAGTATGGACACCAAAACTGTATGCAGTATTCCAGGTGCGGTCTCACCAATACCTTGTACAACTGCAACAATACCTCCCTGTTTTTATATTCTATCCCCCTAGCAATAAAAGCCAACATTCCATTGGCCTTCTTGATCACTTGCTGCACCTGCATACTAACTTTTTGAGTTTCGTGCACCAGGACCTCCAGATCCCTTTGTACTACAGAACTTTCCAGTTTCTTGCCATTAAGATAACTTGCTCTATGAATTTTCCTGCCAAAGTGCATAACCTCACACTTTCCAGTATTGTATTCCATCTGCCAAATCTCTGCCCACTTACTTAGCCTGTCTATGTCCCTTTGCAGGTTTTTTATGTCCTCCTCACTCACTACTTTCCTTCCCATCTTTGCATCATCTGCAAACTTTGATATGTTACACTCGGTTCCCTCCTCCAAATCATTAATATAGATTGTAAAGAGTTGGGTACCCAGTACTGACCCCTGCGGAACACCACCAGTTACAGTCTTTTTGAAGTGCAGTCGCTGTTGTAATGTAGGAAACACGGCAGCCAATTTGCGCACAGCAAGCTCCCACAAACAGCAATGTGATAATGACCAGATAATCTGTTTTAGTGACGTTTATTGAGGAATAGATATTGGCCCCAGGACACCAGGGATAAACCACCCACGCTCCTTCCAACAGAGCCATGGGATCTTTTACGTCCAACCGAGAGGGCAGATGGGCTCTCGGTTTAACATCTCATCCGAAAGACGGCACCTCCAACAGTGCAGCACTCCCTCAGTACTGCCCCTCCGACAGTACCGTGCACCCTCAGCACTGCTCCTCCGACACTGCGGCGCTCCCTCAGTACTGACCCTCCGGCAGTGCAACACTCCCTCAGTACTGACCCTCCGACAGTGCGGCGCTCCCTCAATACTGCCCCTCCGACAGTGCGGCACTCCCTCAGTACTGCCCCTCCGATAGTGTGGCGTTCCCTCAGTACTGCCCCTCCGACAGTGCGGCGCTCCCTCAGTACTGCCCTCGGACAGTGCAGCACTCCCTCAGTACTGCCCCTCCGACAGTGCGGCGCTTCCTCAGCACTGCCCCTCCGACAGTGCAGCACTCCCTCAGCTCTGCTCCTCCAACACTGCGGCGCTCCCTCAGTACTGACCCTCCGACAGTGCCGCGCACCCTCAGCTCTGCTCCTCCAAGACTGTGGCGCTCCCTCAGTACTGACCCTCCGACAGTGCAACTTTCCCTCAGTACTGACCCTCCGACAGTGCAACTCTCCCTCAGTACTGACCCTCCGACAGTGCGGCGCTTCCTCAGCACTGCCCCTCTGACAGTGCAGCACTCCCTCAGTACTGCCCCTCCGACAGTGCCGTGCACCCTCAGCACTGCTCCTCCGACACTGCGGCGCTCTCTCAGTACTGACCATCCGACAGTGCAACTCTCCCTCAGTACTGACCCTCCGACTGTGCAACTCTCCCTCAGTACTGACCCTCCGACAGTGCAGCGCACCCTCAGCACTGCTCCTCCGACAGTGCAGCGCTCCCTCAGTACTGCCCCTCCGACAGTGCGGTGTTCCCTCTGTACTGCCCCTCCGACAGTGCAGTGCTCCCTCAGTACTGCCCCTCCGACAGTATGGCGCTCCCTCTGTACTGCCCCTCTGACAGTGCGGCGCTCCCTCTGTACTGCCCCTCCGATAGTGCGGCGCTCCCTCAGTACTGCCCCTCCGACAGTGCGGCGCTCCCCCTGTACTGCCCCTCCGACAGTGCGGCGCTCCCTCAGTACTGCCCCTCCGACAGTGCGGCACTCCCTCTGTACTGCCCCTCTGACAGTGCAGTGCTACCTCAGCACTGCCCCTCCGACAGTGCGGCGCTCCCACAGTACTGCCCCTCCGGCAGTGCGGCGCTCCCTCAGTACCGCCCCTCCGACAGTGCGGCGCTCCCTCAGTACTGCCTCTCCGACAGTGCGGCGCTCCCTCAGTACTGCCCCTCCGACAGTGCGGCGCTCCCTCAGTACTGCCCCTCCGACAGTGCGGCGCTCCCTCAGTGCTGCCCCTCCGACAGTGCGGCACTCCCTCTGTACTGCCCCTCTGACAGTGCAGTGCTCCCTCAGTACTGCCCCTCTGACAGTGCGGCACTCCCTCAGTACTGCCCCTCCGACAGTGCGGCACTCCCTCAGTACTGCCCCTCCGACAGTGCGGCACTCCCTCAGTACTGCGCCTCCGACAGTGCGGCGCTCTCTCAGCACTGCCCCTCCGACAGTGCGGCGCTCCCTCAGTACCGCCCCTCCGACAGTGCGGCGCTCCCACAGTACTGCCCCTCCGGCAGTGCGGCGCTCCCTCAGTACCGCCCCTCCGACAGTGCGGCGCTCCCTCAGTACCGCCCCTCCGACAGTGCGGCGCTCCCTCAGTACCGCCCCTCCGACAGTGCAGCGCTCCCTCAGTACTGCCCCTCCGACAGTGCGGCGCTCCCTCAGTACCGCCCCTCCGACAGTGCGGCACTCCCTCAGTACTGCCCCTCCGACAGTGCGGCGCTCCCACAGTACTGCCCCTCTGGCAGTGCGGCGCTCCCTCAGTACCGCCCCTCCGACAGTGCGGCGCTCCCACAGTACCTCCCCTCCGACAGTGCGGCGCTCCCTCAGTACTGCCCCTCCGACAGTGCGGCACTCCCTCAGTACTGCCCCTCCGGCAGTGCGGCGCTCCCTCAGTACTGCCCCTCCGACAGTGCGGCGCTCCCTCAGTACTGCCCCTCCGACAGTGCAGCACTCCCTCAGCACTGCCCCTCCGACAGTGCGGCGCTCCCTCAGTACTGCCCCTCCGACAGTGCGGCGCTCCCTCAGTACTGCCCCTCCGACAGTGCAGCGCTCCCTCAGTACTGCCCCTCCGGCAGTGCGGCGCTCCCTCAGTACTGCCCTCCGACAGTGTGGCGCTCCCTCAGTACTGCCCCTCCGGCAGTGCGGCGCTCCCTCAGTACTGCCCCTACGACAGTGCGGCGCTCCCTCAGTACTGCCCCTCCGACAGTGCGGCGCTCCCTCAGTACTGCCCCTCCGACAGTGCGGCGCTCCCCCAGTACCGCCCCTCCGACAGTGCGGTGCTCCCTCAGTACCGCCCCTCCGACAGTGCGGCGCTCCCTCAGTACCGCCCCTCCGACAGTGCGGCGCTCCCTCAGTACCGCCCCTCCGACAGTGCGGCGCTCCCTCAGTACTGCCCCTCCGACAGTGCGGCGCTCCCTCAGTACCGCCCCTCCGACAGTGCGGCGCTCCCTCAGTACCGCCCCTCCGACAGTGCGGCGCTCCCTCAGTACTGCCCCTCCGACAGTGCGGCGCTCCCTCAGTACCGCCCCTCCGACAGTGCGGCGCTCCCTCAGTACCGCCCCTCCGACAGTGCGGCGCTCCCTCAGTACCGCCCCTCCGACAGTGCGGCGCTCCCTCAGTACAGCCCCTCCGACAGTGCGGCGCTCCCTCCGTACCGCCCCTCCGACAGTGCGGCGCTCCCTCAGTACTGCCCCTCCGACAGTGCGGCGCTCCCTCAGTACCGCCCCTCCGACAGTGCGGCGCTCCCTCGGTACCGCCCCTCCGACAGTGCGGCGCTCCCTCAGTACAGCCCCTCCGACAGTGCGGCGCTCCCTCCGTACCGCCCCTCCGACAGTGCGGCGCTCTCCCAGTACTGCCCTGGTGATACTATATCCAGGCACATGGACCTGCTGCAATGCAGCCTGACACTCAAGTCCCCGTCACTACACAATCTCCCAACAATTATCAACAACAACTTGCATTTATATAGCACCTTTAACGCAGTAAAATGTCCCAAGGCGCTTCACAGGCGCGATTATCAAACAAAAGCTGACAACGAGCCACAAAGGGAGATATTAGGGCAGGTGACTGAAAGCTTGGTCAAAGAGGTAGGTTTTAAGGAGCGTCTTAAAAGAGGAGGGAGAGGTGGAGAGGCGGAGAAGTTTAGGGAGGGAATTCCAGAGCTTAAGGCCCAGGCAACAGAAGGCACGGCTGCCAATGGTGGAGCGATTAAAATCGGGGGATGCTCAAGAGGCCAGATTAGAGGAGCGCAGAGATCTCGGGGTGTTGTGGGGGCTCGAGGAGATTACAGAGATAGGGAGGGGCGAGCCCATGGAGGGATTTGAAAACAAGGCTTTGCTGAACCGGGAGCCAGTGTAGGTCAGCGAGCACAGAGGTGATGGGTGAACGGGACTTGGTGTGAGCGAGGACACGAGCAGCAGAATTTTGGATGTCAGTGACTTTTTTTTATTCGTTCATGGGGAGTCGCTGCCAAGGCTGGCATTTATTGCCCATCCCTAGTTGCCCTTGAGAAGGTGGTGGTGAACCGCCTCTTGAACCGCTGTGGTCCATGTGGTGAGGGTACTCCCACGCTGTTAGGGAGGGATTTCCAGGATCATGACCCAGCGACGATAAAGGATCGGCGATATACTTCCAAGTCAGGATGGTGTATAACTTGGAGGGGAACTGGAGGTAGTAGTGTTCCCATGCGCCCCCTGCCTTTGTCCTTCTAGGTGGTAGAAGTTATGCTGCAGCTATACAAAACCCTGGTTAGACCATAGCTGGAGTAGTGTGAGCAGTTCTGGGCATCACACCGTAGGAAGGATATATTGCCCTTGGAGGGAGTGCAGCCTAGGTTTACCAGAATGATACCTGGACTCCAGGGGTTAAGTTACGAGGAGAGATTACACAAACTAGGGTTGTATTCCCTGGAATTTAGAAGGTTAAGGGGTGATTTGATCAAAGTTTTCAAGATATTAAGGGGGACAGATAGAGTAGAGAGAGAGAGAAACTATTTCCGCTGGTTGGGGAGTCTAGGACTCGGAGGTATAGTCTAAAAATTAGGACACACTTCTACACACAAAGGGTGGTTGAAATTTGGAACACTCTTCCACAAACAGCAATTGATGCTTGGTCAATTGTTAATTTTAAATCGGAGATTGATAGCTTTGTGTTAACCAATGGTATTAAGGGATATGGGCCAAAGGTGGGTATATGGAGTTAAGTTGCAGATCAGCCATGATCTCATTGACTGGCGGAACAGGCTCAAGGGGCGGAATGGCCTCCTCCTGTTCCTGTGTTGGAGGTCGTGGGTTTGGGAAGTGCTGTCGAAACTGGCTCGAGTGAAAACACCGGTGAATCGTAGAGCCAAGGGGAGAGAGAAGGAGAGATAAAAATGTGAAAGGAAAAGAAGCGAAAATAAAGAGGGTACAAGAGAGGAGAGAAGATTACGTACAAGTCACTCAGCAGTCCCCAGACACACCTTGGGGCTCACGTTATGTTTTGGCTGTGAATCAACACCTCAGGTTTGTGACTGAAAGTCTCACACACGGGACTTGTTCAGCACTGGCCTGACACAAACCTCAACCTTTCTAACTTAGCACAGACTAACAAGGCTGTGAGTGTCGGACTCAGCCAGTTAAATGGTCCTGTTTTGATGGCAGGGCCTGTCCTTTGGGAGTAAGTGTGTGTGAAGCCAGGCGAGGCAGTTCTATTTATAGAGGAGGTGCCTTGTGTGGAGTCCTGCCGCCTCAGTGATTGTCAGAGCCTGAGTGTTGAGGGGGAAAGCTCGCTGAGTCTCTGCCGCTCGATTACTCACACTCAGCCACTGCCGCCCTTTACATTGATCCTCCAGCAAGCAGAGGAACGACCCACAAACTGCCGCCTCTGGTTATTTCTTTCGGGTCTTTAATGAGACCTTGAGACCGCCGCAGAATTACTGCTCGTCCCAGCGGATCAATTCAATTTTAAGACAGAACTTGCAGATTCTCAGTCCTGCCAGCCTCACATTCATACACTGAGCACTACAAATAAAATCCGGCTTAATCCTCAAGCTGCTCAGTTTATATCTTGCTTCTTTTCTTTTTGAGAAAGGGAAGAAATGTTTGTTTCCTACTGTGATCTCTGACCAACAATCGAGACGTGTGACCGGATACGACTGGATCGGCTGGGGTTGTTTTCTTTGGAACAGAGGAGGCTGAGGGGAGATTTAATTGAGGTGGATAAAATTGTGAGGGGCCTAGATAGAGTGGATAGAAAGGACCTATTGTGAGAGGTCAATAACCAGGGGGCATAGATTTAAAGTCATTGGTAGAAGGATTAGAGGGGAGTTGAGGAGAACTTTTTTCACCCAGAGGGCGGTGGGGGTCTGGAACTCCCTGCCTGAAAGGATGGTAGAGGCAGAGACCCTCATCACATTTAAAAAGTACTTGGATATGCCCTGGAAGTGCCGTAGCCTACAGGGCTACAGACCAAGAGCTGGGAAGTGGGATTAGGCTGGATGGCTCTTTTTCAGCTGGCACAGACAAGATGGGCCATAGAAACATAGAAGATAGGCACAGGAGTAGGTAATTCGACCCCACGAGCCTGCTCCGCCATTCATTGCGATCATGGCTGATCATCCAAATTCAGTACTCACTGACGTAATAAAACTCACTACACACTTGGTTTGAGCATAAAGCAAGGCTTTAATCAACTTGTTTCAGAACATGGAAGTCTAGTTGTACTTCACTAGCTCCGTGTCTTACAAAATGTCCCTGGAAAGCTGGGGCCCACGCCCGAGTATTTAAACTCCTTGGACGGCGCCACCAGCTGGCCGTCCAGCGTTATTTCATAAGTAGTTTCTTGATGATGAGATTTATAACACCCTGTCCCTGCTTTCTCCCCTTGGCCTAGAAATTCAGTCGCGTTTGCGCCCACTTATGGGCTATAGAGTGGTTTGCGCCGGAAGTTTTTTCGCGCCCGAAATTCAGTTGGTCCGTAACATCGACGTTAGCCGGTAGCGCTGCGCCGGCACCGATGACGTCATCGGTGTGCGCAGCGCCCCGGTTCCAATGCAATTCCGGTCCGACCGCCAAATTCAGTTGCGGCCGCCTCTCCCGTGGCGGCCGCAAACAGCGTTTGCAAAACGGTGCCTTGCAGCTCCGAGAGGCCGGCGCATAAAGGTGGAGGGGCGGCCGGCCGCTTTCCCGGCGGCCGCCTGGCTGCACCTCCCTCCCCGGACTCCTGCACCACCCCCCCGCGGCATTGGTGTGTCACTCCCGCGAGCCCGGCACTTCTCCGTGGTGCCGGGCTCATTTGCCGGGGGAATCCAGCGGCGATCTCACGGCTGCAGGCAGCTCCTCCTTAAGAGAAGGAGGAGGCCTGCAGTACCCCAGCCTGCCGCACCGCATCGGGTGCCGCAGCGGCAGCTGGACGCCTGAAACTGGCATTCTTCGCCCCAAACGAGGCGGCCAAACCCTCCAATAGCGCCCGCCTCCGTGTTGGGGCGGCGCAACTGAATTTCAGGCGGGCGCTACGGGAATCCGGCCGAGCGCTAAATTTCGGGCGCTAAAGACCTGGCGGGGCTATACCTAATTTCTAGGCCCATATCCCTTGATCCCTTTAGCCTTAAGAAATATATCTAACTCCTTCTTGAATATATTTAATGAATTGGCCTCAACTGCCTTCTGTGGTAGAGAATTCCACAGGTTTACCTCTCTCTGGGTGAAGAAGTTCCTCCTCATCTCAGTCCTAAATGGCTTACCCCTTATCCTTAGACTGTGACCCCTGGTTCTGGACTCCCCTGCCATCGGGAACATCCTTCCTGCATCTAGTCTGCCTAGTCCAGTTCGAATTTTATAAGTTTCAATGAGGTCCCCTCTCATTCTTCTAAACTCTAGCGAATATAAGCCTAATCGACCCAATCTCTCTTTTTACGTCATTCCTGCCATCCCAGGTATCAGTCTGGTGAATCTTCGCTGCACTCCCTCCATGGCAAGAACATCCTTCCTCAGATAAGGCGACCAAAACTGCACACAATACTCAAGGTGTGGCCTCACCAAGGCCCTGTACAACTGCAGCAAGACATCCTTGCTCCTGTACTCGAATCCTCTCGCTATGAACGCCAGCATACCATTTGCCTTCTTAACCGCATGCTACACCTGCATGCTTACCTTCAGCGACTGGTGCACAGGGACACCCAGGTCTCGTTGCACTTCCCCTTTTCTCAATCTATTGCCGTTCAGATAAAAATCTGCCTTCCTGATTTTTCCACCAAAGTGGATAACCTCGCATTTATCCACATTATACTGCATCTGCCATGCATCTGCCCAATCGTCCAACCTGTCCAAATTGTACTGGAGTTTCTCTGCATCCTCCTCACAGCACACATGCCCACCCAGCTTTGTGTCGTCTGCAAACTTGGAGATATTTCATCTAGTTCCCTCGTCTAGATCATTAATATATATCGTGAATAACTGGGGTCCTAGCACCGATCCCTGCGGTACCCCACTAGTCACTCCCTGCCACTTGGAAAAAGACCCGTTTATTCCAACTCTTTGCTTCCTGTCTGCCAACCAGTTCTCTATCCAAGACAGTACCTTGTCCCCAATCCCGTGTGCTTTAACTTTGCACGCTAGTCTCTTATGCGGGACCTTATCGAAATGGCCTCCTACTGTGCCGTAAATTTCGATGATTCTGTGACCGATATTTCAATGGTGACAAAAGTAAAAACAGCAGCCAGACGTATCACAGCTCTGAGTCTGATCCTTTAACCTCTCTCACCCAGTTAACAAGCCACTCCATCAGCTTAAAACGTTGACAGTCTACAATACTTGTGCAAAATGTTTTTACGCAGAGTTGTTGTGATCTGGAATGCGCTGCCTGAAAGGGCGGTGGAGGCAGATTCAATAATAACTTTCAAAGGGAATTGGATAAATACTTGATAAAGTAACAGTTGCAGAGCTCTGGGGAAAGAGCAGGAGACTTGGACTGATCAGATAGAATCTTTCAAAGAGCCAGCACAAGCACGATGGGCCAAATGGCCTCCTTCTGTGCTGTGTGATTCTAAAATAGTTTCATGGCTATTCCAAAAAGCCTGCCTTAGTGACCAGTACTGCAAAACTCCATGCTGGAGAAGTAGGAGCTGATTATTGTGGAGAGACTGGAGAAGCTGGGATTGTTCTCCTTAGAGCAGAGAAGGTTAAGGGGAGATTTAATAGAGGTGTTCAAAATCATGAGAGGATTTGATAGAGTAGATAGAGAGAAACTGTTGCCATTGGCAAGACGGTCAGTAACCAGAGGATACAGATTTAAGGTAATTGGCAAAAAAAACAGAGGGGCGATGAGGAAAAATATTTCCCTCTACACTGTCCCATCAAGCACTCCCAGGGCAGGTACAGCACGGGTTAGATACAGAGTAAAGCTCCCTCTACACCGTCCCACCAAACACTCCCAGGGCAGGTACAGCACGGGTTAGATACAGAGTAAAGCTCCCTCTACACTGTCCCATCAAACACTCCCAGGGCAGGTACAGCACGGGTTAGATACAGAGTAAAGCTCCCTCTACACTGTCCCATCAAACACTCCCAGGGCAGGTATGGCACGGGTTAGATACAGAGTAAAGCTCCCTCTACACTGACCCATCAAACTCCCAGGGCAGGTACAGCACGGGGTAGATACAGAGTAAAGCTCCCTCTACACTGTCCCATCAAACACTCCCAGGGCAGGTACAGCACGGGTTAGATACAGAGTAAAGCTCCCTCTACACTGTCCCATCAAACACTCCCAGGGCAGGTACAGCACGGGGTTAGATACAGAGTAAAGCTCCCTCTACACTGTCCCATCAAACACTCCCAGGGCAGGTACAGCATGGTTAGATACAGAGTAAAGCTCCCTCTACACTGTCCCATCAAACACTCCCAGGGCAGGTACAGCACGGGTTAGATACAGAGTAAAGCTCCCTCTGCACTGTCCCATCAAACACTCCCAGGGCAGGTACAGCACGGGTTAGATACAGAGTAAAGCTCCCTCTACACTGTCCCATCAAACACTCCCAGGGCAGGTACAGCACGGGGTAGATACAGAGTAAAACTCCCTCTACACTGTCCCATCAAACACTCCCGGGGCAGGTACAGCATGGGTTAGATACAGAGTTAAGCTCCCTCTACACTGTCCCATCAAACACTCCCAGGGCAGGTACAGCACGGGTTAGATACAGAGTAAAGCTCCCTCTACACTGTCCCATCAAACACTCCCAGGGCAGGTACAGCACGGGGTAGATACAGAGTAAAGCTCCCTCTACACTGTCCCATCAAACACTCCCAGGGCAGGTACAGCACGGGGTAGATACAGAGTTAAGCTCCCTCTACAATGTCCCATCAAACACTCCCAGGGCAGGTACAGCACGGGGTAGATACAGAATAAAGCTCCCTCTACACTGTCCCAACCTCAAGAAAACATCTTGGTAAATCAATGTGACATTTTCCATCCTCTGGCCCCTCTCAGTGAGATGAGTAATTTGCTCTCCATGTTCTTTCACCCTATGCTGCTGAAGCTCTGGCCCTTGCTAGGCTGTGGGCTCCACAGGAGTTGGATACCCAACAGTACCTTACACAGTGGCCATTCTTCCTGTCGGGGAGACAGGTGAGTCTGATCGTTTTCTCACCTAACATCAGCACACTTTCCAGCAGTTGTCACTGGATGGTGATCAGGAATGGGAAACAGACTCATTTCCCCCATCGTGGCCCAGGGGCACTGGGATAGTCCATGTTGGGAATGGGGATCAGTATCTAGGAGTGGGACAGACTGTGACAGGTCAGTAATTGTGTGTCCAGTGTCTGTCTCTCTCTCTCTCTGCCTCTCCATTTCCCGTGTCAGCTGTGGCTCAGTGGGTAGCAGTCTCGCCACTGAGTCATAACGTTGTGGGTTCAAGCCCCACTCCAGCGACTTGAGCACATAAAATCTCTGTCTCTCTCTCTCCTTGTCTCTCTCTCCCTATCTCTCGCTCTCTCTGTCTCCGTTTCTGTCTCCCTGTCTCTCTCTCTCTGTCCCTATCTCTGTCTCCCTATTTCTCTCGCTCTCTCTATTTCTGTCTCTCTCCCTCTCTCTATCTCTGTGAATATTTGCAGTCGGAGCTCGGTACTGAGTCAGTTTGCTCCCTGTTGGCATTTGGTCTTTTTCATTTCCATCCAGTATTCATTTCTTTTGCTTCTTTTCCACTTGTGGGAATGTTAGAACAATAAATAGTGAGACCTTGTGACAGAATTGAGTGGAATAAAATTACTGAGAGAGGCTGGAGCCTGTGCATAATAGGATTGAGATGCAAACACAGGCATAATTGAACAAAATCTTTTTATAAATGAAGTTGTTTTCTTGCGAATGCCATCGCGCCGTCCTATTCATCTCAATTTACAAACAATCTGTCCTCACAACTCTCTGCAGGCCGGGCTTGGTGGCTGCAAACAGCTGCTGAAGAGACCATTCTTTTCTCTGCTGTTTATTTAACATATCATTTAGGCCTAAATTTTCACTGATCCTTTTAAATCAGGTTCATAGATCTAATGAAGAAGTATCTCTCGAGGCTCGAGGCACATAACTCTGTGAATTTTATTCATATTGCATTGTGCTACTAGCAACTCTCTCACACACAGACGTGCGTACAGACACGCACACACGCACGTACACAGATACACAGACACACACGTACACAGACACGCACATAGGAACATGAGGAGGCCATTCAGCCCCTCGAACCTGTTCCTCCATTCAATGAGATCATGGCTGATCTGCGACCTAACTCCATAGACCCGCCTTTGTCCCATATCCCTTAATACCATTGGTTAACGAAAAGCTATCAATCTCCGATTTAAAATTAACAATTGATCTAGCACCAATTGCTGTTTGCGGAAAAGAGTTCCAAATTTCTACCACCCTTTGTGTGTAGAAGTGTTTCCTAATTTCACTCCTGAAAGGTCTGGCTCTAATTTTTAGGCTTTGTCCCCTAGTCCGAGAATCCCCAACCAGCAGAAATAGTTTCTCTCTATCTACTCTATCAGTTCCCCTTAGTATCTTGAAAGTTTCAATCAGATCACCGTTTAACCTTCTAAATTCTAGGGAATACAGCCCTAATTTGTGTAATCTCTCCTCATACCTGAACCCATGCACACACACAGAGCCACGCACACACAGAGCCACACACACACAGAGCCACACACACACAGAGCCACACACACACAGAGCCACGCACACACAGAGCCACACACACACAGAGCCACACACACACACACAGAGCCACACACACACAGAGCCACACACACACAGAGCCACGCACACACAGAGCCACACACACACAGAGCCACGCACACACAGAGCCACGCACACACAGAGCCACGCACACACAGAGCCACGCACACACAGAGCCACGCACACACAGAGCCACGCACACACAGAGCCACGCACACACAGAGCCACACACACACAGAGCCACGCACACACAGAGCCACACACACACAGAGCCACGCACACACAGAGCCACCCACACACAGAGCCACGCACACACAGAGCCACGCACACACAGAGCCACCCACACACAGAGCCACGCACACACAGAGCCACGCACACACAGAGCCACGCACACACAGAGCCACGCACACACAGAGCCACGCACACACAGAGCCACCCACACACAGAGCCACGCACACACAGAGCCACGCACACACAGAGCCACGCACACACAGAGCCACGCACACACAGAGCCACGCACACACAGAGCCACGCACACACAGAGCCACACACACACAGAGCCACACACACACAGAGCCACGCACACACAGAGCCACGCACACACAGAGCCACACACACACAGAGCCACACACACACAGAGCCACACACACAGAGCCACACACACACAGAGCCACACACACACAGAGCCACGCACACACAGAGCCACGCACACACAGAGCCACACACACACAGAGCCACACACACACAGAGCCACACACACAGAGCCACACACACACAGAGCCACACACACACAGAGCCACACACACACAGAGCCACGCACACACAGAGCCACACACACAGAGCCACACACACACAGAGCCACACACACACAGAGCCACACACAGAGCCACGCACACACAGAGCCACGCACACACAGAGCCACGCACACACAGAGCCACACACACACAGAGCCACGCACACACAGAGCCACACACACACAGAGCCACACACACACAGAGCCACGCACACACAGAGCCACACACACACAGAGCCACGCACACACAGAGCCACACACACACAGAGCCACGCACACACAGAGCCACGCACACACAGAGCCACGCACACACAGAGCCACGCACACACAGAGCCACGCACACACAGAGCCACACACACACAGAGCCACGCACACACAGAGCCACACACACACAGAGCCACACACACACAGAGCCACGCACACACAGAGCCACACACACACAGAGCCACACACACACAGAGCCACGCACACACAGAGCCACACACACACAGAGCCACGCACACACAGAGCCACACACACACAGAGCCACACACACACAGAGCCACACACACACACGGAGCCACACACACACAGAGCCACACACACACAGAGCCACGCACACACAGAGCCACGCACACACAGAGCCACGCACACACAGAGCCACGCACACACAGAGCCACGCACACACAGAGCCACACACACACACAGAGCCACACACACACAGAGCCACACACACACAGAGCCACACACACACAGAGCCACGCACACACAGAGCCACACACACACACAGAGCCACACACACACGGAGCCACACACACACAGAGCCACACACACACAGAGCCACGCACACACAGAGCCACGCACACACAGAGCCACGCACACACAGAGCCACGCACACACAGAGCCACACACACACAGAGCCACACGCACACACAGAGCCACGCACACACAGAGCCACACACACACAGAGCCACACACACACAGAGCCACACACACACAGAGCCACGCACACACAGAGCCACACACACACAGAGCCACACACACACACACAGAGCCACACACACACAGAGCCACACACACACAGAGCCACGCACACACAGAGCCACACACACACAGAGCCACGCACACACAGAGCCACGCACACACAGAGCCACGCACACACAGAGCCACGCACACACAGAGCCACGCACACACAGAGCCACGCACACACAGAGCCACGCACACACAGAGCCACACACACACAGAGCCACGCACACACAGAGCCACACACACACAGAGCCACGCACACACAGAGCCACCCACACACAGAGCCACGCACACACAGAGCCACGCACACACAGAGCCACCCACACACAGAGCCACGCACACACAGAGCCACGCACACACAGAGCCACGCACACACAGAGCCACGCACACACAGAGCCACCCACACACAGAGCCACGCACACACAGAGCCACGCACACACAGAGCCACGCACACACAGAGCCACGCACACACAGAGCCACGCACACACAGAGCCACGCACACACAGAGCCACACACACACAGAGCCACACACACACAGAGCCACGCACACACAGAGCCACGCACACACAGAGCCACACACACACAGAGCCACACACACACAGAGCCACACACACAGAGCCACACACACACAGAGCCACACACACACAGAGCCACGCACACACAGAGCCACGCACACACAGAGCCACACACACACAGAGCCACACACACACAGAGCCACACACACAGAGCCACACACACACAGAGCCACACACACACAGAGCCACACACACACAGAGCCACGCACACACAGAGCCACACACACAGAGCCACACACACACAGAGCCACACACACACAGAGCCACACACAGAGCCACGCACACACAGAGCCACGCACACACAGAGCCACGCACACACAGAGCCACACACACACAGAGCCACGCACACACAGAGCCACACACACACAGAGCCACACACACACAGAGCCACGCACACACAGAGCCACACACACACAGAGCCACGCACACACAGAGCCACACACACACAGAGCCACGCACACACAGAGCCACGCACACACAGAGCCACGCACACACAGAGCCACGCACACACAGAGCCACGCACACACAGAGCCACACACACACAGAGCCACGCACACACAGAGCCACACACACACAGAGCCACACACACACAGAGCCACGCACACACAGAGCCACACACACACAGAGCCACACACACACAGAGCCACGCACACACAGAGCCACACACACACAGAGCCACGCACACACAGAGCCACACACACACAGAGCCACACACACACAGAGCCACACACACACACGGAGCCACACACACACAGAGCCACACACACACAGAGCCACGCACACACAGAGCCACGCACACACAGAGCCACGCACACACAGAGCCACGCACACACAGAGCCACGCACACACAGAGCCACACACACACACAGAGCCACACACACACAGAGCCACACACACACAGAGCCACACACACACAGAGCCACGCACACACAGAGCCACACACACACACAGAGCCACACACACACGGAGCCACACACACACAGAGCCACACACACACAGAGCCACGCACACACAGAGCCACGCACACACAGAGCCACGCACACACAGAGCCACGCACACACAGAGCCACACACACACAGAGCCACACGCACACACAGAGCCACGCACACACAGAGCCACACACACACAGAGCCACGCACACACAGTGCTTGCAATGCTCATCAGTCTGTCCTGGTTAAGGGGCTACGAGTCTCCCAGGAGAAGCTGGGAGGCTCCTCATTTCTACCTGTCAAACTTGTTTTACTCTCTGTTTCTTTACAACATCAAGGAGAAGCCAGAGGCTATCTTCTCTTAGGCAGTCTCTCGGAACCGAGGATGATTTGCTTCCACATTAAAAATGAGTTCTCAGGTGACTGATGAGTCCAATGCGGGACCTACAGTCTCTGTCACAGGTGGGGCAGACGGTGGTTGAAGGGGTGGGTGGGGTGCTTGGGTTGACGTGCGCTCCTTGCACTGCCTGCGCTTGGCTTCCGCTTGCTCCTGGCGAAGAGACTCGAGGTGTTCAGCGCCTTCCCGGATGCTTCTCCTCCACTTTGTGCGGTCTTGGGCCAGGGATTCCCAGGTGTCGGTGGGGATGTTACACTTTTTCAAGGAAGCTTTGAGGGTGTCCTTGAAGCATTTCCTCTGCCCACCTGGGGCTCTCTTGTCATGTCGGAGCTCCGAGTAGAGCGCTTGTTTTGGGAGTCTCGTATCGGGCATGCGGACAATGTGACCCGTCCATCGGAGCTGAGCGAGCGTGGTCAAAGCTTTGATGCTGGGGATGTTGGCCTGAGCAAGAACACTGACATTGGTGCGCCTATCCTGCCAATGGATTTGCAGGATCTTGCAGAGGCAGTGTTGGTGGTACCTCTCCAGTGCTTTGAGGTGCCTGCTATACATGGTCCATGTCTCTGAGGCATACAGCAGGGCGGGTATCACTGCTGCTCTGTAGACCATGAGCTTAGTGCCGGGTTTGAGATCCTGGTCTTCAAACACTCGGGTTTGAGATCCTGGTCTTCAAACACTCTCTTCCTCAGGCGACCGAAGGCTGCACTGGCACACTGAAGGTGGTGTTGGACTTCGTCGTCAACGTCTGCCCTTGTTGACAGTAGGCTCCCGAGATATGGACAGTGGCCCACGTTGTCCAAGGCTTTGTCGTGGATTTTGATAATCGGGAGGCAGTACTGTGTGGCGGGGGCAGGTTGGTAGAGGACCTTTGTCTTACGGATGTTTAGTGTAAGGCCCATGCTCTCGTATGCTTTGGTGAAGGTGTTGACGATGGTTTGGAGTTCGATCTCCGAGTGAGCGCAGACGCAAGCATCGTCTGCATACTGTAATTCGATGACAGAGGATGGGACGACCTTAGATCTGGACTGGAGGCGATGGAGGTTGAACAGTTTCCCGTTTGTTCTGTAAATTAGCTCCACTCCAGCGGGGAGCTTACTGAGGGTGAGATGGAGCATTGCATCAAGGAAGATCGAGAAGAGCGTTGGTGCGATGACACAGCCTTGTTTGACCCCGGTTCATACGTGAATTGGGTCTGTGGTGGAACTATTGGTCAGGATCACGGCTTGCATGTCGTCGTGAAGCAGGTGGAGGATGGTGACAAACTTTTGAGGGCAGCCGAATTTGAGGACACTCCATAATCCCTCACGGTTGACAGTGTCGAAGGCCTTTGTGAGATCAAATAAGGCCATGTACAGCGGTTGGTGCTGTTCCCTGCATTTCTCTTGTAATTGACTTGCGGTGAAGATCATGTCCATTGTGCCCCTTAGTGGGCGGAATCTGCATTGCGACTCTGGGAGGAGCTCTTTGGCCACTGGGAGAAGGTGATTGAGGAGGATTCTTGCGATGACTTTCCCTGTGGCAGACAGCAGGGAAACTCCTCTGTAATTACTGCAATTGGACTTGTCACTTTTCTTGAAGATGGTCACAATTACGGCGTCTCTGAGATCCCCTGGCATGCTCTCCTCCTTCCAAATAAGAGAAATTAGTTCATGTATTTGCACCAGTAGTGCTTCTCCACCATGTTTTAGCGCCTCGACGGGGATTCCATCTGCTCCTGAGGCCTTGTTGTTCTTCAGTTGTCGGATGGCCCTTTCAACCTCATGCCGGGCTGGGGTTGTGCTGAGGTGGTGACGGGTAGCATGCTGTGGGATGGAGTTGAGGACACTCGCGTCGAAGACAGAGTCGCGGTTAAGGAGCTCTTCGAAGTGCTCCTTCCAGCGGGCACTGACTGCCTCTCTGTCCTTGATGAGTACCTCTCCGTTCTTGGCCCGCAGTGGGAAAGGGCCTTGGGTGCTTGGGCCGTAGATGGTCTTGACTGCGCTAAAGAATCCACGCATGTCGTGGTTGTTGGCTAGCTGCTGGATCTCCTGCGCTTTCTCCACCCACCATCTGTTCTTTAGGTCGTGGGGTTTTTGTTGGACCTCGGCCTTCAGGCTTCTGTAGAGCTGCTTTCTTGCTCTCGAGTGCTGTTGCTGTTTCCAGATCAGGAATGCCTTGCGCTTGCGGCTTATTAGCTCCTGGATCTCCTGGTCGTTCTCGTCGAACCAGTCTTGGTGTTTCCTGGTCGAGTGACCGAGCGTCTCTTCACAGGTGCTGATTATGGAGGCCTTGAGTGCAGACCAGGCGCTGTGGGCACTCTGTGTCTCTGCATCACTGAGAGTCATCAGGTTGTTTGTGAGGCGCAGGCTGAATAGGGCTTTCTTAGCGGGGTCTTTGAGTGCTCCAGTGTTAATTTTCCTGCGGCATTTTTTCTGTTGCCGCCGCTGTTTTGGGGCTACATTGATGGAGATGACAGAGCGGATTAGGCGGTGGTCTGCCCAGCAGTCATCAGCTCCTGTCATGGCGCGGGTGATGCGGACGCCCTTGCGGTCCCTTGCTCGGACGATGACGTAGTCCAGCAGATGCCAGTGCTTGGAGCGAGGGTGCTGCCATGAAGCCTTGTACTTGTCTCTCTGACGGAACAAGGTGTTGGTTATGACAAGGCCATGTTCTAAGCATTTTGTCAGGAGGAGGGTACCGTTGGAGTTGGCTTTCCCTACCCTCTCTCTGCCGATCACACCTCCCCAGAGGTCTGTGTCCTTTCCAACTCTGGCGTTAAAGTCGCCAAGGAGGATCAGCTTGTCGCCCGTTGGGACTCGGGACAGTGATTGTTCGAGGCTGGAGTAGAATTCCTCTTTGGTCTCGTCTGTGGTTTCCAGTGTTGGGGCGTACGCACTGATGACCGTAGCGCACTGGTTCTGGGCTAGGGTGAGCCGAAGAGTCATGAGGCGCTTGTTTATATCGCTAGGGGAGTCTCTGAGACGCCCAACTAGTTCATTTTTTATGGCGAAGCCTACCCCATGGAGGCGGCATTCTTCTTCAGGTTTGCCTTTCCAGAAGAAGGTGTAGCCACCACTTTGCTCCTTGAGCTGGCCTTCCCCTGCCTGCCGGGTCTCACTTAGGGCAGCGGTGTCAATG
Organism: Somniosus microcephalus; assembly: GCF_052327205.1. Classification (NCBI taxonomy): domain Eukaryota; kingdom Metazoa; phylum Chordata; class Chondrichthyes; order Squaliformes; family Somniosidae; genus Somniosus; species Somniosus microcephalus. Next base: position 3,860,157 of record NC_141012.1, read on the forward strand.
TCGAAACGTCTGAGCTCCCGGGCAACTATAGCAGTACAGCGTTCCGGTCTGTCACTGTTGGGGTTGTCCATGAGGGTCCTGATGTTCCAGGTCCCGAACTTCATTTTAAAGGGTGGAAGATGCCTGTGCGTGAATTCTTCTAACGTGGGGTGGCCGTTGCACACCAACTACCACACGGGCTTGACAGAGCAAGGTCTTGGTCCAATGGCAAGGGGATCCAAGACGATTGGAGACCAGGCTCTGCTACAACGGCCTAGCACACACACACAAACATACTGCGACTGTCCTCCTCCCTCCTTCCCACAGGTCCTCTCTGCCTGGGTTTCGTAGGATGCATTGTGGTCCTCCCGACCTCGCTGTTGGTCCGTGCCGCACCTTCCCTGGGCCCCGACCCCGCTGCTGGTCCATGCTGCGCCACTCCTGGGCCTTGACCTCGCTGCTGGGCTCGTCCTCGCTCCTGGGTCCCAGCCTCGGACATGAATGATGTTGTCTCTCACAGGATCAAATTAGCACTGATATTCTCGCGATCCCTGGCCGCGAGCTCCACTCGCGATCCACTAGTCACTAGATCACTATACTTCCAAACTCATTTACATAAGTCTTTTCTGCCTCAGGCTCTGCGGTCCAGCTCTCGGTGGCTGGTGCTATATACACACAGGTACAGGTAACCGCTCAGCCGGTACACCAGGTGGTGCTGTTCTAGGAATCTGCGTCATCTGTAAAGTACTTCAATTGCGACATCCTTTCTCGTTTTTAATCAACTATTGTCCATCAGGCGTTCAGCCTGACCAGATCAAAACTCTTTGCCTAGCACGAGCTATCGATCGTTACTGAAACACCTCATACACTCCCAGCTCAAAACAATTCAACAAATAAACAATAAGGAATGAAGTCATAGAAAATTTCTCTTAACAGTCCTTCTAGATCTTGTCACAACTCCATGTGATCTGATTTACCATTGGTTCCGGGACAGAAGTCCCAATTTTACCTGTACGGATATTTCACCCTCTCTTTGCCACAATGTAATTGAATGGCGGAACAGGCTTGAGGGGCTGAATGGCCGCCTCCTGTTCCTATGTTCCTTTGCTGTGTCTACACTTGGCTTGAGGTAGGCTGTCTAAGCATGACTTCATTGTACCCGTGAGGTAAACTCTAGCCAGTTCTCTTGTGTCTGCCTTGGATGCCAATAATTGCTCATCGGCACCTGTCCTCCTTCTGTGAGAAGCCATGGGATCTGATGGTTACTTGCCTTTCGAAATCTGCTTTCTTCCAGCTACCCTCGTAACCCATCAGCAACCCACATCACATCTCCCTCCATTAAAGCTTTAAGATCTCTGGCTCCGCTCTTACAGTAACGAGCCCGTCTACATTCTCAGTAAGTTGCCTGTCGTAAGCAGTTCTTTGTGTTCTTGTTCACCACCCTGTGCACAGGCATCTGTCCCATTCCCAGTCAAACACAGCCTAACAGAACAGGGTCCCTTCACTTTCTCATTTCAGGTTTGGATGATCTGTTTTAGTGATGTTGGTTGAGGGATAAATATTGGCCCCTTGACACTGGTGAGAACTCCCCTGCACCTATTTTGTGCCCAAGTCTCTGGAATGGGACTTGAACCCACAACCTTCTGACTCAGTGGCGAGAGAGTGCCACCCACTGAACCATGGAGAATTTATTTACAATCAGAAGACTCACAGAAAAAAAAGATACAGACTGACATAAATCGTGCCATTCATGTAGAAATTACTTATGAAATATACTGGGCGGCCGGCTGGTGGCGCTGTCCAGGGAGAGTATAAATACTCGGGCACGGGCCCAGCTTGCTCAGGGACATTTTGTAAACAAGAACTAGTGAAGGATAACTAGACTTTCATGTTGTGAAACAGTCGATTAAAGCCTTGTTTAATACTCTGACCAAGTGCCTAGTAGTTTTCTTACGTCACAGACCAATGCTATTCAGAAGTATATTTGTTAAAAGATCTGTAACAGTCCACAAGGGGCTGATTGATGATTTATTATTAGATGTCAGCTGTGGCTCAGTAGGTAGCTTGGAGTCAGAAAGTTGTGGGTTCAAGTCCCACTCCAGAGATTTGAGCACAAAATCCAGGCTGACACTCCCAGTGCAGTACTGAGGGAGTGCTGCACTGTCGGAGGGGCAGTACTGAGGGAGCGCCGCACTGTTGGAGGGGCAGTACTGAGGGAGTGCTGCACTGTCGGAGGGGCAGTACTGAGGGAGTGTCGCACTGTCGGAGGGGCAGTACTGAGGGAGCGCTGCACTGTCAGAGGGGCAGTACTGAGGGAGCGCCGCACTGTCGGAGGGGCAATACTGAGGGAACGCCGCACTGTCGGAGGGTCAGTACTGAGGGAGCGCCGCACTGTCGGAGGGGCAGCACTGAGGGAGCGCCGCACTGTCGGAGGGGCAGTACTGAGGGAGCGCTGCACTGTCGGAGGGGCAGTACTGAGGGAGTGTCGCACTGTCGGAGGGGCAGTACTGAGGGGGCGCCGCACTGTTGGAGGGGCAGTACTGAGGGAGTGCCGCACTGTTGGAGGGGCAGTACTGAGGGAGCGCCGCACTGTCGGAGGGACAATACTGAGGGAGTGCCACACTGTCGGAGGGGCAGTACTGAGGGAGCACCGCACTGTCGGAGGGGCAGTACTGAGGGAGTGCCGCACTGTCGGAGGGGCAGTACTGAGGGAGTGCCGCACTGTCGGAGGGGCAGTACTGAGGGAGTGCCGCACTGTAGGAGGGGCAGTACTGAGGGAGCGCCGTACTGTCGAAGGGGCAGTACTGAGGGAGCGCGGCACTGTCGGAGGGGCAGTACTGAGGGGGCGCCGCACTGTCGGAGGGGCAGTACTGAGGGAGCGCTGCACTGTTGGAGGGGCAGTACTGAGGGAGCGCCGCACTGTCAGAGGGGCAGTACTGAGGGAGCGCCGCACTGTCGGAGGGACAGTACTGAGGGAGCGCCGCACCGTCAGAGGGGCAGTACTGAGGGAGCGCCGCACTGTCGGAGGGACAGTACTGAGGGAGTGCAGCACTGTCGGAGGTGCCGTCTTTCGGATGAGACGTTAAACCGGGGGCCCGTCTGCCCTCTTAGGTGGACGTAAAAGATCTCACGGCATTATTTTGAAGAAAAGCAGGGAGTCCCAGTGTCCTGGCCAATATTTATCCCTCAATCAACATCACTAAAACTGCTGTATATGTGAGTGTGATTGTGCCAGAGGATTGTAACCACACTGCTCACTTCCTGCTGGCCCGAGTTGCCTGATGTGTCTCTACATTAGTGGATGAGCTTTCCCAGCGTGAAACCAGTCATTTGCTTTGTCATTAATTACAGCAAAAGCCCCTCGGAGACCGAGTCCCAGTGAGTGGCCGGTGATTACTCACACGCTCCGCCACAGGTGGTCCGAATCCTTCACCTCCCAGCTCACTGTTGTAAATCCGGGGCTCAGAAGCACAGGGCTGAAAAATTCCCTCAATAGGGGAACCAGACAAACAGCTCAGAGTCCAACCAACCAGAGCCTGGGACACCTGGTGTGTGAGAGACGTGAAATCTCTGCGCACGGCACCAATTTTGAAGAGCGCTGCAAGAATATAAAAGCCTCGGTCCGTCTAATATCCACATTTAAAAAGTGAAATGCTGTTTCTTATACTTTACTGCCTTATCCGCTCCTCAAGGCACTGATCGCATGTCAGCCTGCTCCAACACCTTTCTCAATAACAACAACTTACATTTATATAGCATGTAACGTAGTAAAACGTCCCGAGGCGCTTCACGGGAGCATTATCAAACAAAATTTGACAACAAGTGAAATATTAGGGCAGGTGACCAAAAGCTTGGTCAAAGAGGTAGGATTTAAGGAGCATCTTAAAGGAGGAGAGAGAGGCGGAGAGGTTTAGGGAGGGAATTCCAGAGCTCGGGGTCCAGGCAGCTGAAGGCACGGCCACCAATGGTGGAGCGATTAAAATCAGGGATGCACAAGGGGCCAGAATTGGAGGAGTGTAGAGATTTTGAAAGATTGTAGGGCTGGAGGAGGTTACAGAGATAGGGAAGGGTGCGCTGGCGTGATATTCAAACAGGGAGGGCCCACAATGTGTCCACACTCTCTCCCTAGCATGGGTTGCCTGTAGTGTACAGGAGTAGCGACCCTGGACAATCTTACGTCTCCCTTTCCCCGAGATCAACTAACTCTGGGACTACCCTGTGCCTCACGGTCTGTGTGGGGTTTTAGTGTGACATCCCCCGCTGGTCACTGAGTTAGCACGAACTTTAAATATATAAAAGATCAGAGAGTAATAATGTAAGGAATGGTTTGTTCTGTCTCAGGTCCGTCAGCAATGTGTCAGTGCTGGGGCGCTCAATAGCTGCCCTGTTAGTGCTGAAATGTAGTTCCATTGTCAGGTTCACCATCTGTATGACAGGAGGAACTGTGAGTGCCGTGTTTTTAACCTGCACAATGAGGGCGGACAATCCATCAGACCCATGCACTCCCTGACTGACACTTCAGCACTGCCTCTGACAGGCTGGAATCCACCTGCTCCTGTCACACAGGCACCAGCAGAGATCCTCCTACATAAGAACATAAGAAATAGGAGCAGGAGTAGGCCAATCGGCCCCTCGAGCCTGCTCCGCCATTCAATAAGATCATGGCTGATCTGATCCTAACCACCAATCCACTATCACAGAACCAGCTCCTGAATCTAACAGAATTAGACACACGAAATAGGAGCAGGATCAGGCTACACGGCCCCTGGGCCCGCTCCGCTACCCACAGGGCCATGACCGATCCGAACCTAGACTCATGTCCAAATTCCTGCCCGCTCCCCGTAACCCTTAATTCCCTTTACTTCTAGGAAACTGTCTATTTCTGTTTTAAATTTATGTAATGATGTAGCTTCTACAGCTTTTTGGGGCAGCATATTCCATGGACCTACCACCCTCTGAGTGAAGTAGTTCCTCCTCATCTCAGTTTTGAAAGAGCAGCCCCTTATTCTAAGACTATGCCCCCTAGTTCTAGTTTCACCCATCATCGGGAACATCTTCCCCGCATCCACCCGATCCAGCCCCTTCACAATCTTATATGTTTCAATAAGATCGCCTCTCATTCTTCTGAACTCCAATGAGTAGAGTCCCAATCTACTCAACCTCTCCTCATATGTCCATCCCCTCATCCCCGGGATTAACCGAGTGAACCTTCTTTGTACTGACTCGAGAGCAAGTATGTCCTTTCTTAAGTATGGACACCAAAACTGTACGCAGTATTCCAGGTGCGGTCTCACCAATACCTTGTACAACTGAAGCAATACCTCCCTATTTTTATATTCTATCCCCCTAGCAATTAAAGCCAACATTCCATTGGCCTTCTTAATCACTTGCTGCACCTGCATACTAACCTTTTGAGTTTCGTGCACCAGGACCCCCAGATCCCTTTGTACTTCAGTACTTTCCAGTTTCTTGCCATTAAGATAATAACTTGCTCTACGATTTTTCCTGCCAAAGTGCATAACCTCACACTTTCCAGTATTGTATTCCATCTGCCAAATCTCTGCCCACTTACTTAGCCTGTCTATGTCCCCTTGAAGGTTTTTTATGTCCTCCTCACTCACTACTTTCCCCCCATCTTAGTATCGTCTGCAAACTTTGATATGTTACACTCGGTCCCCTCCTCCAAATCGTTAATATAGATTGTAAAGAGTTGGGGACCCAGCACTGACCCCTGCGGAACACCACTAGTTACTGATTGCCAGTCTGAGAATGAACCATTTATCCCAACTCTCTGCCTTCTGTTAGATAGCCAATCCTCTATCCATGCCAGAATATTACCCCCAATCCCATGATTTTTTATCTTAAGCAATAATCTTTTGTGTGGCACCTTGTCAAATGCCTTTTGGAAGTCTAAATACACTACGTCCACTGGTTCCCCTTTATCCACCCTATATGTTACTTCCTCAAAGAACTCCAGCAAATTTGTCAAACATGACTTCCCCTTCATAAAACCATGCTGACTTTGTCCTATTAAATTATGATTATCCAAATGTCCTGTTACTGTCTCCTTAATAATGGACTCCAAAATTTTACCTACCACAGATGTTAGGCTAACTGGTCTATAGTTTCCAGCCTTCTGTCTACTGCCCTTTTTAAATAAGGGTGTTACATTAGCAGTTTTCCAGTCTGCCGGGACCTTTGCCGAGTCCAGGGAGTTTTGGAAAATTATTACCAATGCATCCACAATCCCTACCGCCACTTCCCTCAAGACCCTAGGATGTAAGCCATCAGGTCCAGGTGATTTATCCGCCTTGAATCCCATTATTTTACCGAGTACCACTTCCTTAGTGATTTTGATCGTGTTTAGCTCCTCCCCCCCTTTAGCCCCCTGTTTGTCCAGTGTTGGGATATTCTTAGTGTCTTCTACTGTAAAGACTGATATTAAATATTCATTCAGTGTTTTTGCCATCTCCATATTTCCCACCATTAATTTCCCGGTCTCATCCTCTAAGGGACCAACATTTACTTTAGCCACCCTTTTTCTTTTTATATAAGTATAAAAACTCTTACTATCTGTTTTTATATTTTTTGCTAATTTACTTTCATAATCTATCTTCCCTTTCTTAATCAATATTTTTGTTATTTTTTGCTGTCTTTTAAAGTTTTCCCAATCCTCTATCCTCCCACTAGATTTGGCTACCTTATATGCCCTTGTTTTTAGTCGAATACTATCCTTAATTTCTTTACTTAGCCACGGATGGCTGTCTTTTCTTTTACACCCTTTTCTTCTCAGTGGAATATATATTTTTTGGAAGTTGTAAAATAACTCCTTAAATGTACACCACTGATCATGTATCGTCTTACCCTTTAATCTATTTCCCCAATCCACTCTACTCAATTCCGCTCTCATACCTTCATAGTCTCCTTTATTCAAGCTTAGCACGCTTGTTTGAGATCCAACCTTCTCACCCTCTAATTGAATATGGAATTCAACCATGTTATGGTCACTCATTCCAAGGGGATCCTTTACTAGGACATTTTTAATTAATCCTGTCTCGTTACACAGGACCAGATCTAAGGTTGCTTGCCCCCTGGTCGGTTCAGTTACATACTGCTCAAGAAACCCATCCCTAATACACTCAATGAACTCATCCTCAAGGCAGCCCTGCCCAATTTGATTTGTCCAATTAATATGATAGTTAAAATCCCCCATAATTATAGATGTTCCCTTATTACAAGCCTCAACTATTTCCTGATTGATACTCCGTCCAACAGAGTTGCCACTGTTCGGAGGCCTATAGACTACGTCCACTAGTGTTTTTTTCCCCTTATTATTCCTTACCTCCACCCAAACTGTTTCATTATCCTGATCTTTTGACCCAATATCATTTCTCTGTATTACAGTGATTCCTTCCTTTATTAACATAGCCACCCCACCTCCCCTTCCTTCCTGCCTGTCCTTCCTGATCGTTAAATAACCTGGTATGTTTAATTCCCAGGCATTGTCACCCTGCAGCCATGTTTCTGTAATGGCCACAAGATCATACCCATATGTAGTTATTTGTGCCATTAACTCATCTATTTTGTTACGAATGCTACGTGCATTCAGATAGAGAACTTTCAAAGATGTTTTGTGACACTTAGTTCCTGCTTTTGCCCTTTTTATTACTTTACCTTTTACTCCATACCTTCTGCCCCTTCCTGACACGCTCTGGTTTTTAATTTCCCCACTGCTACCTAAGTCTATGACCTTCTCTGTTGTCATTTTTATTATTTGCTCTCTAGGTTCTAGAGACACACGCAACACACAGAGACACACGGAACACACAGAGACACATACAACACACAGAGACACACGGAACACACAGAGACACACGCAACACAGAGAGACACACGCAACACACAGAGACGCATACAACACACAGAGACACACAGAGACACATACAACACACAGAGACACACGGAACACACAGAGACACATACAACACACAGAGACACACGGAACACACAGAGACACATACAACACACAGAGACACACGCAACACACAGAGACACACAGAGACACACGCAACACAGAGAGACACACGCAACACACAGGGACACGCGCAACACAGAGACACACGCAACACAGAGACACACGCAACACACAGAGACACACGCAACGCACAGGGACACACACAACACACACAACCCACAGGGACACACAGAGACACATGCAACACACAGAGACACACGCAACACACAGAGACACACGCAACACACAGAGACACATGCAACACACAGAGACATGGAGACACATGCAACACACACACAGAGACACACGCAACACAGAGACACACGCAACACACAGGGACACGCGCAACACAGAGACACACGCAACACAGAGACACACGCAACACACAGAGACACACGCAACGCACAGGGACACACACAACACACACAACCCACAGGGACACACAGAGACACATGCAACACACAGAGACACACGCAACACACAGACACACGCAACACACAGAGACACATGCAACACACAGAGACACACGCAACACACAGAGACACACGCAACACACAGAGACACACAACACACAGACACACAACACACAGGGACACACACAACACACAGGGACACATGCAACACACAGAGACACACACAACACACAGAGACACACACAACACACAGACACACGCAGCACACAGAGACACACGCAGCACACAGACACACACAGCACACAGAGACACACGCAACACAGAGACACACGCAACACAGAGACACACGCAACACAGAGACACATGCAACACACAGAGACACACACGCAACACACAGAGACACACAATGACACATGCAACACACAGGGACACACACAACACACAGGGACACATGCAACACAGAGACACACGAAACACAGAGACACACGCAACACAGACACACGTAACACAGACACACGCAACACACACACACGCAACACACAGAGACACATACAACACACAGGGACACACACAACACGCGGACACACGCAACAGAGAGACACACGCAAACGCACAGGGACACACGCAACACACAGAGGCACATGCATCAGAGACACACGCAACAATCAGAGACACACGCAACAGACACACGCAACACAGAGACACACGCAACACACAGAGACACACGCAACAGACACACGCAACACAGAGACACACGCAACACACAGAGACACACGCAACACAGAGGCACACACAACAATCAGACACACGCAACACACAGAGACACAGGCAACACACAGAGACACAGGCAACACACAGGGACACATACACGCAACACACAGAGGCACACGCATACACACTTTGTTAATTAACTTTGAAAGTACTGAAGGGTTGTGAGTGTTTAGCTGTGTCCCTATTCGGGATGGGGTGGGGGGGGGTGTGTGGGCGGGGGGATAGAGCATGGTGGTCTTCACCACACAGCCTCCTGAAACCCTCGGGATGCCTGGCCTTCACATCACGGCTGGTAATGAGAAGGGAGCTGATACACAGAGCTCGCAGCAGCACCTTCACCTGATCTGTTCACACATGAGCTGCTCTCCATCTCTCAAGCTCATAACACCATCGTTCAACATTCCCACAATCCTTCCCGCCAGCTGAAAGGAACAGCAAGAGATTGAACAGCAGATTGGCAACAGCTGGGCAAAGCCAGAGCCGACTGTGCACAGGATCAGTCTCGCAAATCACTCCACGCAACAAAGACAACTGGCGCACAGAGCTGAGACGTGGGCCACTTTTATTCCAGGGCCGGCAATACCATTTCCAACATGCTTTTATATTAACCTCCCAAGACCCAGAGCGGGGCCTCTGCACACTATTAACACTCCAGAGCTGCAGTAGCCATTTTTCACAGTTACTCTGCAGGGAACTCCACTCGTAGGGTTTTGCAATTTCGGGACCTAGAGGAGAATTGATGCGGCGCTTCAGTTAACCCGCGAGGACCCAAACCACAGATGCTGCACGGCTTCACTTTTCATCAGCATATTTCACAGCTCGACAACAAGAGGCCAGTTTGATCTCTGATGGGCTAAAGGTTAGCAGGTCGGGTGAGAGGTCGGGGTCATTCCAAATGCTGCATTACCGCCGAGACCCTTCCCGCCAGGCGGTGTGAAATTCCAGCCCTGAATGTAAACAGTGCGTCACAGTTGTAGGATTACGATACAAAGTCCAGCAATGAGCTCTCTAAATGGCTCAACAACAGCTTGCATTTATATAGCGCCTTTAACGTAGTAAAAAGTCCCAAGGTGCTTCACAGGAGCGATTATCAAACGGGATTTGACACCAAGCCGCATAAGGAGATCTTAGGGCAGGTGACCAAAAGTTTGGTCAAACAGGTCGGTTTTAAGGAGCATCTTAAAGGAGGAGAGAGGCGGAGAGGTTTAGGGAGGGAATTCCAGTGCTTGGGGCCCAGGCAGCTGAAGGCACGGCCGCCAATGGTGGAGCGATGGAAATCGGGGATACGCAAGAGGCCAGAATTGGGGGAGCGCAGAGATCTCGGAGGGTTGTGGGGCTGGAGGAGGCTACAGAGAGAGGGAGGGGCGAGGCCATGGAGGGATTTGAAAACAAGGATGAGAGTATTAAATTCGAAGTGTTGCCGGACCGGGAGGGAGCAGGGTGAGGGGGAGAGTGGGAGTGAGGGGGGGGGGGGAGGGAGAGTGGGAGGTGATGGGAGCGGAGGGGGAGGGTGAGATGGTGAGGGAGAGACGAGTTTCTAATCCCTCGTGACAACACTCCAGCCTAATCAGTCTGAAAGAACACATGACCCATGTAGAGAGTTGGTCTTGTTACTGTTCACTGTTGAAGTGTGTGCCTGGGGAATTGGTGTGTGCAATGAAACCCCAACACAATGGAATGCCAGGGGGCTGTTACTCTTCACACTGACAGCAGCGCAGCGAGACAGCTGCCCACAGTTAATGACCTGTGCTCACTTTAGCCACAGCAGAGTGCTGCTGTGCTCCCTCAGTCTGTAACCCAATCTAGAGGACCAGGGCTGAGTCAGACTGTTGTTGTGTCTGCTCTTTCCAAGTGGGAATAGATTCGGAGTTGATTGGAGCTGCTTCTGCAGATGTGTGGAAGAGTATGGGAGAGTGTGTGAGGTCCTCGCGCACTGACAGCACGGCCTACAGCTGCACTGTATGGTTTAAAATCAGAATCAGAGTTAAGGAGCCAGTCACCGTGCAGCGAGGAGGGTCTGGTGTGAGCAGGAATCCACAGGGACTCACGTTCAGTGTCACTACTGCCTTCAGCAAGTGCTGTACACAACATCCCTGGACAAAAGAACACAAGAAATAGGAGCAGGAGTCGGCCATTCGGCCCCTCGAGCCTGCTCCGCCATTCAACAAGATCATGGCTGATCTTCGACCTCAACTCCATTTTCCCGCCCGATCCCCATATCCCTTGATTCTCCTCGTGTCCAAAAATCTATCGATCTCAGTCCACAGCCCTCTGGGGCAGAGAATCCCAAAGATTCACAACCTCTTTGAATGAAGAAATTCCTCCTCATCTCAGTCCTAAATAGCCGACCCCTTATCCTGAGACTGTGACCACTTAGTTCTAGACTCTCCAGCCAGGGGAAACAACCTCTCAGCATCTACCCTGTCAATCCCTCTAAGAATGTTATATGTTTCAATGATATCACCTCATTCTTCTAAACTCTAGGGAACGTAGGCCTGTCCTACTCAGTCTCTCCTCATAGGACAATCTCCTCATAGCAGGAATCAATCTAGTGAACCTTTGTTGCGCCACCTCTAAGGCAAGTATATCCTTCCTTAGGTAAGACCAGAACTGTACACAGTCCATGCACACAGTGGCCACTGGTCTTTAACAGACAGCAGGCGCTGCTTCAATCTGTTACCAAACCACTGTAACTCTAACACACCTGGAAACACCAGATGTACGGCTTCAGGTGCCATCACTGTATTGATTTCTTTGTGGGTTCAATGACGAGACATTTATGAAAGAGAATGACTTTTAATCTAAAGCTTGTTCAACTCTTTATACAGCATTTACAGGAGACATCATGCTAGTGATGCATCTAGAACGAAACTGAAACTAAACTGAACTGCCTTGCTTGTCTCTGTCACATGCCCTCTGCTGGTCAGGCACAAGCAATCAATACATGCAAACGTGCTGTTAAGGCATCATAATCGAACAGGCAAATACCATCTCTATTTGCTGATATCATTACATCTCCTTTTCTTAAAACAAAAGTATTTTACTTTTAACTAACAACATGTTTTCTTTGTATTAATCTGCATTTTAACTGTAACACTTAATGAACTTACATTATCATTATCATGATCAAGGTTTGTTAACCTTGCTTTGTGTGTTCACATGAAATATGTCAATACACTAGAACTTGAAGAAAGAATAAGATAACATTACTTCCTTCTATAACAATAGTCCTTAAATTTGCTCAATGAGTCTCTCAGGAGGCTTCACGTGTCTTGAGGATTTTCTGATTGATTGTCCTTGAATCTGAGTTGTTGCCTCAGATGATGGTTTCTCAGCTGTGTGATCAGGTTGTTCAACAGTATCAGTCTCTTGACCTGCTGTGGCTGGTCCCATGAGAAGATCTCGACGATTTCTTCTCAGAACAGCACCCTCATCTGTCTGAATGGTGTATGATCTTGGTTGAACTTCACTCAGGACAGTTCCCTTCTGAGTCCATATGTTTGTTTTGTCTTTGAACCTTACTTGGTCACCAGTGTGGAGTTCAGGTAGGTTTTGTGTTCCTCTGTCATAGTAGTACTTTTGCTTTTCTTTCTGTTGCTCCTTGAACTTCCTCACTTTCTCCCCCTCTTTTGTTTTCAGGAGGTTCTCCGGGATGGGTAGGTTTGACCTTAGCATACGTCCCATAAGGAGTTGGGCTGGTGACATACCACACTCGAGCGGCGTTGTGCGGTATACAAGCATGCTCTGGTAGAAGTCAGTTCCACTGTCTTTTGCCTTGTACATCAGTCTTTTCACTGTGTTTGCGGGCTCTCCTGGGTCAACAGCTCTGGACAGCGTGTCTGCTGTATACATCAGCTTACCCGGTGTGTACGCAACATTCAGTTCATCATAGACTGTCTCTCCTTCGCTTTCCACAACGAGGACTCTCTTTACCAGGTTCAGTCTCTCACAGGCTTTTAAACCTGGTATAGCCTGCACATCCTTTGGCACCACGATTAATGCTAGCGTGTGCTCTCTGTCCTTGTGTGTTACTTTGACAAAGCATCTTCCTTTCACTGGTATTTCAGTACCTGAGTATCCTGTCACTTTCACTTTTATTCCATGTATCTTTGGTCTGGGTCTAATTTTCTTAAAATCAGTCTCTGATATCACATTAACTTGTGCTCCAGTATCCAATTTAAATGGAATGTGTATGTCATTTACTTTTAGTGTCAACATCCAGTCTCTTTCTTCTTTTTTGTTTTCAGACACAACATCTACATTGAACTCCTCTATCTCGCTTTCATCTACTGCATGGACCTTGCTTTGTTGCATTTGGTTCTTACAGCAACGGGCATAATGGTTGTTCTTGTTGCAACTATTGCATGTTTTACCATATGCTGGACACTTTCTTGGTGGATGCTGTGTACCGCATCGACTACATGACTTTCGATTGTCCCTTTCATTTTCGTTCGCTGGCCACGCCTCTTTTTTCACATTGACGCTCTTTTTGTTAAACGGTTTGTGTCCGTTCTTACTCACTGCATCCACGTTGTAGCTACTGTCACTGAACAGCTCCTTTGCCTGCAACTTCACAGTCTCTGTAGCCCTACACAGTGCTATGGCTTTTCCCAGGTCTAGATCTTGCTCTCTTAGCAGTCTTTCCCTTAGACCATTATCTGGAATACCACACACCAGTCTGTCTTTTATCAGCGAGTCTGTCAGTCCCCCAAATTCACACGATTTGCTTCTGTTTCTCAGTTCAGTCACATACTGATCAATAGCCTCACCCGTTTTCTGTACACGTGAAAAATCTGTGCCTCTCAAACATCACGTTACGTTTAGGTATGCAGTAGGCCTCAAACTGTTCCATTATTTTATCTAGTTTCATTTTGTCTCCATTAGCAGCAAATGTGAAGTTATTATACACCTCCAGCGCTTCATCACCCACGACATGTAAGAACAGTGACGATTTCTTTTTATTACTTTTCTCATCAGCTCCGATTGCCGCTAAATACAACCCCACACGTTGTTTGAATCTCCTCCAATTTTCAGCCACATTACCTGTCAACTGAAGCGTCGCCGGTGGGTGTAAACCTTCCATTTTTTACTTCGTTAGCTATTCTCTAATGGTAAGTAACGATGTTCTCTTTTGGCTTGCTAATATGTGGAGAGCTGATTTAACTTCAGATTTTTCCTCTTCATCTCTTTCAATCACTTCTGACACCATGTATTGATTTCTTTGTGGGTTCAATGACGAGACATTTATGAAAGAGAATGACTTTTAATCTAAAGCTTGTTCAACTCTTTATACAGCATTTACAGGAGACATCATGCTAGTGATGCATCTAGAACGAAACTGAAACTAAACTGAACTGCCTTGCTTGTCTCTGTCACATGCCCTCTGCTGGTCAGGCACAAGCAATCAATACATGCAAACATGCTGTTAAGGCATCATAATCGAACAGGCAAATACCATCTCAATTTGCTGATATCATTACAATCACCAGGTGTGAAGGTGAGTGGGAATGTGAGGGTGTGATGGGATGAGATGGGATTGCTGGGGAGTGAGGATGTGAGGGAGTCTGTGATTCACTGAGAGTAGATAAGCATCAATACAGTAAATGGCATGCTTGGCATCCGGCATGGTGCAGGGTTTACATCGCTAGTTATCTGGGAATTAAGGTGCTTCAAACGCCATCCGATCCCCTATTTGTAGCCACATGAAAAAGGCACATCTTGAAATATCCACTGCCTTCTCGCCCTTGATGCTCACCGGCACTGTGCTGTGTGGAGGCCTCCCGTCACCAAGGCTCTGTCTTCCCATCTCAGGACTCAGCGGTCTGTCTCGCTCCTTCCGTTTCTCTCTGGCTCCGTCCCCCTGGTCTCAGGGAGTCTGGCTCACTCACTCACTCTCTGTCCCCCTGGTCTCAGGGAGTCTGGATCACTCACTCACTCTGTCTCTGTCCTCCTGGTCTCAGGGAGTCTGGCTCACTCACTCTGTCTATGTCCCCCTGGTCTCAGGGAGTCTGGCCCACTCACTCACTCTGTCTCTGTCCTCCTGGTCTCAGGGAGTCTGGCTCACTTACTCTGTTATAGTCTCCCACCACCTCAGGGGTTCCCCCTCCCTCAGGGGGGTTACACTCCGTTCTATTTCAGTGCTGCTGGTTCTATGTGACTAACTTTCACACACAGCGGAGACTCGAGCTGCTGTTGTTCAATGTGAGTCCGCGGGCTGGTGTTCAGTGTGTGTCCGCAGGCTGTGTTCAGTGTGTGTCCGTGGGCTGTGTTCAGTGTGTGTCCGCGGGCTGTGGTCAGTGTGTGTCCGCGGGCTGTGGTCAGTGTGTGTCCGCGGGCTGTGGTCAGTGTGTGCCCTCGGGCTGTGTTCAGTGTGTGTCCGCGGGCTGTGTTCAGTGTGTGTCCGCGGGCTGGTGTTCAGTGTGTGTCTGCGGGCTGTGGTCAGTGTGTGTCCGCAGGCTGGTGTTCAGTGTGTGTCCGCGGGCTGGTGTTCAATGTGTGTCCGCGGGCTGTGCTCAGTGTGGTCCACGGGCTGTGCTCAGTGTGTGTCCGCGGGCTGGTGTTCAGTGTGTGTCCGCGGGCTGTGTTCAGTGTGTGTCCGCGGGCTGTGTTCAGTGTGTGTCTGCAGGCTGTGGTCAGTGTGTGTCCGCGGGCTGTGGTCAGTGTGTGTCCGCGGGCTGTGGTCAGTGTGTGTCCTCGGGCTGTGTTCAGTGTGTGTCCGCGGGCTGTGTTCAGTGTGTGTCCGCGGGCTGATGTTCAGTGTGTGTCTGCGGGCTGTGGTCAGTGTGTGTCCGCGGGCTGGTGTTCGGTGTGTGTCCGCGGGCTGGTGTTCAATGTGTGTCCGCGGGCTGTGCTCAGTGTGGTCCGCGGGCTGTGCTCAGTGTGTGTCCGCGGGCTGTGTTCAGTGTGGTCCGCGGGCTGTGCTCAGTGTGTGTCCGCGGGCTGTGCTCAGTGTGTGTCCGCGGGCTGGTGTTCAGTGTGTGTCCGCGGGCTGTGTTCAGTGTGTGTCCGCGGGCTGGTGTTCAGTGTGTGTCCGCGGGCTGGTGTTCAGTGTGTGTCCGCGGGCTGGTGTTCAGTGTGTGTCTGCGGGCTGGTGTTCAGTGTGTGTCTGCGGGCTGTGTTCAGTGTGTGTCCGCGGGCTGTGGTCAGTGTGTGTCCGCGGGCTGGTGTTCAGTGTGTGTCCGCGGGCTGTGTTCAGTGTGTGTCCGCGGGCTGTGTTCAGTGTGTGTCCGCGGGCTGTGTTCACGGTGTGTCCGCGGGCTGTGTTCAGTGTGTGTCCGCGGGCTGTGTTCACTGTGTGTCCGCGGGCTGTGTTCACTGTGTGTCCGCGGGTTGTGGTCAGTGTGTGTCTGCGGGCTGTGCTCAGTGTGTGTCCGCGGGCTGTGCTCAGTGTGTGTCCGCGGGCTGTGTTCAGTGTGTGTCCGCGGGCTGTGTTCACTGTGTGTCCGCGGGCTGGTGTTCAGTGTGCGTCCGCGGGCTGTTGTCAGTGTGTGTCCCCGGGCTGTGTTCAGTGTGTGTCCGCGGGCTGTGGTCAGTGTGTGTCCGCGGACTGTGCTCAGTGTGTGTCTGCGGGCTGTGCTCAGTGTGTGTCTGCGGGCTGTGGTTCAGTGTGTGTCCGCGGGCTGTGTTCAGTGTGTGTCCGCGGGCTGTGTTCACTGTGTGTCCGCGGGCTGGTGTTCAGTGTGCGTCCGCGGGCTGTGCTCAGTGTGTGTCCGCGGGCTGTTGTCAGTGTGTGTCCCCGGGCTGTGTTCAGTGTGTGTCCGCGGGCTGTGCTCAGTGTGTGTCCGCGGGCTGTGCTCAGTGTGTGTCCACGGGCTGTGGTCAGTGTGTGTCCGCGGGCTGTGCTCAATGTGTGTCCGCGGGCTGTGGTCAGTGTGTGTCCGCGGGCTGTGCTCAGTGTGTGTCTGCGGGCTGTGCTCAGTGTGTGTCTGCGGGCTGTGGTTCAGTGTGTGTCCGCGGGCTGTGCTCAGTGTGTGTCCGCGGGCTGTGGTCAGTGTGTGTCCGCGGGCTGTGTTCAGTGTGTGTCCGCGGGCTGTGGTCAGTGTGTGTCCGCGGGCTGTGGTCAGTGTGTGTCCGCGGGCTGTGTTCAGTGTGTGTCCGCGGGCTGTGGTCAGTGTGTGTCCGCGGGCTGTGTTCAGTGTGTGTCCGCGGGCTGTGTTCAGTGTGTGTCCGCGGGCTGTGTTCACTGTGTGTCCGCGGGCTGGTGTTCAGTGTGCGTCCGCGGGCTGTGCTCAGTGTGTGTCCGCGGGCTGTTGTCAGTGTGTGTCCCCGGGCTGTGTTCAGTGTGTGTCCGCGGGCTGTGCTCAGTGTGTGTCCGCGGGCTGTGCTCAGTGTGTGTCCACGGGCTGTGGTCAGTGTGTGTCCGCGGGCTGTGCTCAATGTGTGTCCGCGGGCTGTGGTCAGTGTGTGTCCGCGGGCTGTGCTCAGTGTGTGTCTGCGGGCTGTGCTCAGTGTGTGTCTGCGGGCTGTGGTTCAGTGTGTGTCCGCGGGCTGTGCTCAGTGTGTGTCCGCGGGCTGTGGTCAGTGTGTGTCCGCGGGCTGTGTTCAGTGTGTGTCCGCGGGCTGTGGTCAGTGTGTGTCCGCGGGCTGTGGTCAGTGTGTGTCCGCGGGCTGTGTTCAGTGTGTGTCCGCGGGCTGTGGTCAGTGTGTGTCCGCGGGCTGTGTTCAGTGTGTGTCCGCGGGCTGTGGTCAGTGTGTGCCCGCGGGCTGTGGTCAGTGTGTGTCCGCGGGCTGTGTTCAGTGTGTGTCCGCGGGCTGTGGTCAGTGTGTGTCCACGGGCTGTGGTCAGTGTGTGTCCGCGGGCTGTGGTCAGTGTGCGTCCGCGGGCTGTGTTCAGTGTGTGTCCGCGGGCTGTGGTCAGTGTGTGTCCACGGGCTGTGGTCAGTGTGTGTCCGCGGGCTGTGGTCAGTGTGTGTCCGCGGGCTGTGGTCAGTGTGCGTCCGCGGGCTGTGGTCAGTGTGCGTCCGCGGGCTGTGTTCAGTGTGTGTCCGCGGGCTGGTGTTCAGTGTGTGTCCGCGGGCTGTGGTCAGAGTGTGTCCGCGGGCTGGTGTTCAGTGTGTGTCTGCGGGCTGGTGTTCAGTGTGTGTCTGCGGGCTGTGTTCAGTGTGTGTCCGCGGGCTGTGGTCAGTGTGTGTCCGCGGGCTGGTGTTCAGTGTGTGTCCGCGGGCTGTGTTCAGTGTGTGTCCGCGGGCTGTGTTCAGTGTGTGTCCGCGGGCTGTGTTCACGGTGTGTCCGCGGGCTGTGTTCAGTGTGTGTCCGCGGGCTGTGTTCACTGTGTGTCCGCGGGCTGTGTTCACTGTGTGTCCGCGGGTTGTGGTCAGTGTGTGTCTGCGGGCTGTGCTCAGTGTGTGTCCGCGGGCTGTGCTCAGTGTGTGTCCGCGGGCTGTGTTCAGTGTGTGTCCGCGGGCTGTGTTCACTGTGTGTCCGCGGGCTGG
This sequence comes from Somniosus microcephalus, assembly GCF_052327205.1. Taxonomy (NCBI): domain Eukaryota; kingdom Metazoa; phylum Chordata; class Chondrichthyes; order Squaliformes; family Somniosidae; genus Somniosus; species Somniosus microcephalus. The sequence goes on from NC_141012.1 coordinate 3,878,765, forward strand.
TGTTCAGTGTGCGTCCGCGGGCTGTGCTCAGTGTGTGTCCGCGGGCTGTTGTCAGTGTGTGTCCCCGGGCTGTGTTCAGTGTGTGTCCGCGGGCTGTGGTCAGTGTGTGTCCGCGGACTGTGCTCAGTGTGTGTCTGCGGGCTGTGCTCAGTGTGTGTCTGCGGGCTGTGGTTCAGTGTGTGTCCGCGGGCTGTGTTCAGTGTGTGTCCGCGGGCTGTGTTCACTGTGTGTCCGCGGGCTGGTGTTCAGTGTGCGTCCGCGGGCTGTGCTCAGTGTGTGTCCGCGGGCTGTTGTCAGTGTGTGTCCCCGGGCTGTGTTCAGTGTGTGTCCGCGGGCTGTGCTCAGTGTGTGTCCGCGGGCTGTGCTCAGTGTGTGTCCACGGGCTGTGGTCAGTGTGTGTCCGCGGGCTGTGCTCAATGTGTGTCCGCGGGCTGTGGTCAGTGTGTGTCCGCGGGCTGTGCTCAGTGTGTGTCTGCGGGCTGTGCTCAGTGTGTGTCTGCGGGCTGTGGTTCAGTGTGTGTCCGCGGGCTGTGCTTAGTGTGTGTCCGCGGGCTGTGGTCAGTGTGTGTCCGCGGGCTGTGTTCAGTGTGTGTCCGCGGGCTGTGGTCAGTGTGTGTCCGCGGGCTGTGGTCAGTGTGTGTCCGCGGGCTGTGTTCAGTGTGTGTCCGCGGGCTGTGGTCAGTGTGTGTCCGCGGGCTGTGTTCAGTGTGTGTCCGCGGGCTGTGGTCAGTGTGTGCCCGCGGGCTGTGGTCAGTGTGTGTCCGCGGGCTGTGTTCAGTGTGTGTCCGCGGGCTGTGGTCAGTGTGTGTCCACGGGCTGTGGTCAGTGTGTGTCCGCGGGCTGTGGTCAGTGTGCGTCCGCGGGCTGTGTTCAGTGTGTGTCCGCGGGCTGTGGTCAGTGTGTGTCCACGGGCTGTGGTCAGTGTGTGTCCGCGGGCTGTGGTCAGTGTGTGTCCGCGGGCTGTGGTCAGTGTGCGTCCGCGGGCTGTGGTCAGTGTGCGTCCGCGGGCTGTGTTCAGTGTGTGTCCGCGGGCTGGTGTTCAGTGTGTGTCCGCGGGCTGTGGTCAGAGTGTGTCCGCGGGCTGTGGTCAGTGTGTGTCCGCGGGCTGTGCTCAGTGTGTGTCCGCGGGCTGTGGTCAGTGTGTGTCCGCGGGCTGTGGTCAGTGTGTGTCCGCGGGCTGTGTTCAGTGTGTGTCCGCGGGCTGTGCTCAGTGTGTGTCCGCGGGCTGTGGTCAGTGTGTGTCCGCGGGCTGTGGTCAGTGTGTGTCCGCGGGCTGTGTTCAGTGTGTGTCCGCGGGCTGTGGTCAGTGTGTGTCCGCGGGCTGTGTTCAGTGTGTGTCCGCGGGCTGGTGTTCAGTGTGTGTCCGCGGGCTGTGGTCAGTGTGTGTCCGCGGGCTGTGCTCAGTGTGTGTCCGCGGGCTGTGTTCAGTGTGTGTCCGCGGGCTGCGTTCAGTGTGTGTCCGCGGGCTGTGGTCAGTGTGTGTCCGCGGGCTGTGTTCAGTGTGTGTCCGCGGGCTGTGGTCAGTGTCCGCGGGCTGTGGTCAGTGTGTGTCCGCGGGCTGTGGTCAGTGTGTGTCCGCGGGCTGTGTTCAGTGTGTGTCCGCGGGCTGTGGTCAGTGTGTGTCCGCGGGCTGTGGTCAGTGTGTGTCCGCGGGCTGTGTTCAGTGTGTGTCCGCGGGCTGTGGTCAGTGTGTGTCCGCGGGCTGTGTTCAGTGTGTGTCCGCGGGCTGTGGTCAGTGTGTGCCCACGGGCTGTGGTCAGTGTGTGTCCGCGGGCTGTGTTCAGTGTGTGTCCGCGGGCTGTGGTCAGTGTGTGTCCACGGGCTGTGGTCAGTGTGTGTCCGCGGGCTGTGGTCAGTGTGCGTCCGCGGGCTGTGTTCAGTGTGTGTCCACGGGCTGTGGTCAGTGTGTGTCCGCGGGCTGTGGTCAGTGTGAGTCCGCGGGCTGTGGTCAGTGTGCGTCCGCGGGCTGTGGTCAGTGTGCGTCCGCGGGCTGTGTTCAGTGTGTGTCCGCGGGCTGGTGTTCAGTGTGTGTCCGCGGGCTGTGGTCAGAGTGTGTCCGCGGGCTGGTGTTCAGTGTGTGTCTGCGGGCTGGTGTTCAGTGTGTGTCTGCGGGCTGTGTTCAGTGTGTGTCCGCGGGCTGTGGTCAGTGTGTGTCCGCGGGCTGGTGTTCAGTGTGTGTCCGCGGGCTGTGTTCAGTGTGTGTCCGCGGGCTGTGTTCAGTGTGTGTCCGCGGGCTGTGTTCACGGTGTGTCCGCGGGCTGTGTTCAGTGTGTGTCCGCGGGCTGTGTTCACTGTGTGTCCGCGGGCTGTGTTCACTGTGTGTCCGCGGGTTGTGGTCAGTGTGTGTCTGCGGGCTGTGCTCAGTGTGTGTCCGCGGGCTGTGCTCAGTGTGTGTCCGCGGGCTGTGTTCAGTGTGTGTCCGCGGGCTGTGTTCACTGTGTGTCCGCGGGCTGGTGTTCAGTGTGCGTCCGCGGGCTGTGCTCAGTGTGTGTCCGCGGGCTGTTGTCAGTGTGTGTCCCCGGGCTGTGTTCAGTGTGTGTTCGCGGGCTGTGGTCAGTGTGTGTCCGCGGACTGTGCTCAGTGTGTGTCTGCGGGCTGTGCTCAGTGTGTGTCTGCGGGCTGTGGTTCAGTGTGTGTCCGCGGGCTGTGTTCAGTGTGTGTCCGCGGGCTGTGGTCAGTGTGCGTCCGCGGGCTGTGGTCAGTGTGCGTCCGCGGGCTGTGTTCAGTGTGTGTCCGCGGGCTGGTGTTCAGTGTGTGTCCGCGGGCTGTGGTCAGAGTGTGTCCGCGGGCTGTGGTCAGTGTGTGTCCGCGGGCTGTGCTCAGTGTGTGTCCGCGGGCTGTGGTCAGTGTGTGTCCGCGGGCTGTGGTCAGTGTGTGTCCGCGGGCTGTGTTCAGTGTGTGTCCGCGGGCTGTGCTCAGTGTGTGTCCGCGGGCTGTGGTCAGTGTGTGTCCGCGGGCTGTGGTCAGTGTGTGTCCGCGGGCTGTGTTCAGTGTGTGTCCGCGGGCTGTGGTCAGTGTGTGTCCGCGGGCTGTGTTCAGTGTGTGTCCGCGGGCTGGTGTTCAGTGTGTGTCCGCGGGCTGTGGTCAGTGTGTGTCCGCGGGCTGTGCTCAGTGTGTGTCCGCGGGCTGTGTTCAGTGTGTGTCCGCGGGCTGCGTTCAGTGTGTGTCCGCGGGCTGTGGTCAGTGTGTGTCCGCGGGCTGTGGTCAGTGTCCGCGGGCTGTGGTCAGTGTGTGTCCGCGGGCTGTGGTCAGTGTGTGTCCGCGGGCTGTGTTCAGTGTGTGTCCGCGGGCTGTGCTCAGTGTGTGTCCGCGGGCTGTGGTCAGTGTGTGTCCGCGGGCTGTGGTCAGTGTGTGTCCGCGGGCTGTGTTCAGTTGTGTCCGCGGGCTGTGGTCAGTGTGTGTCCGCGGGCTGTGGTCAGTGTGTGTCCGCGGGCTGTGGTCAGTGTGTGTCCGCGGGCTGTGTTCAATGTGTGTCCGCGGGCTGTGGTCAGTGTGTGTCCACGGGCTGTGGTCAGTGTGTGTCCGCGGGCTGTGTTCAGTGTGTGTCCACGGGCTGTGTTCAATGTGTGTCCGCGGGCTGTGGTCAGTGTGTGTCCACGGGCTGTGTTCAATGTGTGTCCGCGGGCTGTGCTCAGTGTGTGTCCACGGGCTGTGTTCAATGTGTGTCCGCGGGCTGTGCTCAGTGTGTGTCCGCGGGCTGTGCTCAGTGTGTGTCCGCGGGGTGCTATTTGACGTTAATATCATGTTAATCTCTGGAATTACCTCCCTAAACCTCTTCGCCTCTCTTTCCTCCTTTAAGATCCTCCTTATTCTTCCCACCACAATGTGTTACGTTATCTATAATAATAATAATAATAATTCAACTTTATTGTCATTGCACAAGTACATGAACAACGAAATGTGATCTTGCAAGCTCCCATGAGTCCAGTACAAATAACATTAACATTAAACGTAAATAGCACCGTCCTGGGAGAAGCAAAGCCGCTGCGTCTGTGCGCGCCGCCATTCCATTTCCACCATTCCTCCTGTCCGACAATCTTCAGCCCAACGCCCGGGCCTGCTCACCAGCCACCCCTCTCGGGGCTCCTTCCGTGACCTTCCTGTATTTTGTTGCAGTCCTCCTCTGTTTTAACGACATCCTCCAATTTGGTGTTGTCAGCAAATTTTGAAATTGTATTTTCGATTCCCGAGTCCAAATCGTTTATGTAAATACTTCTCTTTCCTCCCTTCAGGCGCTCCTTAAAACCGACCTCTTTGACCAAGCTTTTGGTCACGTGTCCTAATATCTTCCTCTGTGGCTCGGTGTCAAACGTTGTTTGACAATCGCTCCTGTGAAGCGCCTCGGGACGTTTTACTACGCTAAAGGTGCTGTAATATTGTTGCTGTGATGTTATAGAAGATTCCCACAGAACGTTATGAAGCAGCTGAAGTTCAGGACAGTGAAGTTAACACTTTGAAATATTTCAGTGTCACACGGTCAGGTGTCAATGTAAGTGTGAAACACCTACATCTTTCTCACTGGTGCTGCTCACCCACGCAACACTTGTGGCTGTGGCCCATCAGTCATGAAGTGAATTCCAAGTGATTTTCGCACCCCGCCTCTGCCCAGTCTGTCCCTGAACCGTGCTGCAATCTGGCGCTTGATCCGTAATTAAAACATTTCTTTATCCAGGGACACATCTACCGAGCCCGTTAGAGAAGGCAAAGGAATTTTACAATATAATTGCAAATATAGGTTCTGCTCCCAAGCAGCTGTTTAGAAATCAATTGTCCGAATCTGACAGGACTAGGAGCAGCAGGCGGTGTGTGTATTACTGTCTGTGTCCCAAACACCACGTCACAACAACCATCTATTGTCATTTAACTAACTGCAGCACCTAAACCCGCACTCATACCCACTGCCTGCGCCATTACACCCCGTGAACTCCGCTCTCCCCATCACCGGGTTAATCTAACAGGTTAGCACCTTTATATGTTAATATGATATTGCACAGGTCACTTTACAACAGCAACAACCTGCATTTATATAGCACCTTTAATGTAGTAAAAGGCCCCAAGGTACTTCACAGGAACGATTATCAAACAAAAATTGACACCAAGTTAAAGGAGATATTAGGACAAGTGAGCAAAAGCTTGGTCAAAGAGGTAGGCTTTCAGGAGCGTCTTAAAGGAGGAGCATCCCCGATTAATCGCTCCACCATTGTTGGCCGTGCCGTCAGCTGCTGAGGCCCTAAGCTCTGGAATTCCCTCCCTGAACCTCTCCACCTCGCTTTCCTCCTTTAAAACGCTCCTTAAAACCTGCCTCTTTGACCAAGCTTTTGGTCACCTGCCCTAATTTCTTCTTATGTGGCTCGGTGTCAAATTTTTCATCTTATAACTCCGGTGAAGCACCTTGGGACGTTTGACTATGTTAAAGGTGTTATATAAATACAAGTTGTTGTAGTTGTTGTTGTTGAGCGAGCGGTAGAGAGGCGGAGAGGTTTAGGGGGGAAATTCCAGTTACCACGTTTAAGAATGAAATTGTGGGATTGTAAAAGTGCATGCATTACTGTACACAATGCATTACATCACACAATGTTACTGTACACAGTGCATTACTGTACAGTGTTACTGTACACAATGAATTACTGTGCACGGTGTTACTGTACACAATGAATTACTGTGCACGGTGTTACTGTACACAGTGCATTACTGTACAATGTTACTGTACACAATGAATTACTGTACAGTGTTACTGTACACAGTGCATTACTGTACAGTGTTACTGTACACAGTGCATTACTGTACAATGTTACTGTACACAGTGCATTACTGTACAGTGTTACTGTACACAATGCATTACTGTACAATGTTACTGTACACAGTGCATTACTGTACAGTGTTACTGTACACAGTGCATTACTGTACAATGTTACTGTACACAGTGCATTACTGTACAGTGTTACTGTACACAGTGCATTACTGTACAGTGTTACTGTACACAATGCATTACTGTACAGTGTTACTGTACACAGTGCATTACTGTACAGTGTTACTGTACACAGTGCATTACTGTACAATGTTACTGTACACAGTGCATTACTGTACAGTGTTACTGTACACAGTGCATTACTGTACAATGTTACTGTACACAGTGCATTACTGTACAGTGTTACTGTACACAGTGCATTACTGTACAATGTTACTGTACACAGTGCATTACTGTACAATGTTACTGTACACAGTGCATTACTGTACAGTGTTACTGTACACAATGCATTACTGTACAATGTTACTGTACACAGTGCATTACTGTACAATGTTACTGTACACAATGAATTACTGTACAGTGTTACTGTACACAGTGCATTACTGTACAGTGTTACTGTACACAGTGCATTACTGTACAATGTTACTGTACACAGTGCATTACTGTACAGTGTTACTGTACACAATGCATTACTGTACAATGTTACTGTACACAGTGCATTACTGTACAGTGTTACTGTACACAGTGCATTACTGTACAGTGTTACTGTACACAGTGCATTACTGTACAATGTTACTGTACACAGTGCATTACTGTACAGTGTTACTGTACACAATGCATTACTGTACAATGTTACTGTACACAGTGCATTACTGTACAGTGTTACTGTACACAGTGCATTACTGTACAGTGTTACTGTACAGTGCATTACTGTACAGTGTTACTGTACACAGTGCATTACTGTACAATGTTACTGTACAATGTTACTGTACACAGTGCATTACTGTACAATATTACTGTACACAGTGCATTACTGTACAGTGTTACTGTACAGTGCATTACTGTACAGTGTTACTGTACACAGTGCATTACTGTACAATGTTACTGTACACAATGCATTACTGTACAGTGTTACTGTACACAGTGCATTACTGTACAATGTTACTGTACACAATGCATTACTGTGCACGGTGTTACTGTACACAATGCATTACTGTACAGTGTTACTGTACACAATGAATTACTGTGCACGGTGTTACTGTACACAGTGCATTACTGTACAGTGTTACTGTACACAATGAATTACTGTGCACGGTGTTACTGTACACAATGCATTACTGTACAGTGTTACTGTACACTGTTACTGTACACGGTGTTACTGTACACAGTGCATTACTGTACACTGTTACTGTACACTGTGTTACTGTACACAATGCATTCCTGTACACACAGTACAGCCTGTTTTCTACCAGCCTTCGGTGACGTACTCCCTATTCTGGGGCTAACCAGGATGTTGAAATTAGGCTTGTGCACGTTTGCAGTGAGCAGCACTCGATGCAATCCCAGGGCTCAGTCAGTGAAAGGCCTCCCTTTGGGATTTTATTGCCCCCTCCCCCACCCCGTGTCGGGAACGCACTTGCACGATTGGTGCATCCGATGGCGGAATCTGCCCAGCTGATATCTGGTGCTCCAGAGCCGGATGTTCAGCACTCAGAGAGTGGCGGCTCTGGGCGTTTCAGAAATCACACGGCGCAGGATCTGACTGCGCAATTCTCTGATTGGAAGCCTGGAGGAGCGCGGTGCAGCTTCTGAATCCAGAGCCTTTTAATCTAACGTGTTGCCAGGCCTGACTGACAGCAAATCGATCTGAATATTCCTTAATCTCCTGTTGCAAACTGAGCCCTTTACAATTCTCAACATTTGTTCAGTATTCACATCAATCATATTCTTGTTTGTATAAATTAGCATATTAAATACTTGAAAACAATACTTCAGGCTCCCCTGACAGCTCACCATGGCCTGTGAGTTGCTGAGCCACACACAGTGGATGGAGCTCAGGATCCATCGCCGCTCTGAACTGATTTACCTGATCTCACCTGGGCTGCTGCATCGGCACTGAGCAACCCCGGGTTAGGGGAACAGGAGAAGGCCATTGAGCCCCTCGAGCCTGTTCAATGAGATCATGGCTGATGTGTATCTCAACTCCATATACCCGCCTTTGCCTCATATCCCTTAATACCTGTGGTTAACAAAAATCTATCAATCTCAGATTTAAAATTAACAATTGACCTAGCATCAATTGCTGTTTGCGGAAGAGTGTTCCAAACTACTACCACCCTTTGTGTGTAGAAGTGTTTCCTAATTTCACTCCTGAAAGGTCTGGCTCTAATTTTCAGACGATGCCCCCTAGTCCGAGAATCCCCAACCAGCAGAAATAGTTTCTCTCTATCCACCCTATCAGTTCCCCTTAATATCCTGAAAACTTCGATCAAATCATCCGTTAACCTTCTAACTTCCAGGGAATACAGTCCTAGTTTGTGTAACCCCTCCTCGTAATTTAACCCCTGGAGTCCGGGTATCAATATATCCCTCCGAAGGTATGGTGCCCAGAACTGCTCGCAGTACTCCAGGAAGGGAAATATTAACCCTGAACCAACACCTAAAAGCAGATTTTCTGACCATTATCTCATTGCTGTTTGTGGGATCTTGCTGTGCACAAATAGGCTGCTGCGTTTCCTACATTACAACAGCGACTACACTTCAAAAAACAAGTACTTCATTGGCTGTAAGGCACTTTGGAATGCCCTGGGGTCGTGAAAGGTGCTATATAAATGCAAGTCTTTCTTTCTTTCAAAGAAATTGAGAACAGAAGGGGAGATTTTAAATTGTATTAGAATTGTGAGATAATGCATATCAATGCTAAACCGTATAGCTTTATTCAGCACACCCAAAGCAGCAGTGAGAGCCCCAGCGTGTCCCCATCGGAGGGTATACGGAAGCTTAGTGGGGTGAATACCCCGATGTTCCCGTTGGAGGGTATATGGGATGAACACGACACAGTAGACCATTAGGGCGAGGTATTGAGCGCAGCCAGTGACTGCGGAAGAACTTTCATGAGAGGAGAGAGCACAAAGGTGGACGGAACAGAATGGTATTTGGGAGGAATATATGGAAAAGAAAGATTTGCATTTCTATAGCGCCTTTCACAACCTCAGGACGTCTCAAAGCACTTTACCGCCAATGAAGTGCTTTTTGAAGTGCAGTCACTGTTGTAATGTAGGAAACGCAGCAGCAATTTGCACCCACAAACAGCAATGTGATAATGACCAGATAATCTGTTTTTTTTTGGTAATGTTGAGTGAGGAAAAGTTATTGGCCAGCACACCGGGGATAACTCCCCTGCTCTTTGTCGAAATAGTGCCACGGAATCTTTTACGTCCACCTGAGAGAGTAGACAAGGCCTCGGTTTAATGTCTCTCTGAAAGATGGCACCTCTGACAGTGCGGCGCTCCCTCAGTGCTGCCCCTCCGACAGTGCGGCGCTCCCTCATTACTGCCCCTCCGACAGTGCGGCGCTCCCTCAGTACTGCCCCTCCGACAGTGCAGCGCTCCCTCAGTACTGCTCCTCCGACAGTGCAGCGCTCCGACAGTGCGGCGCTCCCTCAGTACTGCCCCTCCGACAGTGCGGCGCTCCCTCAGTACCGCCCCTCCGACAGTGCGGCGCTCCCTCAGTACTGCCCCACCGACAGTGCAGCGCTCCCTCAGTACTGCCCCTCCGACAGTTCCGCGCTCCCTCCGTACTGCCCCTCCGACAGTGCTGCGCTCCCTCAGTACTGCCCCTCTGACAATGTGGCACTCCCTCAGTACTGCCCCGCCGATAGTGCGGCGCTCCCTCAGTACCGCCCCTCCGACAGTACGGCGCTCCCTCAGTACTGCCCCTCCGACAGTTCCGCGCTCCCTCAGTACTGCCCCTCCGACAGTGCGGCACTCCCTCAGTACTGCCCCTCCGACAGTGCGGCGCTCCCTCAGTACTGCCCCTCCGACAGTGCAGCGCTCCCTCAGTACTGCCCCTCCGACAGTGCGGTGCTCCCTCAGTACTGCCCCTCCGACAGTGCGGTGCTCTCTCAGTACTGCCCCTCGACAGTGCGGCGCTCCCTCAGTACTGCCCCTCCGACAGTGCGGCGCTCCCTCAGTACTGCCCCTCCGACAGTGCGGCGCTCCCTCAGTACTGCCCCTCGACAGTGCGGCGCTCCCTCAGTACTGCACTAGGAGTGTCAGCCTAGATTTTTTTTTGTGTCCAAGTCTCTGGAGTGGGAGGACTGAACAGAGTGGTATTTGGGGAGAATGGGGATAATTGGGAGAAGGGGAAGTGCAAAGAGACCTGGGTGTTATTGTGCACCAGTCGCTGAACGTAAGCATGCAGGTGCAGCAGGCGGTTAAGAAGGCAAATGGTATGTTGGCCTTCGTAGCAAGAGGGTTCGAGTACAAGAACAAGGATGTCTTGCTGCAGTTGTACAGGGCCTTGGTGAGACCGCACCTTGAGTATTGTGTACAGTTTTGGTCACCTTACCTGAGGAAGGACGTTCTTGCCATGGAGGGAGTGCAGCGAAGATTCACCAGGCTGATACCTGGGATGGCAGGAATGACGTACGAGGAGAGATTGTGTCGATTGGGCTTATACTCACTGGAGTTTAGAAGATTGAGAGGGGATCTCATCGAAACCTATAAAATTCTGTCAGGTCTGGACAGACTAGATGCAGAAAGGATGTTTCTGATGGCCGGGGAGTCCAGAACCAGGGGTCATCGTCTAAGGATAAGGGGTAAGCCATTTAGGACTGAAATGAGGAGGAATTTCTTCACCCAGAGAGTGGTGAACCTGTGGAATTCTCTGCCACCGAGGGCGGTGGAGGCCAGTTCATTAAATATATTCAAGAAAGAGTTGGATATATTTCTTGAGGCTAAAGGGATCAAGGGATATGGGGAGAAGGCAGGGACCGGGTACTGAATTTGGATGATCAGCCATGATCTCATTGAATGGCGGAGCAGGCTCGAAGGGCCGAATGGCCTACTCCTGCTCCTATCTTCTATGTTTCTATGTAAGGTATTCCATACAAGCAACTGTCGTGCACATTTAGGAATGACTCAATGAGTTAAGATGTGCGCTGCAGCGAGTGGGTTAAACAGTTAAACAGTTGTTGACACGCTCTCCCCTCTGTGTTTCTGACTCTCACTGATGCAGGATAAAGGTTTCCAATTTCTGCAGTGTGGGCTCAGCAAAAAATCTTCACCAAGGTTTAGTCGTGTAACTCGGCCTTGGAACAAGAACAATCAGTTTAAATTGTAAACTGCAGATAAACTGTTTAATTTCCATCCCTCAGTCCCAGTAGAGCTGAGACCCGTGTTATCGCCGAAATTAAGAAACATAGTAAATTATTTTCTAATTTAATGAATTCCTTGTTCATTCTGTTGGAGAACCTGAATGATACAAGTGACCTTCAGAAATTAAAAACCCAGATTTAATCTTAAAACTCCCGACTGTGGAAGATAGTTGCCGGTAAACTTCAGTCATTAAACCGGCGGACTCTGTGTGATGGTCGCACTGCAGCTTCCTGATGCTCAGGAGCAGGGAAATGAAAAGCAGCCAATTCTTCTGTTGTCCCAGTGTCTCCTATTATTCTGTTGCAGACAGAGTGTTCGTCCCATATAACAAGGACACTGAAAGGTATTCGTCCCATATAACAAGGATACGGTAGCATAGCGGTTATGTTACTGGACTAACAAGAACATAAGAAATTGGAGCAGGAGTCGGCCATTCGGCCCCTCAAGCCTGCTCCATCATTCAACAAGATCATGGCTGATCTTCTACCTCAACTCCACTTTCCCGCACTATCCCCATATCCCTTGATTCCCTTAATATCCAAAAATCTATCGATCTCTGTCTTGAATATACTCAACGACTGAGCCTCCACAGCCCTCTGTGGTAGAGAATTCCAAAGATTCACCGCCCTCAGTGAAGAAGTTTCTCCTCAGCTCAGTCCTAAATGGCCGACCCCTTATTCTGAGACTGTGACCCCTGGTTCTAGACTCCCCAGCCAGGGGGAAACACCCTCCCTGCATCTACCCTGTCAAGCTGTGTAAGAATTTTGTATGTTTCAATGAGATCACCTCTCATTCTTCCAAACTCTAGAGAATATAGGCCTAGTCTACTCAATCTCTCCTCATAGGACAATCCCCCCATCCCAGGAACCAGTCGTGGCAAGTATATCCTATAATGATCCAGAGACGTGAGTTCAAATCCCACCACGGCAGCTGTGGAATTTAAATTCAGTTAATTAATAAATCTGGAATAAAAAGCTAGTGTCAGTAATGGTGACCATGAAACTATCGGATTGTCGTAAAAACCCATCTGGTTCACTAATGTCCTTTAGGGAAGGAAATCTGCCGTCCTTACCCGGTCTGGCCTATATGTGACTCCAGACCCACAGCAATGTGGTTGACTCTTAACTGCCCTCTGAAACGGCCCAGCGAGACACTCAGTTGTACCAAACCGCTACAAAGAAGTATACCAAGAATAAAACCGGACCACCCAGCATCGACCTAGGCACCGGACACAACCTTCACCACACGGACTGCAGCGGTTCAAGAAGGCGGCTCACCACCACCTTCTCAATGGCAACTAGGGATGGGCAATAGGAAACTCTCGTTTAAACGGCACCTAAATATCCGGAATTCTCTATTAACCGGCAAAATTCTCACTCCGAAAACACCTCAATAACCGGAAATGTTGCCGAGTCCGAGTCTCCCGCGGTGGCCGAGTTAGTCAGTGGGGGTAGTTCTCCAAACTGCCACTACTCGGCTTCTTGGCGCTGTCGGAAGTCCGAACACCTCAATAACAGAAGTCTGACTCGTTGTTTGTTAAAAATGACCTCGGTAGATAACCCTCTCCGTCATCCGGAATTTTTGATCAACCGGCACCATCCCGGTCCCGTCGGTGCCGGATACCAGAGAGTTTCCTGCCCACATCCCGTAAACGAATAATAAAAAAAATAACAGGGACACTGTGAGGTGTTGATCCCATATACCCTCCAATGGGGACAGTCTGGGGCTCTCACTGCTGCTTTGGGCTGTGCTGGATGAAGTTATATGGTTTAGTACATCACAATTCTCAGTAAGAGCCTGTTCCCATTCCCCTTCCCCATTACTGAGTATCTATTGGTCTCTTTGAAAGATATGCATTTCCTTAGATCGTCCCAACTTCCCCTGTAGCCTATGCACCATCTATGACCTTAGACTTTGACAAAGAGTTTGACTCGAAACATTGACTATTTTCTTTCCACGGATGTTGCCTGGCCTGCTGAGTTTTTCCAGCATTTTCTGTTGTTATTTCGGATTTCCAGCATCCGCAGTATTTTGCTATCGTTATAACCTTAGACTTCCTGCTTACCCAACAAGAAGAAAAGCATTCGCGCCTTTAACGTAGAAAAAGCATCCTAAGGTTCCTCACAGGCGTGTAATCAAAAAAATAAAGTCATTGGTTAGCATGAACTGTGAAGGTCCGAGCACCATTGGTGGAGGATTGGTCTCTGACCACACATTTGCTCTTTCACCTTTAGTAACCGTTCTCGGTTTAATTATTTAGTCATTCAAAGGTCTGACATGTGGATTTCAAGAGCTTTCACCTTAATCAGGAGTCTCCTGTGAGGGACCTTATCAAATATTTTCTGAAAGTTTAAGATAAATGATATCAACCAACCGCATTGCCTCCTTCCACTGGCTCTGCGAAACTTGCCAACAATTCCAATAGGTTTTGCCCGACATGACCGGCATTTCAAAAGCCTCTTTGAAACCGGTGCTTTAACTCTTGTTAAGTGGTTTTGAATGGTTTCCCGTGTAACAGACTTCCCATGTTTACCCCACTATAGTTGTCAAGCTAACTGGCTGTGAATTCTATAATTATGTCCGTGACCTGTTTTTTTTTCATCGTACAATGCGGCAAGAACGAGCCGTGTGGAGCGAGCAGTGCGTGGTGTTTCTCCAGCACCTTTCACAACCTCAAGCTGCCCCAAAGCGCTTTACAGCCAATGAAGTACTTTTTGAAGTGTAGTCACTGCTGTAATGTGGGAAACGCAGCAGCCAAATTGCACACAGCAAGCTCCCACAAAACAGCAGTGTCTGATAATGACCAGATAATCTGTTTTTAGTGACGTTGACTGAGGGATAAATATTGGCCCAGGACACCGGGGAGAACTCCCCTGCTCTTCTTCAAAATAGTAACTGTGGGATCTTTTACATCCACCCGAGAGAGCAGACGAGGCCTCGGTTTTAATGTCTCATCTGAAAGACGGTACCTCCAACAGTGCGGCACCGGGCGAGTCATAGAATCCTATAACTTTATGGCACAGAAGAAGAAGAAGAAGAAGAAACCCATCGTGTCTGTGCCGGCCGAAGAAGAGCTATCCGGCGGGGTAATCCCACTTTCCAGCTCTCGGTCCGTAGCCCTGTAGGTTACGGCACTTCAAGTGCATATCCAAGTACTTTTTAAATGTCAGCCTGGATTATGTGCTCGAGTCTCTGGAGTGGGACGTGAATCCATGACCTTCTGACTCAGAAGCGAGAGTGCTGCCCACTGAGCCACAGCTGACACTGTTTGGGTCAGTCGTAAATAAAAGATGCTCATGATAGACTTAGATACTTAATTTTATATTTTATAATGGTTCTCAACATAAAAGTAGAGAAAGTCATCTTTAAACCAATAGTTTTTTCTATGTCTCTAATAATATGTTAAGTCTTGCGTATATGGGCACATCCTGTAAATTTCACACTTACTTTCTGTAACCCTTTCAATATCCTGATTTCCTGTCACTCTATTTCCATCGTGCTATGTGTCCTGATTGAATGTTCCTGTTTAGCTTGAAATGTCCTATTTATTGCGCTGCGCTAAATGGGGATCTGCGAGTATTTGCACAGTCTGTTACTGTAGGGTGCTTATTTCTGAAGTGAGGCGGGTGACTGTTAGTGTGTCACCACGTTCACCGTCGGTTATAGTCAGTCAGTGGTAGTACATTGGTGCATGTTGGTTTGTCTGTACAGCCCTTTGTAGCCATGGTTACACAATGTGAATCCAAGACACTATTCCACAAAAATAAAAGTTGGACAATTAATCTGTTAATGTTTGTCGCGATGTGACACAGCCTGTGAGTTTAGTCATCTCCTGATTTAAGAAGTGATGTGACATTGATAAGGAATATACAAATGAGGAATTTTAAACCAGGTCAGGCCTCGACCTCTAGGTCAGGCATTGACCTCTAGGACAGGTACCGACCTCTAGGACAGGTACCGACCTCTAGGACAGGCACTGACCTCTAGGACAGGCACTGACCTCTAGGACAGGCATCGACCTCTAGGACAGGCATCGACCTCTAGGACAGGTACCGACCTCTAGGACAGGTATTGACCTCTAGGTCAGGCATCAACCTCTAGGACAGGTACCGACCTCTAGGACAGGTACCGACCTCTAGGACAGGCACTGACCTCTAGGACAGGTACTGACCTCTAGGACAGGCATCGACCTCTAGGACAGGCATCGACCTCTAGGACAGGCATCAACCTCTAGGACAGGTACTGACCTCTAGGACAGGCATTGACCTCTAGGACAGGTACTGACCTCTAGGACAGGCATTGACCTCTAGGACAGGTACCGACCTCTAGGACAGGCATCAACCTCTAGGACAGGTATTGACCTCTAGGTCAGGCATCGACCTCTAGGACAGGTACTGACCTCTAGGACAGGCATTGACCTCTAGGACAGGCATCAACCTCTAGGACAGGCATCAACCTCTAGGACAGGTATTGACCTCTAGGTCAGGCATCGACCTCTAGGACAGGTACTGACCTCTAGGACAGGCATTGACCTCTAGGACAGGTACTGACCTCTAGGACAGGCATCAACCTCTAGGACAGGCATCGACCTCTAGGACAGGCATTGACCTCTAGGTCAGGCATCGACCTCTAGGACAGGCACTGACCTCTAGGTCAGGCATCGACCTCTAGGTCAGGCATCGACCTCTAGGACAGGTATTTTTCCTTTCGGGCTTATGTATCCAAGTTTGCTGATGATACAAAGCTAGGTGGGACAGTAAGCTGTGGGGAGAACACAAAGGCCTAGAAATTGGGTTGGGGCGCCAAAGTGGCGCAAAAGTCGGCGGAGCGCAGGATTTAGCGCAGCGATCGGAGTGATACCGATCGCCAGAAATTCAGTTTCAGTGCCCCTCGAGGGAGACGGGGCGAGGCTCGAGGCGCTCCGCGTCCCTCTTAGGGCGCTGAAACTGATTATCGCAGCGCAACGTGCCGCAGCGCCACATGCTGCGGCACGGCACGCTGCGGTACTGCAGGCCTTCCTCCCACTGTTAAGGGGGAGGTGCCTGCAACAGCGCGATCCCCGCTTGCGAGTGCCGGCAAATGAGCCCGGCACCAAGGAGAAGTGCCGGGCTCTCGGGAAACAGCTGGCAATGCCGCGGGGGGGGGGGGGTTAGGAGGCCGGGGACGGAGGTGCTGGCAGGCGGCCGCCGAAAAAGCGGCCGCCCCGCACCTCCACCTTAACTTGTGCCGCTGCCGGCACAGTAAGGCCCCGTTAACCGGGCGCGGGTAGCGAGCGGCGCAACTGCGGCGTTCGCTACCAAATATCGCGAACGGGGCACGAATGGGGCGCTGCGCACACCGATGACGTCATCGGTGGCGGCGCAGCGCAAATGCCTAACGCCACCATTAGCGCCCCTACTGAATATCGCCGGAGACGCAGCCAGTGGCGCTACAGCCACTGACTGCCTCTTTAGGCACTAACAGGTGGCGCTACTCACCCAATTTCTCCCCCAAAGAGTCTGCGAAGGGATATAGATAGACTGAGTGAGTGGGCAGTAAGGTGGCAGGTGGAGTATAATGTGGGGAAATGTGAGGTTATTCACTTTGGTAGGAAGAATAGAAAAACAGAATATTTTTTAAATGGTGAGAAACTTTCAAATGTTGGCGTTCAGAGAGATTTGGGTGTCCTTGTGCAAGAAACACAGAAAGCTAGCCTGCAGGTACAGCAAGCAATAAGGAAGGCAAATGGCATGTTGGCCTTTATTGCAAGGGGGTTGGAGTATAAGAGTAAGGAAGTCTTGCTCCAATTGTACAGGGCCTTGGTGAGACCACACCTGGAGTACTGTGCACAGTTCTGGTCTCCTTATCTGAGGAAGGATATACTTGCCTTGGAGGCGGTGCAACGAAGGTTCACTAGATTAATTCCTGGGATGAGAGGGCTGTCCTATGATGAGAGATTGTGTAGAATGGGCCTAATCTGGAGTTTAGGAGAATGAGAGGTGATCTCATCGAAACATACAAGATTCTGAAGGGGATTGACAGGGTAGATGCTGAGAGGTTGTTTCCCCTGGTTGGAGTGTCTAGAACTAGGGGGCCTAGTCTCAGGATAAGGGGTCGGCCATTTAAGACTGAGATGAGGAGGAATTTTTTCACTCAGAGGGTTGTGAATCTTTGGAATTCTCTGCCTCAGCGGGCTGTGGATGCTGAGTCTTTGAGTATATTCAAGGCTGAGATCGTTAGATTTTTGGACTCTAGGGGAATCAAGGGATACGGAGATTGGGTGGGAAAGTGGAGTTGAGGTCGATGATCAGCCATGATCTTACTGAATGGTGGAGCAGGCTCGGGAGGCCGTATGGCTGACTCCTGCTCCTAATTCTTATGTTCTTAAATACAGCTCCCCTTTAGCACCAGAATAATACATTGTGGAGGAGAAGTTCCGCGGTGTTCTTCCGCCGTAACTAAGGTGTAACTAAGGTGTAAATGTGGTGTAACTAAGGCGTAACTATGCCTGGAGATTGGCGGAAACCTGGAGAAATAAATAACTGCGGTTTTTAGCCATTTACGGCGTTTCACCAAGGGTCCGGCCAATTTTCTGCAGATCAGGAAAACCCCATGGAACTCCAGGCATGTACGTTACATGACAAAACGCTCCCGTTCTTATCAAACGGAGCACCGTCCGATTTACTGTGTGTAACGGCAGAGGACAGGTGCTAGATATCGTACTCATAAATGTTTTGAGCTTGTCACAGTTCAGAGGTCACTCTCCGAAGTGTCATCAATATTTTAAAGAAAAGAGAAAGACGGCTGATCATTTCACGTTGATTCTCTTCTGACCTGGAGCTAGAAAATTACAAACACCTGCCAATACGCTGATACGCAACAATTAACCTCTAACTGACCTTGGCATCATCTGTTTGCAGCAATTAGGCTTTCTGCCTTAAAGGTACCGGCCCAGATAAAAAGCGCTGCCATGGTGCAGCAAGTCATGCACTCTACGCCATTCCCAACAGTATAAAACACTGCATCAATACAATACAATACAATACAAATCGCTTTATTGGCATGATAAGGTACATCTTATGTTGCCAAAGCATCAAAATACATTTATGGTTGAACACATAAACGCGGTTCCATTCATACAGTGTATAAACAGGTATATCCCTGAGTTTATAAATATACATTCGCCTTGTTTATATATACTCTTGTCTTAGTTTACTGGTTGTCCCTCTGTTCATGGCAAGCTGTAACATAGTGTGCCGCCAGTGTTACACAGCTTCTCTCCTCCCCCAGTAGGAATGGGAGTTTTTGGTTGTCAGTCAGATTTCTGAATTCAGGGCATATTTGTGAGAATTTTTGGTAGAAATTCTCTCTGATGCCCTGATATTTTCCACAGGCTGTGAGGAAGTGCATCTCTGTCTCAACTACTCCCTGACTGCAGTGAGAGCATATCCTGTCTTCTCTTGGCAGCCTGGTCTGCCTGTGTCTGCCTTTTTCGATCGCTAGGCTATGTTCGCTAAGTCTGTACCTTGTCAAGGTTCTTCTCAGTTTGTTATCCTTTACCATGGTCAGGTAATCAGCTGTGTTGTATTGTCTGTTTAGGGCCAAGTAGCAATTGAGTTTGCTTTGGGTTTTTGTTGTTTCTGCCCAATATGACAGATATTTTTCCTTTTGCTTAGCGACGATTGTGTTGGGTCGAATTCTTTGTGTTACCCTGTCACTGTCCTGGGACTGGTTATTGTTAGTATTGTTATTAGTTACTTTATTGAGTCCCAGGACTAGTTGACTGAGGGTATTCTTCTTTATGGTCAGCTCTTGGCATTTCAGGGCGTCGTAGTGATAGCATTGGGGGTTGCTCATTTGTAGGTGATTCCAAAATTTGGTGGCTCTTTTTTGGATAGTGATTATTAATGGGTATTGGCCTAGTTCCGCCCTGCATGCGTTGTTTACTGTTTTCCTTTGAGTCCGGAGGATACTTTTACAGAATTCCGCATGTAGGATCTCAATTGGGTGTTTGTCCCATTTTGCAAAATCTTGTTGTGTTAGTGGTCCCCAGACCTCACTGCCATAGAGTGCAATTGGTTCAATTACTGATTTGAAAATTTTGAGCCAAATGCTAATTGGGATTTCTATTTGGATTGATTTTTTGATGGCATAGAAAGCCCTTCTTGCTTTCTCTTTCAGTTCATTCACAGCCAGTTTGAAGTTTCCCGTAGAACTGATTTTTAAGCCCAAGTATGTGTAGTGAGTGGTTTGTTCAATTTTGGTTGTTCCTACTGTGAAATTTATTGTGGGTCCATGTTGTTTGGATCTTTGCTGGAACACAAGGACTTTGGTTTTTTGGGGATTTATTGTCAGGGCCCAAGTCTGGCAGTACGACTCCAGCAGGTCCAGGTTCTGCTGTAGACCCTCCTTAGTTGGTGACAGCAGAACCAGGTCGTCGGCATAGAGGAGGAATTTAACCTTGGATTCATATAGGGTGAGGCCGGGTGCTGTAGATTGTTCAAGTAGTTTTGCCAATCCATTAATGTAAATATTAAAGAGTGTCGGTGAGATTGGCGAGCCCTGCGTCACCACCCGCCCCTGTGGGAAGTATTTTGTTTGTTTGTCTCCAATTTTAACTGCACATTTATTGTTTGTATACATTGATTTAATTACATCATATGTTTTCCCTCCTACCCCGCTTTCGATAAGTTTCAGGAATAAACCGTCATGCCAGATGGAGTCGAAAGCCTTCTGGAAATCTACAAAGCATGCGTAGATTTTGCTTTTGTTATGGTGAACGTGTTTGTCAATTAGGGTCTGTAGGGTGAAGATATGATCGGATGTTCTGACGTCCTCTGACATCATCTGACGTCCTGTGAGCAAATCTGGCACACTTCCCTGATTGTCTTAAATATCCCAGGAACCAAGATAAAAAAACACAAACAAATCACAGTCTCTGAGCACATCTTGCCCAGAACTCTTCCCAAGCTCTACTACAACCGAGGAGTGGAATGCTTCAGTGTGCGAAAGGTGATTGGAGCTGGTTTCCTAAGCTGGGGATTGAGGTCACAGAGATCCACTAATGCAATGCATTCGCTGTAAGCTGTGCATTCAAACTTAGCGCTAGATTAGCAACAAAATCTGAATGACACTAGAATCTTAGCAAAGCCGGATTTTGTCGATTTAAAACCCTCTGAGGGATTGGAGGGATGAAGCTGGGTTATCAGGGCTGTGTTTAGCCTCCGCAGCAGGGTTGCCAACTCTGGCTGGACGTATTCCTGGAGGCTTCATCACATGACCTGCTGCCCCGCCCCTACGCTCCCGCCATTGGTCACCCGACATGGCCATCCTTGCAGGGCCCCGCCTTCCCACGGCCAATCGGAAAGTGAACTGACTCTTTGATATGACAGTGATTCCACTTCGAAAGTTCTTCATTGGCTGTAAAGCGCTTTGGGACGCCCTGAGATCGTGAAAGGCGCTATAGAAATGCAAGTCCTTCTTTTTCATTATCCGACTGGATGATTTTGACAGCCATTTTATCCCATCTTAGATGTTTGTAAAACTAATGAACAAAAGTGATCAAAGAATTATTTTTTTTAAAACACTTTGGCCTAGAAATTCATTAAGGCGCCCAGTTAACGCCTAAAGAGTGATTTTGCGCCAAAAATGAGTTTGCGCAGATATTCAGCAGAGCGGTATTGGCGGCGGTAGCCGTTAGCACTGCGCCGGCACCGATGACGTCATCGGTGTGCGCAGTGCCCCGGTACCGCCCAGAAACCAGCCCGATCCCCATATTTAGTTGCGGCCGCCTCCTCTGAAGCGGCCGCAAACAGCGACCAGAAAACGGGGCCGTGCTGAATCCTTAGTGGGGCGCTTTAAAGGGGAAGGTGCGGCCGGCCGCTTTTTCGGCGGCCGCCTGCCCGCACCTTCTTCCCCAGCCTCCTCCACCCGCCCCCCCGCGGCATTGCCGGCTGGTTTGCGGGAGCCCGGCACTTCTCCGTTGTGCCGGGCTCTTTTGCCGGCACTCGCGATCGGGGCTCCGGCTGTTGCAGGCACCTCCCCCTTAAGAGGAGGAGGCCTGCAGTACCACAGCCTGCCGCTCCGCAGCGGCTGGCGCAGCGGCGCCAAGAGCGCTGATATTCAGTGTCAGCGCCCCAAGCGGAGACGGGCACACCCTGGTATAGCGCCCGGTTCCGAATTGGGGCGCTAACAATGAATATCTGACGATCGCTATAGGCTTCCCGCCCAGCGCTAACTTCTGGGCGCTAGCCAGCTGGCGGGGCCATAGTGAATTTCTAGGCCTTTTTTTTTAATGCCCTCTCTATGATTTTTCTCCCCGGGTGTTGCTCCCAGCAGTGTCCTGGAGATTAATCTTTCATTCCTGGAGACTCCAGGCCAATCCTGGAGAGTTGGCGACCCTACGGTGTGACAGAAAAATGTCCCAGCCAAAGCTGAGTGATGTGGAGAGAGAGAGAGCATCACGAGCCCCTCCAATCTTTGCTTACTCCATTTATAGAGGTATGATAAACAGCTCTGGATAGCAGAGCAGTGCAGGAATCCAGTGAGCTGGTGTGGAGGTAAAGTGAGGGTTTACCTGTACCAGTCACCAATCTTGACGCCGAAAGCTGCTCTTGTTTTATTGAGTAGCGAGGGGCTGCTAATGTTAGTGTTTCCTCACCAGATAAAACAGCAGAGCTTAGAATCGCAGAACTGGATCAAATACCAAATCATCAGCATTCAACCAAATAAATCTGGGTCAGTTAATCCCTTTTTAATTTGTACTACAGGGATTTATTTCATATTGAATCTTTTATTTTTGATGACATTTAATCTTCACATTGATGGATGTTAATGTTGGGAAATGGCACACATATAGGGCTCCCAGTGTCAGCTTAAAGCACTGATGTACAGTATGATTTAATGCAGAGTAAAGCTCCCTCTACACTGTCCCATCAAACACTCCCAGGGCAGGTACAGCACGGGTTAGATACAGAGTAAAGCTCCCTCTACACTGTCCCATCAAACACTCCCAGGGCAGGTACGGCACGGGTTAGATACAGAGTAAAGCTCCCTCTACACTGTCCCATCAAACACTCCCAGGGCAGGTACAGCACGGGTTAGATACAGAGTAAAGCTCCCTCTACACTGTCCCATCAAACACTCCCAGGGCAGGTACAGCACGGGTTAGATACAGAGTAAAGCTCCCTCTACACTGTCCCATCAAACACTCCCAGGGCAGGTACAGCACGGGTTAGATACAGAGTAAAGCTCCCTCTACACTGTCCCATCAAACACTCCCAGGGCAGGTACAGCACGGGTTAGATACAGAGTAAAGCTCCCTCTACACTGTCCCATCAAACACTCCCAGGGCAGGTACAGCACGGGTTAGATACAGAGTAAAGCTCCCTCTACACTGTCCCATCAAACACTCCCAGGGCAGGTACAGCACGGGTTAGATACAGAGTAAAGCTCCCTCTACACTGTCCCATCAAACGCTCCCAGGGCAGGTACAGCACGGGGTTAGATACAGAGTAAAGCTCCCTCTACACTGTCCCCATCAAACACTCCCAGGGCAGGTACAGCACGGGTTAGATACAGAGTAAAGCTTCCTCTACACTGTCCCATCAAACACTCCCAGGGCAAGTGTGTCAACTTTTTTCCATTATAAATTCCTATGTCCACATTTATAATGGAAATTACCTGTAAACATGTCACGCTGGAATTACACCATCCCCCCAGTGGTAGCGCTATGGTGCCTCAGTTTTACATTTCTCATCCCCTTAGCTGGTACCACAGAGCAATTCCTTTCCTCAAACCAACTCTTCTTCTGATTGCTGTAAGCCTTGCTATTTTAAATAAATAATATACAGGAAACTTTGGTTTATCCGGAGGTTATATGTCCAGAATACTCGCTCTAACGGCAAAAATCAGGAGCCGTTTTCTATAAGTTTTTTTTAGTTCTCGTTGCTTTTTTTTCCCAGTCAGGCACTGCAAGGTCTGTAGGTATAGCAACAGCTTCAGCTAGAGACGCTTGCAGCTGCAGCCGACTGTTTAGAAGCTGTTGCTAAGCAACAGTGTTTGTTGTCAGATACGGAGATGAAAACCTCCGTATGCTTCAACATTAACTTTGTATGTCCGGCAGTTTTGAGAGATCGGCAACAGCTCGGTCCCGTCGGTGCCGGATATCACAAAGTTTCCTGTATAAACAAAGTATTATATAAAAATAAGGACAGAATGGACGACTCTAGGATGGAGACTGGATTGTGCTCTGGTCCAATTACCCAGCTCTTTAACCGCCTTCACCCGACTAGTACTTTATAACCACAGGACTAACGATGAAGGAGGGCGACGCAAACAGGAGCTGTTGGGCTGACAGCACTTGCTGAAGCCTCCGGCATGCTGTCATATCAAGTGCTGTTTACTCACAGGCTCTTGTCCGTGACATGGATCGATTGTACACACCATGAGCACAAAGGCTTAGAGAGAGTCTTATCGTCTTTTACAATCAGCAATTAGAAATATCCCTGAGTGCTACCATTCTCGCTTCTTTTAACAGTTGCCCCATTCCCCTGTGACCCCTGACCTACACTGGCTCCTGGTCCGGCAACGCCTCGATTTTAAAATGATCATTCCTGTTTTCTAATCCCTCCATGGCCTCCTCCCTCTCATTCTCTGTAACCTCCTCCAGCCCTACAACCCTCTTGAGATCTCTGCGCTCCTCCAATTCTGGCCTCTTGCGCATCCCCAATTTTAATCGCTCCAACATTGTGCCTTCTGTTGCCTGGGCCCTAAGCTCTGGAATTCCCTCCCTAAACCTCTCCGCCTCTCTACCTCTCTCTCCTCCTTTAAGACACTCCTTAAAATCTACCTCTTTGACCAAGTTTTTGTTCACCTGTCCTAATATCTCCTTATGTGGCTTGGTGTCAAATATTTTTTGATAACGCTGCTGTGAAGAACCTTAGGATGTTTTACTACGTAAGTCACTATATAGGTTTTAAGGAGCAACTCAAAGGAGGAGAGAGAGATTGAGAGGCTTAGGGAGGGAATTCCAGAGCTTAGGGCCGAGGCAGCTGAAGGCACGGCCACCAATGGTGGAGTGCAAGTGGCAAGAATTGGAGGGGTTCAGAGATCTTGGGGGTTGTGGGGGCTGGAGGAGGTTGCAGAGATAGGGAGGGGCGAGGCCATGGAGGGATTTGAAAAGAAGGCTGAGATTTTTAAAATCGAGGCATTGCCGGACTGGGAGCCAATGTAGGTCAGCGAGCACAGGGGAGATGGGCGAACGGGACTTGGTGCAAGTTAGGATATAGGCAACAGAACTCACGATAACGTGCAGTACATGGACTGCGCTTGCAGGAGCTGACAGTGACACACTAACTCACCCTGCAGCCACACCAGTAAACAATAATGAGAGCCTGTGCTCCAATCTGACAGGGTTATAACATGAATCACATATAAATAGCCTCATTGTTATGGTAACTGTTCTGACATTTTGCTTCCTTGCTGCAGTGTGGTGTGCCTCTTGTACTTATTGAGGCGATTGTGTTGAGATAACAGGCAAGGACTTAAACACTGAGTGCGTCACTTTCATTTAAAACGCTGCTGCCTGTGCGGTTTCAGTGTGTGAAAACTTGGGATGTTTTGCTACGATAAAGGCGCTATATAAATGCAACTTGCCGTTTGTGATCGTGCATCGGAGACTATCCCCCAGCAGAACAACGCCCTTCCTCTCCTTAAACACTACCTGAAACGTTTCTCAGAGTAAGGCAAAGGAAAGAAAGAATAAAGGAAGACTTGCATTTCTATAGCGCCTTTCACGGTCACCGGACGTCCCAAAGCGCTTTACAGCCAATGAAGTACTTTTTGAAGTGTAGTCGCTGTTGTAATGTAGGAAACACGGTAGACAATTTGCACACAGCAAGCTCCCACAAACAGCAATGTGATAATGACCAGATAATCGGTATTGGTGATGTTGATTGAGGGATAAATATTGGCCAGGACACCGGGGATAATTCGCTTGCTGCTCTTCGAAATAGTGCCTTGGGATCTTTTACATCCACCTGAGAGGGCAGACAGGGCCTTGGTTTAATATCTCATCCGAAAGACGGCACCTCCGACAGTGTGGCACTCCCTCAGCACTGCACTGGGAGTGTCAGCCTGGATTTTTGTGCTCAAATCTCTGGAGCAGGACTTGAACCTTCTGACTCAGAGGCGAGTGTGCTGCCCACTGAGCCACGGCTGACACTGTAAGCTGACATGAAGAGACAATTCGCTGCGGTTTTCCACAAATTTCAATCCGCACAAACCCTGGGCACCGGATTCGACACAGGCAAGAGCTTTGGAATGTTGAAAGCTGCAATGATCTCTCTGCTTTCCCTTTGCTGGGTCAGTCACTGGTTCACAGCTCTCACCCAGTTCATTCCCTGTTAGGAACACAGGAATAGGAGTAGGCCATTAAATACTAATAACTTGAAGGAGAAAAAAATCGCAGGAATATGGGGAAAGAGCCGGGGAGTGGGACTGACTGGATTGCTTATCAAAAGAGCCAGTGCAGAATCGATGGGCCGAATGGCCTCCTTCTGTGCTGTACTACTCTATGATTCTATGATTCAGACCCTCGAGCCTGTTCACAGAATCATGAAATGATGCACAGAATGTGCCGGCTCTTTGAAAGAGCTCTCCAATTCGTCCCACTCCCCCCGGTTCTTTCCCCGTAGACCTGTAACTTCTCCCCTTCAAGTATTTCTCCAATTCCCTTTGAAAGTTACTGTTGAATCTGCTTCCATCGCCCTTTCAGACAGCGCGTTCCAGATCACAACAACTCGCTGAATAAAAAACTGTTTCCGCATGTCACCTCTGGTTCTTTTGCCAATCACTTTAAATACATGTCCTCTGGTTACCGACCCTCCTGCCACTGAAAACAGTTTCTCCTTATTTACTCTATCAAAACCCTTCATGATTTTAAACACCTCTATCAAATCTCTTCTGAACCTTTCTCTGCTCTAAGGAGAACAACCCCAGCTTCTCCAGTCTCTCCACATAACTGAAGTTCCTCATCCCTGGAACCATTCTAGTCAATCTCCTCTGCACCCTCTCCAAGGCCTTGACATCCTTCCTAAAGTGTGGTGCCCAGAATTGACTTTTTAACAACCTTCTCAACTTGTCCTGCCACCTTCAGTGATTTGTGTACATACACCCCCAGGTCTCTCTGTTCCTGCACCCCCTTTAAAATTGTACCATTTAGTTTGTATTGCCTCTCCTCATTCTTCCTACCAAAAAGCATCACTTCACACTTCGCTGTGTTAAATTTCATCTGCCACGTGTCTGCCCATTTCACCAGTCTGTCTGTGTCCTCCTGAAGCCTGTTACTAGCCTCCTCATTGTTTATTACATTTCTGAGTTTCGTATCATCGGCAAGCTTTGAAATGATGCCCTGTATACCCAAGTCCAGGTCATTAATATACATCAAAAAGAGCAGTGGTCCTAATACTGACCCCTGGGGGACACCACTGTATACTTCCCTCCAGTCTGAAAAACAACCGTTCACCTCTACTCTCTGCTCTCTGTCCTTTGACCAATTCTGTTCCGCCATTCAATCAGATCATGCACGATCTGTATCTTAACTCCATCTACCCGCCTTGGTTCCGTAACCCTTAATACCCTTGCCGACAAAAAATCTATCAATCTCAGTTTTGAAATTTTCAATTGACCTACTGTCAACAGCTTTTTGGGGGAGAGAGTTCCAGATTTCCGCTCCCCTTTGTGTGAAGAAGTGCTTCCTGACATCACCCCTGAACAACCTGGCTCTAATTTTAAGGTTATCCCCCACTGTTCTGGACCCCCCATTAGAGGAAATAGTTTGGGGTAAAAATTGTGGGGCGCTACCTTCGCTGGGGCGCTAATTTTAACGCCCTGAAAAAGTTAGCGCCCCCGCGGCCGATTTTCCCAGGTAGCGCCCCGAGAGGGAGAACGGGTGCTACTGGAAGCGGCCCGCGTCCCTCTTGGGGTGCTGCGAGCCAATATCACGACATGCCGCAGCGCATCACGTCGCGCTGTGGTACTGCAGGCCTTCCTCCCCTTATTAAAGGGGAGGGGCCTGGCGCAGCGCGTCCCGGCACCCAGCTGGGCCACCAGGGATCGGGAGTGCTGGCAAACAAGCCCGACATTCAAGAGGAGGGCCGGGCTCACAGAAAGCAGCCGGTACCCCGTGGGGGGGCTTCACGGGGGCCAGGGACAGCAACGGGGGCAGGTGCTGGCAGGCGGCCAACAACAAAAATGACCGCCCGCCATCTCCCCTTTAACTAGCGCCGCCCCGGCCGCAGTTAGGCCCCCCCTGACCCCGGCGGACATAGCGTCCGGTGGTAAGTCGGGGGGCGCCACCCAATATTACAGCTGGGGCGCGAGCGGGGCGCTGCGCATGGCGATGCCAACGGTTAGCGCCGCCACTAACCTCCCGCTGAATTTCGCGGGAGGCGTTAGCGGCACCGCGCCCAGGCGCTAGTTGATTTGCACCCCATTAGCGCCCTCTCAGGGCGCTAACGGGAGGTGCAAATCAACCAAATTAAGCCCCCTTTCTCTCCATCTACCCTATCAACTCCTTTAATCATCTTAAACACCTCAATTAGATCAGCCCTTAATCTTCTATACATAGCGTCTGACTATCTCAAGAAACCATAGAACCACTTATAGTGCTGGGATATACAGTGGTCCCTACAGCCAGCCCAACTCTGACACCACGCGGAACCTGTCCAAACATGCTCAGCATTTCAAACCGCTTCAATAGCACCTGCTTCAGTGACTATGCGTTCAGTGGGTACTTGGCATAGATAATCTACCGTGCTTCTCCAGTGGGTTAATGGCTGGTTAGTAAAGCTCCCTCTACACTGTCCCATCCAACGCTCCCAGGGCAGGTACAGCACAGGTTAGATACAGAGTAAAGCTCCCTCTACACTGTCCCATCAAATACTCCCAGGGCAGGTACAGCACGGGTTAGACACAGAGTACAGCTCCCTCTACACTGTCCCATCAAACACTCCCAGGGCAGGTACAGCACGGGTTAGATACAGAGTAAAGCTCCCTCTACACTGTCCCATCAAACACTCCCAGGGCAGGTACAGCACAGGTTAGATACAGAGTAAAGCTCCCTCTACACTGTCCCATCAAATACTCCCAGGGCAGGTACAGCACGGGTTAGACACAGAGTAAAGCTCCCTCTACACTGTCCCATCAAACACTCCCGTGACTGGGCTGGATTAACTGTGATTGGGCTGGATTAACCATGACTGGGCTGGATTAACCGTGACTGGGCTGGTTTAACCGTGATTGGGCTGGATTAACCGTGACTGGGTTGGGTTAACCGTGACTGGGCTGGATTAACCGTGACTGGATTGGATTAACCATGACTGGGCTGGTTTAACCGTGATTGGGCTGGATTAACCGTGACTGAACTGGATTAACCGTGATTGGGCTGGTTTAACCGTGATTGGGCTGGATTAACTGTGACTGGGCTGGATTAACCGTGATTGGGCTGGTTTAACCGTGATTGGGCTGGATTAACTGTGACTGGGCTGGATTAACTGTGATTAGGCTGGATTAACCGTGATTGGGCTGGATTAACTGTGACTGGGCTGGATTAACCGTGACTGGGCTGGTTTAACCGTGATTGGGCTGGATTAACTGTGAATGGGCTGGATTAACTGTGATTAGGCTGGATTAACTGTGATTAGGCTGGATTAACCGTGATTAGGCTGGATTAACCGTGACTGGGCTGGTTTAACCGTGATTGGGCTGGATTAACTGTGACTGGGCTGGATTAACTGTGATTAGGCTGGATTAACTGTGATTAGGCTGGATTAACCGTGATTAGGCTGGATTAACCGTGACTGGGCTGGATTAACCGTGATTAGGCTGGATTAACCGTGACTGGGCTGGATTAACCGTGACTGGGCTGGATTAACCGTGATTAGGCTGGATTAACCGTGACTGGGCTGGATTAACCGTGACTGGGCTGGATTAACCGTGACTGGGCTGGATTAACCGTGACTGGGCTGGATTAACCGTGACTGGGCTGGATTAACCGTGATTGGGCTGGATTAACTGTGACTGGGCTGGATTAACTGTGACTGGGCTGGATTAACCGTGACTGGGCTGGTTTAACCGTGATTGGGCTGGATTAACTGTGACTGGGCTGGATTAACTGTGATTGGGCTGGATTAACCGTGATTAGGCTGGATTAACCGTGACTGGGCTGGATTAACCGTGATTAGGCTGGATTAACCGTGACTGGGCTGGATTAACCGTGACTGGGCTGGATTAACCGTGATTAGGCTGGATTAACCGTGACTGGGCTGGATTAACCGTGACTGGGCTGGATTAACCGTGACTGGGCTGGATTAACCGTGACTGGGCTGGATTAACCGTGACTGGGCTGGATTAACCGTGACTGGGCTGGATTAACCGTGACTGGGCTGGATTAACCGTGATTAGGCTGGTTTAACCGTGACTGGGCTGGATTAACCGTGACTGGGCTGGATTAACTGTGACTGGGCTAGATTAACCGTGACTGGGCTGGATTAACCGTGACTGGGCTAGGTTAACTATTACTATATTTGTGTCTCCTATGCCAGGATATTTGCTAAGAACTCAGAGCAAGTCGCCCACGGGTTGTTCAGAAGGAAGAGTAACTGCTGAGGGAGTGAAATGTTTCAGAGACGTGCAGAAACCGCGTCTATTCTGATTAATGATAGACTGCAGGAGCTCTGACTATTACAATGGTGGGGATTATCAGGTTAAAATGTGCTGGTGGGTGTTAATCTTCATTTAGCTCCGTCAGCAGTCTTTAGAGTTGTACTTTCAAAAGAACAGAACCTCTCCTCACATCCTCCTTAAATCTTTCATCTGTGAAATGCCTTTTGCACATGTAAAAATAAGTCATTTCTGTATTGCAGTATCTGCAGTAATGTTAATTTCAGCACTGAACAATACAAACTGGAATTAGAGAATTAAGCAAAGTATTTCAAGCAGGGAGCAGTAGTAACAGCACATTCAGTTATTGTCACAATATGATGCAGGGCTCCTTCCCCATCCCGATACATGAGGTTGTTAGGGGTGGGGGATGAAGTGTTGCATCTGAGGGCATTGCACAGTGAACGTGGGTCTGATACTGGGTGGTCCCGCCTCCTTAAACATTCACTCCCTCCACCACCGGCGTACCGTGGCTGCAGTGTGTACCATCTACAAGATGCACTGCAGCAACTCGCCAAGGCTTCTTCGACAGCACCTCCCAAGCCTGCGACCTCTACCACCTAGAAGGACAAGGGCAGCAGGTGCATGGGAACACCACCACCTCCAACCTTCACTCCAAGTCACACACCATCCTGACTTGGAAATATATCGGCCGTTCCTTCATCGTCGCTGGATCAAAATCCTGGAACTCCCTCCCTAACAGCATTGTGGGAGCACCTTCACCACACGGACTGCAGCGGTTCAAGAAGGCGGCTCACCACCACCTTCTCAAGGGCAATTAGGGATGGGCAATAAATGCTGGCCTTGCCAGCGACGCCCACATCCTATGAATGAATAAAAAAAACTGTGGGTCTGATAATGGGTGGTCCCTCTCACTGTGTGGGTCTGATAACAAAAGTAAAAAACCTGGATTCCTGTGCACAAGACACAGAGACAGAGACACAAATACAGAGACACAGATACAGACAGAGATATAGGTACACAGACACAGACACAGAGACACAGATACAGACAGAGATACAGATACAGACAGAGATACAGGTACAGAGGCACAGACAGAGACACAGAGAGACACAGAGACAAACAGAGACACAGACACAGACAGTAATCGTTTCGGGATAAGATCCCAGCTTTTGCCCAGTTGGAATAATAAACAGAAAATACCCGTTAGGTTGGTAAGTATCTGAAAGAGACGACAGGTTAACAATTGAGGTGGAAACTCTTTAGCAGAACTCCACCTGACACGATGACCCTCTCCCTTTCAAATGGCCGTGGGGCAACTGTCGCAGCTTCCTCTGTTCCCGACCCATCCCAGTGCCCCTGTTGTGGACGGTTGTGTTCAATGGTGAGTCTGTGCTAGGACTTAAGCTCCAGCGGTTGTCAGTGTTTCTCACCAGGGTGGGGCATTGGGTTCAGTGACATTGAATTTGTCACATCCCACAGACACCGTGCCTGGCATTTCTCGCACACGCGTGTGATCTGTAACAATCACATTATCTGCTATTGTACTCACACATCCCAGAGTTACATAGGATTACAGAGGGTATACGGCACAGAAACAGGGCATTCGGCCCAACCAGTCCATGCCGGCGTTTATGCTCCACTCGAGCCTACTCGGGTTAAAATGCTCCCCTCTTACATCAAGGAGAAACATTTGCTCTCAGACATGTTACTGACCCTAGGCTGGAGTAGTTGATTCTGTTGTACTAGTGTGCGAGTACTTAGGATCAGTGCTGTGTATTTAGGGTCAGTTCCACTCCAGAGACTTGAGCACAAAAATCCAGGCTGACACTCCCAGTGCAGTACTGAGGGAGTGCTGCACTGTCTTTCGGATGAGATGTTAAACCGAGGCCCCGTCTGCTCTTTCAGGTGGATGTGAAAGATCCCATGGCACTATTTCAAAGAAGAGCAGGGGAGTTCTCCCCGGTGTCCTGGCTAATATTTATCCCTCAACCAACATCACTGACATGAATCAACTGAGCGGCCTGCAGGTAGCGCTGCCCAGGGAGAGTATAAACACTCGGGCACGGGCCCAGCTTGCGCAGGACATTCTTAACAGGAACTAGTGAAGGACACAACTAGACCTCCATGTTGTAAAACAGTTGATTAAAGCCTTGTTTAACGTTCAGACCAAGTGCCTAGTAGTTTTCTTACGTCAATCACTAAAACAGATTATCTGGTCATTATCTTATTGCTGTGTGTGGGAGCTTGCTGTGCGGAAATTGGCTGCCGCATTTCCTACATTACAACAGTGACTACACTTCAAAAAGTACTTCATTGGCTGTAAAGTGCTGTGGGACGTCCTGAAGTCATGAAAGGCACTAAATAAATGCAAGTCTTTCTTTCTTACAGGGCACAAGTCAGGAGTGTGATGGAATACTCTCCACTTGCCTGGATGAGTGCAGCTGCAACAATACTCAAGAAGCTCAACACTATCCAGGACAAAGCAGTCTGCTTGATTGGCACCCCAGCCACCACCTTAAACATTCACTGCCTCCACCACCGGCGTACCGTGGCTGCAGTGTGTACCATCTACAAGATGCACTGCAGCAACTCGCCAAGGCTTCTTCGGCAGCACCTCCCAAACCTGCGACCTTTTCCACCTAGAAGGACAAGGGCAGCAGGCGCATGGGAACACCACCACCTCCAAGTTCCCCTCCAAGTCACACACCATCCTGACTTAGAAATATACTGGCCGTTCCTTCATCATCGCTGGGTCAAAATCCTGGAACTGCCTCCCTAACAGCACTGTGGGAGCACCTTCACCACATGGACTGCAGCGGTTCAAGAAGGGGGCTCACCACCACCTTCTCAAGGGCAATTAGGGATGGGCAATAAATGCCGAGAATGAATAATAGAAAAAGACCACCCGTTAGCAAATTCCTACTCAGTAAGTCCTCTTGATCCAGATTATGCTGTGCAACCGATATGACAGTCAGTCCCCTGCCTGTCCAAAAATCACATGCCACATAATCTGCCCAAGTGCAGCTGGAGATATTCATAACAGAAATACCGCTTCCATTTCACAAACCTCTATTACTTTTAAATTGTAATAAATATTCAGCGTAATGTTTCACTGTCATCTCCCGCTAACTCGCAACTAGGAAAATGGTCTCTTATCAGGAAAACCCTGCTGTTGCAAGCAAGTTATTCATTGAAAGCTTCACAGATATGTCACTTTGATACCTCTGACTGTTCGTTGTCATAGTGCAGTAAACTTTAGAAGAGTTTGTGAAGCCTCTTCTCGTTTGACACTTTAATGAATCTTGTGCAATGCAGACACATAAACAGGCTGAGAAAACTGGGGGCTCTATTCTCACACTCCAGCTGAACGGCTCAAGTTAGACTCTCCCAATTCATAGAAACATAGAAGATAGGAGCAGGAGTAGGCCATTCGGCCCCTCGAGCCTGCTCCGCCATTCAATGCGATCATGGCTGATCATCCAAATTTAGTACCCTGTTCCTGCTTTCTCCCCAAATCCCTTGATCCCCTTAGACTTAAGAAATATATCTAACTCCTTCTTGAATATATTTAATGAATTGGCCTCAACTGTCTTCTGTGGTAGAGAATTCCACAGGTTCACCACTCTCTGGGTGAAGAAATTCCTCCTCATCTCTGTCCTAAATGGCTTACTCCTTATCCTTAGACTGTGACCCCTGGTTCTGGACTCCCCTGACATCGGGAACATCCTTCCTGCATCTAGTCTGTCTAGTCCTGTTAGAATTTTATAAGTTTCAATGAGATAGAAACATAGAAACATAGAAGATAGGAGCAGGAGTAGGCCATTCGGCCCCTCAAGCCTGCTCCGCCATTCAATGCGATCATGGCTGATCATCCAAACTCAGTACCCGGTCCCTGCTTTCTCCCCATACCCCTTGATCCCTTTAGCTTTAAGGAATATATCCAACTCCTTCTTGAATATATTTAATTAATTGGCCTCCACCGCCTTCTGTGGTAAAGAGTTCCACAGGTTCACCACTCTCTGGGTGAAGAAATTCCTCGTCATTTCTGTCCTAAATGGCCTACCCTTTATCCTTAGACTGTATCCCCTGGTTCTGGACTCCCCGACCATCGGGAACATCCTTCCTGCCTCTAGTCTGTCCAGTCCTGTCAGAATTTTATAAGTTTCAATGAGATCACCTCTCATTCTTCTAAACTCCAGCGAGTACAAGCCCAATCGACCCAATCTCTCCTCATATGTCATTCCTGCCATCCCAGGTATCAGCCTGGTGAATCTTCGCTGAACTCCTTCCATGGCAAGAACATCCTTCCTCAAATAAGGTGACCAAAACTGCACACAATACTCAAGGTGTGGTCTCACCAAGGCCCTGTACAACTGCAGCAAGACATCCTTGTTCCTGTACTCAAACCCTCTCGCTACGAAGGCCAACATACCATTTGCCTTCTTAACCGCCTGCTGCACCTGCATGCTTACCTTCAGCGACTGGTGCACAAGGACACCCAGGTCTCGTTGCACTTCCCCTTCTCCCAATCTATTGCCATTTAGATAATAATCTGCCTTCCTGTTTTTGCCACCAAAGTGGATAACCTCGCATTTATCCACATTATATTGCATCTGCCACGTTTCTGCCCAATCACCCAATATGTCCAAATCATCCTGGAGTTTCTCGACATCCTCCTCACAGCACACATGCCCACCCAGCTTTGTGTCATCTGCAAATTTGGAGATATTACATCTAGTTCCCTTGTCCAGATCATTTATATATATTGTGAATAGCTGGGGTCCAAGGACCGATCCCTGCGGTACCCCACTAGTCACTGCCTGCCATTCGGAAAAGACCCGTTTATTCCAACTCTTTGCTTTCTGTCTGCCAACCAGTTCTCTATCCAAGTCAATACCTTGCCCCCAATCCTATGTGCCTTAACTTTACACGCTAATCTCTTATGCGGGACCTTATCGAAGGCCTTCTGAAAGTCCAGATACACCACATCCACTGGTTCTCCCTTATCTATGCTACCAGTTACATCCTCAAAAAATTCCAGTAGATTAGTCAAGCACGATTTACCTTTTGTGAATCCATGTTGACTTTGTCCGATCCTGTCACTGTTTTCCAAGTGCTCTGCTATTACATCTTTTATAATGGACTCTAGCATTTTCCCCACTACCGATGTCAGGCTTACCGGTCTGTAATTCCCCGTTTTCTCTCTACCACCTTTTTTGAACAGTGGGGTAACATTAGCTACCCTCCAATCCATGGGTACTGTTCCAGATTTCATTGAATGTTGGAAGATGATCAGCAATGCATCTACTATTTCTAGGGCCACTTCCTTAAGTACCCTAGGATGTAGATTATCAGACCCTGGGGATTTATCGGCCTTCAATCCCATCAATTTCCCTAACACCATTTCCCTACAAATACTGATTTCTTTCAGTTCCTCCCTTTCATCAGACCCTATGTTCCCCGGCATTTCTGGGAGGTTATTTGTGTCCTCCTTTGTGAAGACAGAACCAAAATATGTATTTAGTTGGTCTGCCAATACTTTGTTCCCCATTATAAATTCCCCTGATTCTGACTGCAAGGGACCTACGCTTGACTTTACCAATCTTTTTCTCTTCACATATCTATAAAAGCTTTTACAGTCAGTTTTTATGTTCCCTGCAAGCTTACTCTCATATTCTATTTTCCCCTTCTTAATTAATCCCTTTGTCCTCCTTTGTTGAATCCTAAACTGCTCCCAATCCTCAGGATTATTGCTTTTTCTGGCCGATTTATATGTCCTCTCCTTGGATCTTATGCTATCCCTAATTTCCCTTGTTAGCCACGGTTGAGTCACCTTTTTTGTTTTATTTTTATGCCAAACTGGGATGAACAAATTCTATAGTTCATCCATGCGGTCTTTGAATGTTTGCCATTGCCTATCCACTGTCAACCCTTTGAGTGACATTTCCCAATCAATCCTACCCAACTCGCGCCTCAGACCATCATAGTTTCCTTTATTTAAATTTAGGACCCTAGTCTCTGAGTCAACTACTTCATTCTCCATCTTAATGAAGAATTCGATCATATTATGATCGCTCCGACCCAAGGGGCCTCTTACAACAAGACTGCTAATTAATCCTTTCTCGTTACATAATACCCAGTCTAAGATGGCCTGATCTCTGGTTGGTTCCTTGACATATTGGTCCAGGAAACCATCCCGTAAACACTCCAGGAATTCCTCCTCCACAGTATTGTTACTAATTTGGTTGGCCCAATCTATATGTAGATTAAAGTCACCCATGATGACTGCTGTGCCCTTATTGCACGCTTCTTTAATTTCCCTTTTAATGCCATCCCCAACCTCCGCCTTACTGTTTGGAGGTCTATATACCACTCCCACTAACGTTTTCTGCCCCTTGGTATTTCTCAATTCTACCCATACAGATTCCACATCATCAGAGCTAATATCCTTCCTTACAATTGTGTTAATCCCTTCTTTAACCAGTAATGCTACCCCACCTCCGTTTCCTTTTTGCTTATCTTTCCTGAATATCGAATACCCCTGGATGTTGAGTTCCCAGCCTTGGCCATCCTTCAGCCACATTTCCGTAATCCCAACCAAATCATATTCGTTTACCTCTATTTGCGCAGCCAATTCATCCACCTTATTACGAATGCTCCTCGCATTAAGACACAAAGCCTTCAGGCTTGTTTTTTTAACGCTCTTAGACCTATTAGAATTATTATTTACTGTGGCCACGTTTGATTTAAACCGTTGATTTCTCTGACTGCCACTTTTGTTTTTCTCCTTCCTATCTTTTGCTTTTATCCTTGTTTCCCTTTCCTCTGTCTCCCTGCTCAGGTTCCCAACCCCCTGCCATTTTAGTTTAAACCCTCCCCCAGAGCACTAGCAAACACTCCCCCTAGGACATCGGTTCTAGCCCTGCCCAGGTGCAAACCATCTGGTTTGAACTGGTCCCACCTCCCCCAGAACCGGTTCCAATGTCCCAGGAACTTGAATCCCTCCCCGTTGCACCATTCCTCTAGCCACGTATTCATCTGAAATATCCTTCTATTTCTACTCTGACTAGCATGTGGCACTGGTAGCAATCCTGAGATTACTACCTTTGAGGTCCTATTTTTTAATTTACCTCCTAACTCCCTATATTCAGCTTTTAGGACTTCATCCCGGTTTTTACCTATATCGTTGGTACCTATATGCACCACAACAACTGGCTGTTCACCCTCCCCTTCCAAGATGTTCTGCAGCCGCTCTGAGACATCCTTGACCCTTGCACCAGGGAGGCAACACACCATCCTGGAGTCTCGTTTGCGGCCGCAGAAACGCCTATCTATTCCCCTTACAATAGAATCCCCTATTACTATAGCTCTACCTCTCTTTTTCCTCCCGTCCTGTGCAGCAGAGCCACCCCAGGTGCCAGCAAGTTGGCTGCTGCTGCTTTCCTCTGATAAGCCATCCCCCCCAACAGTACTCAAAGTGGGGTATCTGTTTGAGAGGGGGATGTCCACAGGGGACCACTGCACTACCTGCCTGTGCCTAGTACACTGCCTGTTGGTCACCCCTTCCCTTTCTGCCTGTCCAACCTCTACCTGCGGTGTGTCCAACTCCCTAAACATGCTATTCACGACGTCCTGAGCA
Source organism: Somniosus microcephalus (assembly GCF_052327205.1). Lineage (NCBI taxonomy): Eukaryota > Metazoa > Chordata > Chondrichthyes > Squaliformes > Somniosidae > Somniosus > Somniosus microcephalus. The sequence goes on from NC_141012.1 coordinate 3,916,197, forward strand.
TTGCAAACGTTCCAGTGTGCATCCAATCGCAGCTCCAGCGCCGCAATGCGGTCTGTCAGTAGCTGCAGCTGGATACACTTCCTGCACACGTAGTTGTCAGGGACACAGGAAGTGTCCCTGAGTTCCCACATAGCGCAGGAGGAGCATACCACGTGGCCGGGCTGTCCTCCCATGACTGACCCTTTAATTAATTGAAATTAAATTAATCAAATCAATCCCACCAATTACACTACAGTTAAATGGTTTACCAACAGTCCCTGCTACACCAGAGAGACCATAGTAACTATAAACCACAGAGTTAAAGTTTAAAAAGAGAGAAATACTCACCAACCAATCACTTACCTGCTTTCTGGTGACGTCACACTTCGATTTCTTTTTACTTCTCTCCCTCCCTCTGAGTTCAGAGAATGCAGATTAGTAAGGCTACCTGGTCTCGGAGCCGCTTTTCACTGCCACCGCTCAGCTGCCTCATCCCTCGCAGGTCCGCCCGCCTGCCGCCGCTGCTCTGAGGCCTACCTGGTCTCGGAGCCGCTTTTAACCGCTGCCGCTCAGCCGCCTCGTCCCTCGCAGGTCCGCTCGTCTGCCGCCGCTGCTCTGAGGCTTACCTAGTCTCGGAGCCGCTTTTCACTGCCGCCGCTCAGCCGCCTCGTCCCGCGCAGGTCCCCCCGCCTGCCACGGCTGCTCTGAGGCCTACCTGGTCTCGGAGCCGCTTTTAACCGCTGCCGCTCAGCCGCCTCATCCGTCGCAGGTCCGCCCACCTGCCGCCGCTGCTCTCCTCTCATTCTTCTAAACTCCAGCAAATATAACCCTAATCGACCCAATCTAGCTTCGTACATCATTCCTGCCATCCCAGGTATCAGTCTGGTGACTCTTCACTGCACTCCCTCCATGGCAAGAACACCCTTCCTCAGATAAGACGACCAAAACTGCACACAATACTCAAGGTGTGGTCTCACCAAGGCCCTGTATAACTGCAGCACAACATCCTTGCTCCTGTACTCGAATCCTCTCGCTATGAAGGCCAGCATACCATTTGCCTTCTTAACCGCCTGCTGCACCTGCATGCTTACCTTCAGCGACTGCTGCACAAGGACACCCAGGTCTTGTTGCACTTCCCCTTTTCCCAATCTATTGCCGTTCAGATAATAATCTGCCTTCCTGTTTTTGCCACCAAAGTGGATAACATTGCATTTATCCACATTATACTGCATCTGCCATGCATCTGCCCAATCGCCCAACCTGTCCAAATCGTACTGGAGTTTCTCTGCATCCTCCTCACAGCACACACGCCCACCCAGCTTTGTGTCCTCTGCAAACTTGGAGACATTACATCTACTTCCCTCGTCCAGATCATTAATATATATTGTGAATAACTGGGGTCCTAGCACCGATCCCTGCGGTACCCCACTAGTCACTGCCTTCCACTCGGAAAAAGACTCGTTTATTCCAACTCTTTGCTTCCTGTCTGCCAACCAGTTTTCTACCCAAGTCAGTACCTTACCCCCAATCCCATGTGCTTTAACTTTGCACGCTAGTCTCTTATGCGGGTCCTTATCGAAAGCCTTCTGAAAGTCCAAATACACCACATCCACTGGTTCTCCCTTATCTATGCTACCAGTTACATCCTCAAAAAATTCCAGTAGTCAAGCACGATTTACCTTTTGTAAATCCATGTTGACTTTGTCCGATCCTGTCACTGTTTTCCAAGTGCTCTGCTATTACATCTTTTACAATGGACTCTTAGCATTTTCCCCACTACCGACGTCAGGCTTACCGGTCTATAATTCCCCATTTTTTCTCTACCACCTTTATAAATAGTGGGGTTACATTAGCTACCCTCCAATCCATGGGAACTATTCCAGAGTCTATAGAATTTTGGAAGATGACCAGCAATGCATCTACTATTTCTAGGGCCACTTCCTTAAGTACCCTAGGATGTAGATTATCAGGCCCTGGGGATTTATCGGCCTTCAATCCCATCAATTTCCCTAACACCATTTCCCTACAAATACTGGGTTCATTCAGTTCCTCCCTCTCATTAGACCCTATGTTCCCCGACATCTCTGGGAGTTTATTTGTGTCCTCCTTTGTGAAGACAGAACCAAAATATGTATTTAATTGGTCTGCCATGTCTTTGTTCTCCATTATAAATTCCCCTGATTCTGACTGCAAGGGACCTATGCTTGACTTTACCAATCTTTTTCTCTTCACATATCTATAGAAGCTTTTACAGTCAGGTTTTATGTTCCCTGCAAGCTTACTCTCATACTCTATTTTCCCCCTCTTAATTAATCCCTTTGTCCTCCTTTGCTGAATCCTAAACTGCTCCCAATCCTCAGGTTTGCTGCTTTTTCTGGCCAATTTATATGTCCTCGCCTTGGATCTTATGCTATCCCTAATTTCCCTCATTAGCCAATGTTGAGTCACCTTTTTTGTTTTATTTTTATGCCAAACAGGGATGAAGAAATTCTGTAGTTCATCCATGCGATCTTTAAATGTTTGCCATTGGCTATTCACTGTCAACCCTTTAAGTAACATTCCCCAATCCATCCTAGCCAACTCGCGCCTCATACCATCGTAGTTTCCTTTATTTAAATTCAGTACCCAAGTCTCTGAATCAACTACTTCACTCTCCATCTTAATGAAGAATTCTATCATATTATGATCGCTCCTCCCCAAGGGGCCTCGCACAACAACATTGCTAATTAATCCTTTCTAATTACATAATACCCAGTCTAAGATGGCCTGATCTCTCATTGGTTCCTCGACATATTGGTCCAGGAAACCATCCCGTATACACTCTAGGAATTCCTCTTCCACAGTATTGTTACTAATTTGGTTAGACCAATCTATATGTAGATTAAAGTCACCCATGATAACTGCTGTGCCCTTATTGCACGCATCTCTAATTTCCCGTTTAATGCCATCCCCGACCTCCGCATTACTGTTTGGGGGTCTGTATACAACTCCCACTAACGTTTTCTGCCCCTTGGTATTTCTCAGCTCTACCCATACAGATTCCACATCATCAGAGCTAATATCCTTCTGTGGTAAACCACTTTTATCGTTACACTATAGTTATCACTGTTGTATTGTTATCACCGTTATCACTGTTGTATCACGATACGAGGTCGCCTCTTGTCGCGCTGTTATACCTGGGCTGACCACCTCCGACTCCGCCCATGGCTCCACCTACCTGCCCAGGTATAAAGGTAGTCGACTGGCTGGTATTCCTCCTTGTTGGACCCGATCACCCACGAGGGTGGGCTCTGTTATTTAGTCAATAAAAACCTTTAGTTACGTTCCTAACTCGTCGCTTTTTATTGGACGAATTGATAGGTATATCAATTTTATTGACTAAATTTTAAAGATGTCTACTACTGGCCAGCCAGAAGCCCTCCCAGAAGCACAGCCACACCAGCCGGCTTGGCTGCAAGCCCTCAAACCACCGTACCTGGATCTAAACCCACAGGCAGCAAACGCAGCCCTCAACTTCAAACACTGGCTGGACTGCTTCGAATCCTACCTGGAAGAATCCGGCGCCCCGCAGAGATCCAAACTAAGACTTCTGAACGCCCAAGCGAGCCCGAGAGTATACGCACTCATCCAGGACACGACTACGTACGAGGCCGCTATCAACCTACTGAAACAGCAGTACCGCAGCCCGGTAAATTACATGTACACCAGGCACCTCCTAAGATCCCGCCCGCAACAGCCAGGAGAGTCTGTAGCTGAATTTTTACGGGCGCTAAGAGCACTCGGCAGGAACTGTGACTTTAAAGCGGTGACGGCTGTTGAAAATACGGAAGATAATATCCGCGATGCCTTTGTGAAAGGCCTACGGTCCGACTACTCACGGCAAAGACTGCTTGAAGCTAAAGACCTCGACCTGGACAAAGCTGAAGCCCTCGCTCTCTCCCTGGAGGTGGCCCATCAGGACCAGGAGGCGTTTTCCAGGTACTGCTCGCGACCCTGGGACTCGGGCCCGACCCCTACCGCAATACCCTTCGCAGCGCCGCCCCCGGGACCTACCTCAGCGTCGGCGTCCCGGACCCGACCGGGCCCGCCACCCCCGGTACCAGCTCCGACATCGGGCACCCGCGATCGGGCCGCCGGCTGCTTCTTTTGCGGCCAGGAGAAGCACCCGAGGTCGCGCTGCCCAGCCAGGAACTCTACCTGCACAACCTGCAGGAAGAAAGGCCACTTCTCTAAGGCCTGCAGGAGCGGATCTTCAGAGGCCAGCAGTGCCTCATGCGAACTGTGGGGGCGGCCATCTTCTTTCACGGCAACTGAGGCCAGTATCCCCACACGTGAGTCATGGGGGGGGCCATCTTTGATCAAGGCAACCGACCCCAATAGTGCCTCATGTGAGTTATGGAGGCAGCCATCTTCTCCGCCATTTTGTCCTACCTCGTGGGAGACGCCATTTTACCCACCACGCCCGACTGCCACCGGGCCCCCGGACCCGACGACCGCCTCGCCCGCAGACGACAACGACTCGCTTACCTACACGCTAGCCTCCGTCACTCTGGATCAAGCCCGCCCACACCACCTGTCCAAGTCGATGATGGACATCAAAGTAAACGGCCACGCCACGACCTGCCTGTTCGACAGCGGAAGCACGGAGAGCTTCATCCACCCAGACACGGTGAGCCACTACTCCCTCCCTGTCCTGCCAACGCGCAACCGAATCTCGATGGCATCGAGGTCCCACGCCACGGACATTAGCGGCTACTGTGCTGTGACCTTGTCGGTTAAGGGTACAGAGTATAAAAACTTTAAACTCCTCGTCCTCCCCCAGCTCTGCGCTGCCGTCCTACTAGGGCTGGACTTCCAATCCCACCTCCAAAGTGTAACCCTAGCATACGGTGGACCCCTCCCCCCACTCACAGTCGACAACCAGCGAAGGTTAAACCGCCCACCGCGTAACACCTGCAGCCTATCCACCCTCAAGGTGCCGCCACCTTCCCTGTTCGCTAACCTCACCCCCGACTGCAAACCCGTCGCTACCAAGAGCAGGCGGTACAGCGCTGGGGACAGAGCTTTCATTAGCTCTGAGGTGCAGCGTCTCCTGAAGGAGGGCATCATCGAGGGGAGCGACAGCCCCTGGCGTGCCCAGGTCGTGGTCGTTAAGACCGGCGATAAAAATCGCCTGGTCATCGACTACAGCCAGACCATAAACAGATACACCCAGCTGGACGCATACCCCCTTCCCCGCATATCTGACATGGTCAATCAGATTGCACAATACCGCGTATTCTCGACCATCGACCTTAAGTCGGCCTACCACCAACTCCCTATCCACCCCGAGGACCGCCAGTACACCGCCTTCGAGGCGAATGGGCGCCTATACCACTTCCTTAGGGTCCCCTTCGGTGTCACCAACGGGGTCTCGGTCTTCCAAAGGGAGATGGACCGGATGGTTGACCAGAACGGACTGCAGGCCACATTCCCCTACCTAGATAACGTCACCATCTGCGGCCGCAACCGGCAGGACCACGACGTGAATCTGGAGAAATTCCTCCGTACAGCCCAACGGCTGAACCTCACCTACAATAAGGAGAAATGTGTGTTTAACACCTCGCGCCTTGCCATCCTTGGCTGTGTAGTAGAGAACGGACTCATCGGCCCCGACCCCGAAAGAATGCGCCCCCTCATGGAGCTACCCCTCCCCCACTGCCCTAAGGCACTTAAGAGAACCCTGGGGCTCTTCGCCTACTATGCCCAATGGGTGCCCAATTATGCGGACAAAGCCAGACCCCTCATGAAGTCCACATCCTTCCCCCTTACGGAGGAAGCGTGCGCAGCCTTCTCCCTCATTAAGGGAGACATTGCCAAGGCCACTATGCACGCAGTGGATGAGTCCATCCCCTTCCAAGTCGAGAGCGATGCATCCGACTTCGCCCTAGCCGCCACCCTTAACCAGGAGGGGAGACCGGTGGCCTTCTTCTCAAGGACCCTACAGGGCCCTGAGATCCGACACTCGTCGGTCGAGAAGGAGGCCCAGGCGATTGTGGAGGCGGTACGACGCTGGAGGCACTACCTGGCAGGCAAACGATTTACCCTCCTTACCGACCAACGTTCGGTCGCTTTTATGTTTAATAACAAGCTGAGGGGCAAAATCAAGAATGACAAGATCTTGAGGTGGAGAATCGAGCTCTCCACCTACGATTATGATATCTTGTACCGGCCAGGTAAGCTGAACGAACCCCCCGATGCTCTGTCACGAATTACATGCGCCAGCGCGCAAAGTGATAGACTTCAGACCCTCCACAACGACCTCTGCCACCCCGGGGTCACCAGACTTTACCACTTCATTAAGGCCCGCAACCTGCCCTACTCCATCGAGGAGGTCAGGACCATAACCAGGAACTGCCAGACCTGTGCCGAGTGCAAACCGCACTTCTTTAGGCCGGACAGAGCAAGCCTGATCAAGGCCACCCGCCCCTTCGAGCGCCTGAGCATCGACTTTAAGGGGCCCCTCCCGTCCTCTGACCGTAATGTGTACTTCCTCAACATTGTTGATGAGTACTCCCGTTTCCCCTTTGCCTTCCCCTGCCCAGACATGACCAGTACCACGGTCATTAAATGCCTGAACGACCTCTTCGCCTTGTTCGGGTTCCCAAACTATATACATAGTGACCGGGGCTCCTCTTTCATGAGCGAGGAACTCCGTCAGTTCCTACTAGCGAGAGGTATTGCAGCAAGTAGGACCACCAGCTACAACCCCCGAGGGAACGGCCAGGTGGAAAGAGAGAACGCGACGGTATGGAAGGCCGTCCTCTTAGCCTTAAAGTCTAAGGGCCTCCCAACCTCCCGCTGGCAGGAAGTCCTCCCGACAGCGCTGCACTCCATCCGGTCACTACTTTGCACTGCCGTTAACGCCACCCCCCATGAACGAATGTTTGTTTTCCCCAGGAAGTCGACTACGGGAACCACTCTACCAACCTGGCTGACCTCTCCGGGGCCCGTCTTGCTGCGAAAGCACGTGAGGGCCCATAAAACAGACCCCCTGGTCGAGAGGGTGAACCTCCTGCACGCCAACCCCCAGTACGCCTACGTGGCTTACCCAGACGGGCGGGAGGACACTGTCTCCTTACGAGACCTCGCACCCTCGGGCACTCCGGAGACACCACCTTTACCCCCCCCCACCACCCCCCCCAATTCCAGCCCAGGTAGACGGCATGCCGGAACCCCACGAGCCTTCGCCGACCACGCAGACACCAGCACTAACACCGGATAATGCAGCACCGCCGCTGTGACGATCGGAGAGGCTTACGAGGCCTCCGGACAGACTGACATACCAGAACTGGTAGTACACTTCACCCCGCCGGACTCAAATCTAAACAAGGGGTGAATGTGGTAAACCACTTTTATCGTTACACTATAGTTATCACTGTTGTATTGTTATCACCGTTATCACTGTTGTATCACGATACGAGGTCGCCTCTTGTCGCGCTGTTATACCTGGGCTGACCACCTCCGACTCCGCCCATGGCTCCACCTACCTGCCCAGGTATAAAGGTAGTCGACTGGCTGGTATTCCTCCTTGTTGGACCCGATCACCCACGAGGGTGGGCTCTGTTATTTAGTCAATAAAAACCTTTAGTTACGTTCCTAACTCGTCGCTTTTTATTGGACGAATTGATAGGTATATCACCTTCCTTACAGCTCCCAACTGAAAACACATCCAACAACCTCGCTCCTCACAAATTCACCCCCGTGCATAGGAGACGCGCAATAAACAGGCGCCCAGAACCGTGCAAAACCTGGCCACTCTGTAAAGGGTATTTGTGCACCGTAGGTGAGAGATTTATTGCTTATTCAACAAGGCGATGATTACTCACTATGTAACTATACAGTTACTGTTTATTCAGGGTAAGGGTTGCTCATTGTTTTAACAACAAATTACATTTATACAACCCCTTTAACATAGTAAAACGTCCCAAGGCGCTTCACAGGAGCGATTATCAGACAAAATTTGACACCGAGCCAAAGAAGGAGGTATCAGGACAGGCTTGGTCACTGCGGTAGGTTTTAAGGAGCATCTTAAAGGAGGAGAGAGAGGTAGAGAGGTTTATAAAGGGAATTGCAGAGCTTAGGGCTCAGGTGGCTGAAGGCACGGCTGCCAATGGTGGAGTGATTAAAATGGGGGATGTGCAAGAGGCCAGGATTGGAGGAGCGCAGAGATCTCGGAGAGTGGTAGGGCTTGAGGAGGTTACAGAGAGCTGTACAGAGCTATTGTTTATTCAGCAGCGTAATGGTTACAGTAGTCACCTCACCCTTTCCCTCGCCTGCAAGCATCCGTCTGTTCACACACAGATTGTTCCTCACATCCCTGGAGGCGGCCGGCTGTTTAAAGTCTAAACAACATTACAACAAGTCAATACTTGTAATGAATTTTCTTACCGTGAGGTGATTATGCTTCAGACACATTAGCTGCTCAACAATTCCTTGAATAAACTCGAGAACAATTTGAATCTATTTGGAGCCCCAATCAGCTGCCGTGACAGTCATCCCTCCCGCGGTATTGTTGCCTTCATTTAGCACTGTTTAAAATGATTAAGGAACGGGACAGTATAGGTAGAAACAGTGGTTGAGGTCTAGAATCAGGAGACGTAGATCCAATGTTCCCTGTATTTTTTTTTGGTGCGCGGTCCCTTTAACTGACTGCGCGACCCATTAAAATTTTCGCGCAAGCGTGGTTTCTCCCACTGGTGAGCGGCCTGAGCGGGACCTCCAGTGTGCCGCACAGCATCACGGGAACGTTGCATAGGTCTAAGATTCAATATAAGAGGTTGCGGACAGAGAGCAGCAGAAACTTTAACACAGAGTGTTGCGAGGCTGTGGAATGTAACACGGAGTTCGTGAGTGTAAGACAGACCACGTCGTCAACAACAACACCTTGCATTTATATAGCGCCTTTCACATACTAAAACGTCACAGTAACGATTATCAAACAAAATTTGACATCCAGCCACATAAGGAGATATTAGGACAGGTGACCAAAAGCTTAGTCAAAGAGGTAGGTTTTAAGGAGCGTCTTAAAGGAGGAAAGAGAGGTACAGGAAACTCTCATTTAAACAGCACCTAAATATCCGGAATTCTCTATTAACCGGCAAAATTCTCACTCCGAAAACAACACCTCAATAACCGGCAATGTTGCCGAGTCCGAATCCGAGTCTCCCGCGGTGGCCGAGTTAGTCAGTAGGGGTAGTTCTCCAAACTGCCACTACTCGGCTTCTTGGCGCTGTTGGAAGTCGGAACACCTCAATAACAGGAGCCTAAGTCTCCTGCGCTGCCAGTAGTCTCTCCTGATCCGCCATTTTACAGGGGTACTGTGTGTCTCCCACGCTGCTGGTAGTCATTGCATTGCATTACCCTCAACTGGCAGTACTGTACTTAATCAAGCATCTTCCACCATCCATTTAACACAACGTTCTGTAGGTGAGTATCCAATTACTGTATACTGCACATTTCTTGATTTTTTAAATTTTTCTTTGTTAAAAATAGCCTCGGTAGATAACCCTCTCCGTCATCCGGAATTTTTGATCAACCGGCAACACGCCGGTCCCATCGGTGCCGGATACCAAAGAGTTTCCTGTATTTACATATGTAAGAAATCACACAACACCAGGTTATAGTCCAACAGCTTTATTTGAAATCACAAGCTTTCGGAGCGCAGCTCCTTCTTCAGGTGAAGTGGAGAGATGCATAAAGACACAGCTTATATAGTCAGAGAATCATGTCAGATGTTTACAGGTAACCTTTCCAACTGCCATTTATCGCACCTCGGCAGAGAGATAATCACAGCAGTCAAAGGTGTGAATGGTGTCCAAACAGGTCAGTCAGGGAAACATTACATCAAAGAACAATGAGGTGGGGTCACAAGGGGTCAAATATTGCAGATGCTGGGGTCTGTATGAAAAACAAAAAAACAGACAAAAAACATTTTTTTTGGCTGGAAATCACAGCAGGTCCAGCATTCTCCAAGGTGGCCTTCGAGACACACGACAACGCAAAATCGTCGAGCAGAAACTGATAGCCAAGTTCCGCACCCATGAGGACGGCCTTAACCGAGATCTTGGGTTCATGTCACGCTACATGTAACCCCACCTGATGCAGGGTCATCCAGACTCGAGTCGACATTGGCTTGTTCTCTCTACACAGATGCGGCTGGACCTGCTGTGATTTCCAGCCAAAAAAAATGTTTTTTGTCTGTTTTTTTGTTTTTCATACAGACCCCAGCATCTGCAATATTTGACCCCTTGTGACCCCACCTCATTGTTCTTTGATGTAATGTTTCCCTGACTGACCTGTTTGGACACCATTCACACCTTTGACTGCTGTGATTATCTCTCTGCCAAGGTGCGATAAATGGCAGTTGGAAAGGTTACCTGTAAACATCTGACATGATTCTCTGACTATATAAGCTGTGTCTTTATGCATTTCTCCACTTCACCTGAAGAAGGAGCAGCGCTCCGAAAGCTTGTGATTTCGAATAAAGCTGTTGGACTATAACCTGGTGTTGTGTGATTTCTTACATTTGTCCACCCCAGTCCAACTCCGGCATCTCCACACCATGTATTTACATAAACAATTTGGACTCAGGAATTGAAAGTACAATTTCAAAATTTGCGGACGACACCAAATTGGGGGGTGCAGTTAATACAGAGGACGACAAAATACAGGAAGACATTAATAAACTTGCAGAATGTGCGTGCAATTGCCAAATGAACGTCAACATAGATAAGTGTGAGGTAATACATTTTGGCCACATACTCCTTGGAGAGCAAGTTTCTAAATGGGGTAGAGGAACAGAGAAATCTGGGGGTACGGGTACACAAATCACTAAAAGTAGCGACACAGGTTAATAAGGCCATAAAAAACAAACCAAGCCCTGGGGGTCATTTCTAGAGATAGAATTGAAAAGCAGAGAAGTGATGTTAAACTTGTATCGAACCTTGGTTAGACCACACTCGGAGCGCTGTGCACAGTTCTGGTCTCCAGATTACAAAAAGGATCTAGAAACACTGGAGAAGGAGCAAAAACGATTTACTGGAATGATACCAGAACTGAGAGGTTATACCTATCATGAAAGATTGAACAGGCTGGAGCTCTTTCTCTAGAAAAGAGAAGGCTGAGGGGCGACCTGATAGAGGTCTTTAAGTTAATGGAAGGGTTTGATAGGGGAGACTTAGAGAAGATGTGTCCTCTTGTGGGCGAGACCAGAACTAGGGACCATAAATATAATAACAGTCACTAATAAATCCAATAGGGAATTCAGGAGAAACTTCTTAACCCAGAGAGTGGTGAGAATGTGGAACTCGCTACCACAGGGAGTGGTTGAGGCGAATGGTATAGATGCATTTTAAGGGGAAACTAGATAAACACACAAGGGAGAAAGGAATAGAAGGATATGCTGATGGGGTGAGATGAAGAGGGGTGGGAGGAGGCTCGTGTGGAGCATAAACACCGGCACAGACCTGTTGGGCCGAATGGCCTGTTTCTGTGCTGTAATACTTTGCAATCCAAGTGTAAAAGCAGCTGTGTGCAGTCACAGCGGCCTCCTGTTGGCATTGTTAATGGAGAGATTCTCCACACAAGGCGGACAATTCACAACATGCTGCATGACACCCATCGTATGTGGAGTCCATCCGACCCAATCACAGAGCCTTTACCTGACCCTTGACCGCTCCTCAGGCTGTCATAGAATCACACAGCCCATCGTGCCTGTGCCGGCTCTTTGAAAAAGCTCTCCCATTAGTCCCACTCCCTCTGCTCTTTCCCCCATAGCCCTGCAAATTTCCCCTTTAAGTATTTATCCAATTCCCTTTTGAAAGAGACGATTAAATCTGCTTCTACCGCCCTTTCAGGCAGCACATTCCAGATCATCATAACTCGCTGCGTAAAAAGCTTCCTCTCCCTCCTGGCTCTTTTGCCGATCACCTCAAAAATGTCTTGGAAAACTCTCCCAATCTGTGTTGGGATGTGGAGCACCTGAGTCGATATATCGCTGAACCCTGTTCACAAATACAGTGATTAACTAGGAAAACGCCCCATTGTCAGGAGGGCCCGAACTGCAGCTCGGAGATTTTCGATCACATCTGGATTGCTTAGCAACTGGAGTTAGAGACTCATTTGGCACTGACTCCGGTTGGGGGGGAGGGGTGCGGAGGTCACTGACCCCAGGGGGCGAGGTCACTGACCTCAGGTGGTCGATCTGACGGGAGAGCATTAATGCACCAAAGCATTGGTTACGTCTACCTTCCATGGGCTCTAATCTCTACCTGCCCTTCCCGCTTTGCTGCACTCGCCCCTCCCCCACACTCCCCTCCCCCACCCTCCCCTCCCCCACACTCCCTCCCACACTCCTCCCCCACACTCCCCTCCGCCACCCTCCCCTCCCCCACACTCCCCTCCCCCACACTCCCTCCCACACTCCCCTCCCCCACACTCTCCTCCCCCACCCCCCCCTCCCCCACACTCCCCTCCCCCACACTCCCTCCCCACACTCCCTCCCACCCCCTCCCCCCACTCCCCTCCCCCACACTCCCCTCCCCCACACTCCCCTCCCCCCACCTCCCCCTCCCCCACTCACCACCCTCCCCCACACTCCCCTCCCCCACACTCCCCTCCCCCACACTCCCCTCCCCCCACACTCCCTCCCCCACCCTCACCTCCCCCACACTCCCCTCCCCCACACTCCCTCCCACACTCCCTCCCCACACTCCCTCCCACATCCCCTCCCCCCACACTCCTCCCCCACACTCCCCTCCCCCAACTCCCTCCCCACATCCCCTCCCCCCACACTCCCCTCCCCCCACACCCCCTCCCCCACACTCCCCTCCCCCACACTACCCCCTCCCCCCCCACACTCCCCTCCCCCACACTCCCTCCCCCACACTCCCCTCCCCCCACTCCCTCTCCCACACTCCCCTCCCCCACACTCCCTCCCACACTCCCCTCCCCCACGCTCCCTCCCCCACACTCCTCCCCCACACTCTCCTCCCCCATACTCCCCTCCCCCCACACTCCCCTCCCTCACTCTCCCCTCCCCCCACACTCCCCTCCCCCACACTCCCTCCCACACTCCCCTCCCCCACACTCTCCTCCCCCACTCCCTCCCCCACACTCTCCTCCCCCACACTCCCCTCCCCCCCACACTCACCTCCCTCACTCTCCCCTCCCCCACACTCCCCTCCCCCACACTCTCCTCCCCCACACTCCCCTCCCCACACTCCCCTCCCCCACACTCCCCTCCCCCACACTCCCCTCCCCCACACTCCCCTCCCCCACACTCCCCTCCCCCACACTGCCCTCCCCACACGCTCCTCCCCTCACACTCCCCCTCCCCCACACTCCCCTCCCCCCACACTCCCCTCCCCCACACTCCCCTCCCCCACACTCCCCTCCCCCACACTCCCCTCCCCCACACTCTCCTCCCCTCACACTCCCCTCCCCCACACTCCCCTCCCCACACTCCCTCCCCCACACTCCCCACCCCCACACCCCCCCCCCGCAGTCCCCACTTCCCTCCCCCGCAGTCGCCTCCCCCACACCCCTCCCCCACACTCCCTCCCCCACACTCTCCTCCCCCACACTCCCCTCCCCCACTCTCCTCCCCACACACTCCCCTCGCCCACACTCTCCTCCCCCACACTCCCCTCCCCCACACTCTCCTCCCCCACACTCTCCTCCCCCACACTCCCCTCCCCCACACTACCTCCCCCACTCTCCTCCCCGCACCACTCCCCCTCGCCCCACACTCCCCTCCCGCACACTCCCCTCCCCCACACTCCCTCCCCACACTCTCCTCCCCTCACACTCCCCTCCCCCACACTCCCTCCCCCCACACTCCCTCCCACGCTCCCTCCTTCACACTCCCCTCCCCCACACTCCCCTCTCCTCACACTCCCCTCCCCTCACATTCCCTTCCCCCACACTCTCCCCCCTCACACTCCCCTCCCCCCACACTCCCCTCCCCACATCTCCCCTCCTCCACACTCTCCTCCCCACACTCTCACTCCCCTCACACTCCCCTCCCCCACACTCCCCTACCCCACACTCCCTCCCCCACACTCCCCTCCCCAACACTACCTCCCCACACACTCCCCTCCCCCACACTCCCCTCCTCCACACTACCCTCCCCCACACTCTCCTCCCCCACACTCTCCTCCCCTCACACTCCCCTTCCCCACACTCCCACCCCACACTCCCCTCCCCTCACACTCCCCTCCCTCACGCTCCCTTCCCCCATGCGCCCCTCCCCACCCCACGCTCCCCTCCCCTCCCCTCACACCTCCCTTCCCCCACACTCCCCTCCCCCACACTCTCCTCCCCCACACCACCCCTCCCCCCACTCCCCTCCCCCACTCTCCCCTCCCCACCCTCCACTCTCCTCCCCCACACTCCCCTCCCCCACACTCTCCCCCCACACACTCCCTCCCCCACTCCCCTCCCCCACACTCCCCTCCCCCACACTGCCCTCCCCACACGCCCTCCCCTCACACTACCCACCCCCACCACACTCCCTTCCCCCCACACTCCCCTCCCCCCACACTCCCCCTCCCCCACACTCCCCCTCCCCCACACTTCCCCACCCCCCACACTCCCCTCCCCCAACACTCTCCTCCCCTCACACTCCCCTCCCCCACACTCCCCTCCCCCACACTCCCTCCCCCACACTCCCCTCCCCCACCTCCCCTCCCCCACACTCCCCCCCCCGCAGTCCCCACTCCCTCCCCCGCAGTCCCCGCCCCCACACCCCTCCCCCACACTCCCCTCCACCACACTCCTCCCCACACACTCCCCTCCCCCACACTCTCCTCCCCCACACTCCCCTCCCCCACACTCTCCTCCCCACACACCCCTCCCCCACACTCTCCTCCCCCACACTCCCCTCCCCCTCACTCCCCCCCACACTCCCCCCCCCACACTACCTCCCCACACACTCCCCTCCCCCCACACCCCCTCCCGCACACACCCCCCCCCACACCCCCACCCCACACTCTCCCACCCACACTCTCCCCCCACACACTCCCCTCCCCCACACTCCCTCCCCCACACTCCCTCCCCACAGCTTCCTCCTCCACACCCCCCTCCCCCACACTTCCCCTCTCCTCACACTCCCCTCCCCTCACATTCCCTCCCCCACACTCTCCTCCCCTCACACTCCCCTCCCACACACTCCCCTCCCCCACACCCCCCTCCCTCCCACACTCTCCTCCCCCCCACACTCCTCCCCTCACACTCCCCTCCCCCACACTACCCTCCCCCACACCCCTCCCCCACACTCCCCTCCCCCACACTACCTCCCCACACACTCCCCTCCCCTCACCACACTCCCCTCCCCACACCCCTCCCCCACACTCTCCTCCCCCACACTCTCCTCCCTCACACTCCCCTTCCCCCACACCCCACCCCACACACTCCCCACACCTCACACTCCCCTCCCTCACACTCCCCTCCCCACACACTCTCCCCCCCACAATCCCCTCCCCCCACTCCCCTCCCCCACGCTCCCCCATCCCTCCCCTCACACCTCCTCCCCCACACTCCCCTCCCCACACTCTCCATCCCCACACTCCCCTCCCCCACTCCCCTCCCCCACACTCCCCTCCCCACACGCTCCTCCCCTCACACTCCCCTCCCCCACACTCCCCTCCCCCCACACTCCCCTCCCCCACACTCCCTCCCCCACACTTACCCTCCCCCACACTCTCCTCCCCTCACACTCCCCTCCCCCACACTCCCCTCCCCCACACTCCTCCCCCACACTCCCCTCCCCCACACTCCCCCCCCGCAGTCCCCAATCCCTCCCCCGCAGTCCCCTCCCCCACACCCCTCCCCCACACTCCCCTCCCCCACACTCCTTCCCCACCACACACTCCCCTCGCCCACACTCCTCCTCCCCCCACACTCCCCTCCCCCACACTCCCCTCCCCACACTCCCCTCCCCCACACTCCCCTCCCCCACACTCTCCTCCCCCACACTCCCTCCCCCACACTCCCCTCCCCCACACTCCCTCCCCCACACTACCCTCCCCCACACTCCCCCCACACACTCCCCTCGCCCACACTCCCCTCCCGCACACTCCCCCTCCCCCACACTCCTCCCCCCCACTACTCTCCTCCCCCACACTACCCCTCCCCCACACTCCTCCCCCCACACTCCCTCGCCCACAGCTTCCTCCTCCACACTCCCCTCCCCCACACTCCCCTCTCCTCACAATCCCCCTCCCCTCACATTCCCTGCCCCCACACTCTCCTCCCCTCACACTCCCCTCCCCCCACACTCCCCTCCCCCACACTCCCCTCCTCCACACTCTCCTCCCCTCACACTCCCCTCCCCCACACTCCCCTCCCCCACACTCCCTCCCCCACACTCCCCTTCCCCACACTCCCCTCCCCACACTCCCCTCCCCACACTCCCTCCCCCACACTCTCCTCCCCACACTCTCCTCCCCTCACACTCCCCTTCCCCCACACTCCCTCCCCACACTCCCCTCCCCTCACACTCCCCTCCCTCACGCTCCCTTCCCCCATGCGCCCCTCCCCCACGCTCCCCTCCCCCACGCTCCCCTCCCCTCACACTCCCTTCCCCCACACTCCCCTCCCCCACACTCCCCTCACCCCACAATCCCTCCTCCACACTCTCCTCCCCTCACACTCCCCACGCTCCCCTCCCCCCACGCTCCCCTCCCCCCACGCTCCCCTCCCCTCACACGCTCCTCCCCATCACTCCCCTCCCCCACACTCCCCTCCCCTCACACTCCCCTCCCCACGCTTCCCTCCCCCACGCTCCCCTCCCCACGCTCCCCTCCCCTCACACTCCTCTCCCCTCCACTCCCCTCCCCACGCTCCCCACCCCCCACTCTCCCCTCCCCCACACTCCCTCCCCCCACCCACTCCATCCTCCTCACTCTCCTCCCCTCACACTCCCCTCCCCCACGCTCCCCTTCCCCCACGCTCCCCTTCCCCCACGCCCCCTCCCCCCCCACGCTCCCCTCCCCTCACGCTCTCCTCCCCATCACTCCCCTCCCCACACTCCCCTCCCCTCCCCTCACACCCTCCCCCCACACTCCCCTCCCCTCGCACTCCCCTCCCCCACGCTTCCCTCCCCCACGCTCCCCTCCCCCACGCTCCCCTCCCCTCACACTCCCCTCCCCTCACACTCCCCTCCCCCCACCCCTCTCCCCTCCACTCCCCTCTCCCACACTCCCCTCTCCCACACCACTCCCCTCGCCCACACTCCCCTCCACCACACTCACCTCACCCACACTCCCCTCCCCCCACACTCCCTTCTCCCCCCACTTCCCTTCCCCCCACACTCCCCTCCCCCACACTCCCCTCCCCTCACACTCCTCCCCCACACTCTCCTCCCCTCGCACTCTCCCCTCCCCCACGCTTCCCTCCCCCACGCTCCCCTCCCCCACGCTCCCCTCCCCTCACACTCCCCTCCCCTCACACTCCCCTCCCCCCACTGCTCTCCCCTTCCACTCCCCTCTCCCACACTCCCCTCTCCACACACTCCCACGCCACACTCCCCCTCCACCACACTCACCTCACCCACACTCCCCTCCCCCACACTCCCTTCTCCCCCCACTCCCTTCCCCCCACACTCCCCTCCCCCACACTCCCCTCCCCCCACTAGCTCACCCGCCCCTACTCTCCCCTCCCCCACTCTCCCCTCCCCCACGCTCCCCTCCCCCACGCTCCCCTCCCCCACTCTCCCATCGCCCCCACACTCCCCTCCCCCTCCCACTCCCCTCCCCCCACACTCCCCTCCGCCCACACTCCCCTCCCCTCACACTCCCCTCGCTCACACTCCCCTCCCCCACACACCCCTCGCCCACGCTCCCCTCCCCCACGCTCCCCTCCCCCACACTCCCCTCTCCCACATTCCCCTCCCCTCACACTCCCCTCCCCTACACTCCCCTCCCCCCTCGCACCTCACCCTCCCCCACGCTTCCCTCCCCCACGCTCCCCTCCCCCACGCTCCCCTCCCCTCACACTCCCCTCCCCTCACAACTCCCCTCCCCCCACTCCTCTCCCCTCCACTCCCCTCCCCCACAATCCCCTCTCCCACACTCCCCTCTCCCACACACTCCCCTCGCCCACACTCCCCTCCACCACACTCACCTCACCCACACTCCCCTCCCCCACACTCCCTTCCCCCCCCACTCCCTTCCCCCACACTCCCCTCCCCCCACGCTCCCCGCCCCTACTCTCCCCTCCCCCACTCTCCCCTCCCCCACTCTCCCCTCCCCCACTCTCCCCTCCCCCACTCTCCCATCCCCCACACTCCCATCCCCTCCCACTCCCCTCCCCCCACACTCCCCTCCGCCCACACTCCCCTCCCCTCACACTCCCCTCGCCCACACTCCCCTCCCCCACACACCTCGCCCACACTCCCCTCCCCCACGCTCCCCTCCCCCACACTCCCCTCTCCCACATTCCCCTCCCCTCACACTCCCCTCCCCTCACACTCCCCTCCCCCACGCTCCCCTCCCCCACGCTCCCCTCCCCCACACTCCCCTCCCCCTACACTCCCCTCCCCCACACTTGCTCCCTCTGTCCCACACTCAGTGCTCCTGGCTGATCCTCAGCCAACTCCTTATCAGGAATCCTGTGGGCTGCAGTATTTGAGGAGTAATCTGGGAATGTTAATGGACAATTGTGCCATAACAATTAATTGGAGCTGTCAATCACTCAGCACTCAGGCCCTTGGGGAGAGCTGCAAACTGATGTCATTCCGTGTCTGATTAAATTCCGGCTTTGTCAGAGCGTCCCTCTGGAATTTTCAAATAGATGACCCGGGCAGGGGAGCAGGTACTGCCAGCATTGAACAGGCAGCGACCACAGACCAGCAGTGCATGACAAGCAGGGCAACAGACTGATGGAGCAAGGTAGACAGAGTAGAAGGTCATGGGTTCAAGGCCCACTCCAGAGACCTGAGCAGAAAATCTAGGCTGACACTCCCAGTGCAGTACTGAGGGAGTGCCGCACTGGTGGAGGTGCCGCATTTCGGTTGAGACGTTAAACCGAGGCCCTGTCTACCCTCTCAGGTGGACGTAAAAGATCCCATGGCACTACTCCGAAGAACAGCAGAGGAGGTCTCCCCAGCGTCCTAGGCCAATATTTATCCTTCAATCAGCATCACTAAAAAAACATTATCTGGTCATCATCACATTGCTGTTTGTGGGCTCTTGCTGTGCGCAAATTGGTTGCCGCGTTTCCTACATTACAACAGTGACTACACTTCAAAAATACTTCATTGACTGTAAAGTGCTTTGGGACGTCCTGAGGTTGTGAAAGGCGCTATAGAAATGCAAGTCTTTCTTTTCTTTATATATGCAGAGAGACAGAGAGAAATAAATGATAGTTATAAGACCTGTTGAGGATGAAATACAGACATACCCCATGTGCCAAGAGATAGAAAGAGAAAAAGAGTTACAAAGGAGAGAGAGAAATAAAGCAAGTGAGAGACAGAGAGAGAGAGTGAGAGAGAGAGACAGAGAGAAAGAGAGTGACAGAGAGAGAGCGAAAGAGTGAGAGACAGAGTGAGAGACAGAGAGTGAGAGAGACAGAGAGAGAGACAGAGAGTGAGAGAGACAGAGAGAGAGAGAGAGAGAGTGACAGCGAGAGAGAGTGACAGCGAGAGAGAGACAGAGTGAGAGACAGAGAGTGAGAGACAGAGAGAGAGAGAGAGAGAGTGACAGCGAGAGAGTGAGAGAGAGAGTGACAGAGAGAAAGAGGGAGGGAGGAGAGAGACAGAGAGAGTGAAAGACAGAGTGAGAGACAGAGAGAGTGAGACAGAGAGAGAGTGAGAGAGAGAGAGACAGAGAGAGAGAGTGTGAGAGAGACAGAGAGAGTCAGAGAGAGACGGAGGGTGAGAGACAGAGAGAGGGGAAAGGTAGAGTGAGAGACTGAGTGTGAGAGAGTGAGAGAGACAGAGAGAGAGAGTGAGAGAGACTGAGAGAGACAGAGAGAGACAGAGAGAGAGAGAGAGAGAGACAGAGAGAGTGAGACAGAGAGAGACAGAGAGAGTGTAAGAGAGAGCCAGAGATCGAGACAGACAGAGAATGAAAGAGTGTAAGAGTGAGAGAGAGTGAGAGAGAGTGAGAATGAGAGATAGAGTGAGAGTGAGAGATAGGGAGTGAGATAGATAGATAGATAGATACAGTAGATAGATAGGTAGATAGGCAGATAGGGAGAGAGAGACAAGGAATGGCTTCGAAACCTGCTGAGAATGAAAGAGAGACAGAGCCACCTGCTGCAGCCTATCAGCCATTTTTTATTGCCAACAAGACCCAGAGGGCGATCAGCAGCCACCTGCATTAGCAGCCCCAGCACGGGGGGAATAGTGAAGAACAATCTGGGATTAACATATAGAGCAGGTCTGTACTGATTCTCTGCAGGGCCCAATGTCAATTCAGACAGACAACCCCCGAAGGTGATCCGGAGAGTTGCAGAGCTGCTGCTTATGACACTTTACGTTTAATTATACTGTGCAGCTGAGAGTGTCAACAGCTCGAAGCAGAGGCTGAGCAAGTGACCATGTCCTAACTCCACTGATTCCTGTTATAGGTTTCCAATCTGTGATTCACCCGGTGAGACACTGAGTCCCCCGGTGAGACACTGAGTCCCCCGGTGAGACACTGAGTCCCCCGGTGAGACACTGAGTCCCCCGGTGAGTGACTGAGTCCCCCGGGGAGACACTGAGTCCCCCGGTGAGTGACTGAGTCCCCCGGGGAGACACTGAGTCCCCCGGTGAGTGACTGAGTCCCCTGGGGAGACACTGAGTCCCCCGGGGAGACACTGAGTCCCCCGGTGAGTGACTGAGTCCCCCGGGGAGACACTGAGTCCCCCGGGGAGACACTGAGTCCCCCGGTGAGTGACTGAGTCCCCCGGGGAGACACTGAGTCCCCCGGTGAGTGACTGAGTCCCCCGGTGAGTGACTGAGTCCCCCGGTGAGACACTGAGTCACCCGGTGAGTGACTGAGTCCCCCGGTGAGACACTGAGTCCCCCGGTGAGACACTGAGTCACCCGGTGAGTGACTGAGTCCCCCGGGGAGACACTGAGTCCCCCGGTGAGTGACTGAGTCCCCCGGTGAGACACTGAGTCCCCCGGTGAGTGACTGAGTCCCCCGGTGAGACACTGAGTCCCCCGGTGAGTGACTGAGTCCCCCGGTGAGACACTGAGTCCCCCGGTGAGTGACTGAGTCCCCCGGTGAGTGACTGAGTCCCCCGGTGAGACACTGAGTCACCCGGTGAGTGACTGAGTCCCCCGGTGAGACACTGAGTCCCCCGGTGAGTGACTGAGTCCCCCGGTGAGACACTGAGTCCCCCGGTGAGTGACTGAGTCCCCCGGGGAGACACTGAGTCCCCCGGTGAGTGACTGAGTCCCCCGGGGAGACACTGAGTCCCCCGGTGAGACACTGAGTCCCCCGGTGAGACACTGAGTCACCCGGTGAGTGACTGAGTCCCCCGGGGAGACACTGAGTCCCCCGGTGAGTGACTGAGTCCCCCGGGGAGACACTGAGTCCCCCGGTGAGTGACTGAGTCCCCCGGGGAGACACTGAGTCCCCCGGTGAGTGACTGAGTCCCCTGGTGAGTGACTGAGTCCCCCGGTGAGACACTGAGTCCCCCGGGGAGACACTGAGTCACCCGGTGAGACACTGAGTCCCCCGGTGAGACACTGAGACCCCCGGTGAGTGACTGAGTCCCCCGGGGAGACACTGAGTCCCCCGGTGAGACACTGAGTCCCCCGGTGAGTGACTGAGTCCCCCGGTGAGACACTGAGTCCCCCGGTGAGACACTGAGTCCCCCGGTGAGACACTGAGACCCCCGGTGAGTGACTGAGTCCCCCGGGGAGACACTGAGTCACCCGGTGAGACACTGAGTCCCCCGGTGAGACACTGAGACCCCCGGTGAGTGACTGAGTCCCCCGGGGAGACACTGAGTCCCCCGGTGAGACACTGAGTCCCCCGGTGAGACACTGAGACCCCCGGTGAGTGACTGAGTCCCCCGGGGAGACACTGAGTCACCCGGTGAGACATTGAGTCCCCCGGGGAGACACTGAGTCCCCCAGTGAGTGACTGAGTCCCCCGGGGAGACACTGAGTCCCCCGGGGAGACACTGAGTCCCCCGGGGAGACACTGAGACCCCGGTGAGTGACTGAGTCCCCCGGTGAGACACTGAGTCCCCCGGTGAGTGACTGAGTCCCCCGGTGAGTGACTGAGTCCCCCGGTGAGACACTGAGTCCCCCGGTGAGACACTGAGTCCCCCGGGGAGACACTGAGTCCCCCGGGGAGTGACTGAGTCCCCCGGTGAGACACTGAGTCCCCCGGTGAGTGACTGAGTCCCCCGGGGAGACACTGAGTCCCCCGGTGAGACACTGAGTCCCCCGGTGAGACACTGAGTCCCCCGGTGAGTGACTGAGTCCCCCGGTGAGACACTGAGTCCCCCGGTGAGTGACTGAGTCCCCCGGTGAGACACTGAGTCCCCCGGTGAGACACTGAGTCCCCCGGTGAGACACTGAGTCCCCCGTGGAGTGACTGAGTCCCCCGGTGAGACACTGAGTCCCCCGGTGAGTGACTGAGTCCCCCGGGGAGACACTGAGTCCCCCGGTGAGACACTGAGTCCCCCGGTGAGACACTGAGACCCCCGGTGAGTGACTGAGTCCCCCGGGGAGACACTGAGTCCCCCGGGGAGTGACTGAGTCCCCCGGGGAGACACTGAGTCCCCCGGTGAGACACTGAGTCCCCCGGTGAGACACTGAGACCCCCGGTGAGACACTGAGTCCCCCGGTGAGACACTGAGACCCCCGGTGAGACACTGAGTCCCCCGGTGAGACACTGAGTCCCCCGGGGAGTGACTGAGTCCCCCGGGGAGACACTGAGTCCCCCGGTGAGACACTGAGTCCCCCGGTGAGACACTGAGTCCCCCGGTGAGACACTGAGTCCCCCGGTGAGTGACTGAGTCCCCCGGGGAGTGACTGAGTCCCCCGGTGAGACACTGAGTCCCCCGGTGAGTGACTGAGTCCCCCGGGGAGACACTGAGTCCCCCGGGGAGACACTGAGACCCCGGTGAGTGACTGAGTCCCCCGGTGAGACACTGAGTCCCCCGGTGAGTGACCGAGTCCCCCGGTGAGTGACTGAGTCCCCCGGTGAGACACTGAGTCCCCCGGTGAGTGACTGAGTCCCCCGGGGAGACACTGAGTCCCCCGGGGAGACACTGAGTCCCCCGTGTTGTGTATGTACCTTTAAGAGAATAACTGGTCTCAGACTGCAGTACCGGCAGTGACCACCCCTGTATAAAAGGCGCTAGTGAGCCTCTGTTGTTTTCAGTTTCACTATTGACTCCCAACAGTAAAGACTTGTTTTGTTCAACTCCTGTTGTCCGTGTCTCAATCATTCACGGACATAATACTGGCGACGAGCAGATACGAACCTACCTACAGTCTGCACCACCTCCTGGGATCCATTCCCACAGCGAAGTGAGCAGAGGTCGAGGCCAGAAAGAAAAGAAAGTAAGAGGCAGTAGAAACGGGCGTCGACCGTGGGCATCCGCCCCTGTGTTAGCGGAGTTGAAGATTGCTGGAGAAGCTGTCGGAAGCGGGGCCTGGTTCCTGTCGACGGTGCTTCAGCTAATCGGGCTGGTGGCAGGTAGTACACTGATCCTTCCTGGGCTGCGGCGGTCGCGAACTCGAGCGGGTGGTTTGCAACGGGGCCGAGCAGCGTTGTCGGGAAGAAGAGAGAGGGTGGAGCACACAGGGCGCGGCCGGTGCTACGAAGCCGGGCTGCGTATAGACCCGAGAAGAGGGAGGCAAGAGTCCCACAGGGTTGTTCCACGACGGGAAAATAATAAAAAAAGAAATATTAAACGCGCAAGAAACCACGAGGAGCTGCAGGTTGCAACGGGAACCGCGGAAAGCAGCGCTAGCAACAGCGGGGAAGAAGGCAAAGCGTGGGAGGCGCCATCTTAATCAGCGGGGAAGAAGGCAAAGCGCGGGAGGCGCCATTTTGTTAAATCGGGGAAGAAGGCAAAGCGCGGGAGGCGCCATTTTAGATTTGCAAGATGCCGAAGACTGGCTGTATCACTGCTTTTGATATTACAATAGAGGACTGGACCACGTATGTGGAAAGAGTCGAGGTATATTTCCAGGCAAACGAAATAGCTGATCAGAAAAAGGCATCGGTATTGCTAAACTTAATGGGCGCTAGAACGTACGGCCTATTGCGGGACCTGATTACTCCAGCCAAACCGAAGGCGAAGAGTTTTAACGAAATTGTTGCTGTCCTACAGGAACACCTAAACCCTGCACCGCTGTTGATAGCAGAAAGATTTAAATTCCACAGGAGAACTCAGCATAAAGATGAGAGCAATGCTGAGTACCTTACGGAACTACGCAAACTATCAAAGCACTGCCAGTTCGGAGACGGACTGGCAGATACCCTACGGGACAAATTTACTATCAGAGAAAGAGCTGACGCTAGATAAGGCTTTCAGCGTGGCAGTATCGTATGAAGCAGCAGCCAGGGGAGCTGCAGAAATTCAACAAAAGCCACAGGAATACGACACCCACAAAATGACACGGGGATTTGCAAAATGTTATCGCTGCGGCAGAACTAACCATGACCAGAAGGACTGCTGGTCCAAAGACAAAATATGCAGGCAATGCGGAAAGATGGGACACATTGCACGAGTTGGCAGGTCTGGGAAGAAGACCAGTGTGGTAAACCACTGTTAACCTGTACATGCCTGTGTGGTAAACCACTGTTAACCCTGTACAAGTCCAGGCATGTCTCAGCCCCTGGCTCCACCCCTAAGCCCGGGTATAAAGGTGACTCACCACCCTTCCCCCGGGAGCTCTTAGGATGGATTCACTAGCAGAGGCATGCTCTAGTTCTTAGTCAATAAAAGCCTACTTCATATAAGTCCATTTCGTAATCTTTGGTATTGTTGATAGCGCATCAACCAGCGACAACAAAAAGGCTACTAAGGGACCGTACAAGAAAGTACAAAAGATGACGGACAGTAGTTCCGAAGACCAGATGAGCGATAGTGAATCCGGGAACAGGAGACTAAGCTGTCTCAAACTTCACAATGTAATCGCAAAAGAGGATCACCGAACCATTTGGGTCACCCTCACGATAGCAGGGTCCCAAGTTAAAATGGAATTGGATACAGGATCAGCTCTAACCGTCATGAATCAACGAGACTACGAGCGGCTATTCTCACACATACCCTTGAGAGAGACATCCATCGTCTTGACGACGTATACGGGGCAAAAAGTATACCCCAGAGGAAAAATAAGGGTGCCTGTCGAATACAACGGCAAGAAAATACGGAAATTGTATCTCTACATACTGCCAAATGGTGGACCACCGTTATTGGGACGTGAATGGATCAGGAAGATAAACGTAGATTGGCACTCCATTCATGCAATGACGGTGGACGGTAAAAAAGATGAAGACGTCACTCCTGGACGACTGTCAACAATCTTAGCTAACGCCAAAGAGGTATTTCAACAAGAACTGGGCACGCTTAAAGGCGTAACTGCCTCGATAAAAATAGAAGAGAATGCAGTTCCCAAGTTTTTCAAAGCAAGACCGGTACCATATGCAATTCGCCCAGCCGTCGAGGCAGAGCTGGAGAATCTGGAGAAGGCAGGCGTGTTGTCTAAGGTTGACTGGAGCGAGTGGGCGACACCCATCGTTCCTGTCATGAAGAAAACGTTAAGCAATAAGTCCGGGGAGCCAAGGAAGATTCGCATCTGTGGGGATTTCAAGGTGACGGTGAACCCAGTCCTTCACACAGTACAATATCCTCTTCCAAGGATAGAAGACATCTTCGCCTCACTGTCTGGAGGGAAGCGTTTTACAAAAATTGACCTAGCACAAGCATATTTGCAGATGGAGGTTGAAGAGTCCTCTAGGAAGTATCTCACGATAAACACTCACAAAGGTCTTTACCAGTATCATCGATTGGTATTCGGAGTAGCATCGGCTCCGGCGATATGGCAAAGAGCGATGGAACAAGTCCTGCAAGGGATTCCGGGGACTCAGTGTTACTTGGACGACATCCTTGTGACAGGTGAAGATGACAGTGAACACCTTAACAACCGAGAACAGGTGCTCACTAGACTACGGGAACATGGGCTACGAGCCAATCGCCCCAAGTGCGAGTTTTTTAAGAAACAGATATCGTATTGTGGCTACGTGATTGATGAAGAGGGGTTACATAAGTCCCCTGACAAAATTGAAGCGGTTGTTAAGGCCCCAGCGCCTGAAAATGTGTCGCAACTGAGGTCATTCCTCGGATTGGTGAATTACTACCATAAGTTTTTGCCGAATTTGTCGACAATTCTGCACCCACTGCACCGTGCTACGAACGGGAGTAGCATGGAAATGGAGCGATGATTGTAAGCGGGCCTTTCAGAAGAGTAAGGACTTAATCACTTCAAGGGAAGTATTGGCTCACTACAAACCAGCACTGCCGATCAGACTGGCGTGTGATGCGTCTCCCTACGGCATTGGGGCGGTACTGTCACATAAATTCCTTGATGGTTTGGAGAGGCCGATAGCTTTTGCGTCACGCTCATTAACTTCTGCCGAGCGTAACTACGCCCAGATTGACAGAGAGGCCCTCAGCCTAGTGTGGGGGGTGAAGAAGTTCAATCACTACCTGCACGGTCAAAAATTTACTCTACTAACCGATCATCAACCTCTTGTCTCCATTTTCAACCCTCAGAAGGGCGTACCGATAATGACAGCACAACGGCTGCAGAGGTGGTCCCTTTTTCCTAGGGGCACACCAATATGACATCGAGTACAAAGGAACTAAACAGCATGGGAATGCTGATGGATTGTCACGCCTACCGTTGCCGACGGTGGAAGAAGAAGACCTTGCAGTGGATCCAATGGAGTTATTCCACTCGACCATAGTCGAATGTCTCCCTGTGACGAATGCAAATATAGAAAAGGAAACACGGAATGATCCGACACTATCACGGGTCTATGATTTAACGGTGAAGGGATGGCCAACACATGGCGAACCACTGCTGCCAGCATTCTCGCCGAGAAGAGAACAGCTGTCAGTGTGCAGAGGAACCTTGATGTGTGGATCCAGAGTAGTAATTCTGTGGTGTATGTGCCTTTAAGAGCCCCAGGTGTGCGTAATGCCGGTAATTGCCACTTGGGCTATATAAGCCTGTATATTGTGTATATCCTTTAGAACCCCCCCCCCCCCCAGACTTTGCTTAGTAAATACCTATGAACCAACTCCTGTCTTCAGTGTCTTTATCAACACACGGACACTACAGTGGCGACGAGGTGGAAACGGACTTACCTACAATTCGGCAGCACCTCAAGGACATCGATTCCTCGGGCGTCCAGAAGACTCAAGGAAGTGAGAGAAACTGTAGTTTCACCAGCTGGCCAAGCTGGTGGCAGGTACTGCGCTAATCCTTCCTGGGCGTCAGGCTGGGGCTCCAGCGGCTGGCTCTACAGCTGAGACAGGCAGCAAAATCGGAGGCAAGCAATAACGGACTGGGAGGGAGCACTCGGGAGACGGCCGGCGCGGCAAGCAGGTCAGCGTTCAGACCTCCGGCGGGAACGAGTCTCCAACAGTGAATAAAAAAAAAGAGAGAACGGAAACCGCAGTAAAACAGCGTTGTTATTGGCAGCAGCGGCGGGAAAGCGCGGGAAGCGCCATATCTTTGCTACAGAAAAAAAAAAGCGCGGGAAGCGCCATATCTTTTCTGAAATGCCTAAATCTGGTAATATTGATGCTTTTGATAGCGAAATAGGGGATTGGACCACATACGTGGAAAGAGTGGAGGTATATTGCACTGCAAATGGAATAGAAGATGAAAAAAAAGCTTCAGTACTTCTGAACTTAATGGGCGCAAAGACATACGGGCTGTTACGAAACTTAATCACTCCAGCCAAACCAAAGGACAAGAATTTTAAAGAAATTGTTGATACCCTGCAGGAGCACTTAAACCCAACACCGCTGCTGATAGCGGAACGATTCAAGTTCTTCAAGAGAAATCAACACAAGAATGAAAGTAACGCTGATTACCTAACCGAATTAAGAAAGCTATCAAAGTACTGCCAATTCGGGGCAGGACTATCAGATTATCTTCGAGACAAATTCGTTTGCGGTGTCTTAAGTGAAGGAACACAAAAAAGAATGCTTTCTGAAAAAGATTTAACATTGGACAAAGCTTTCAGTATGGCTGTATCATACGAAGCAGCAGCAAAAGGAGCTGCAGAGATACAACAAAAGACACAGGACTTCGGCACCCATGAAATGACACAGGGGTTCGAAAGATGTTATCGCTGCAGCAAATCCACCCATAACCAGAGGGACTGCTGGTTCAAGGACAAAGCATGCAGGCAATGCGGGAAGATTGGACACATTGCACGGGTATTCCAATCTGGACAAAATAAATCCACTTACAGAAAAGAAAAAATCAATAAAGAAAAGTTCAGGAAGGTACAAATGATGACGGACAGTAGCTCCGAAGACCAGAAGAGCGATAGCGACTTCAAAAACAAGAGACTAATCTGTCTCAAATTACATAATGTACTTGCCAAAGAGGATTACCAAACCATTTGGGTTACCCTCACAATTGCAGGGTCCCCAGTTAAAATGGAGCTAGATACAGGATCAGCTCTAACCGTAATAAATCGACGAGATTACGAGAGGCTATTTTCTCATATACCTCTAAAAGACACATCCATTATCTTAAAAACATATACGGGGCAGAAAGTATACCCCAAAGGAAAAATAAGGGTGCCTGTTGTATACAACGGCAAAGAAATACAAAAGTTGTATTTATACATTCTACAAGATGGTGGTCCACCGTTGTTGGGACGTGAATGGATCAGGAAGATACGTTTAGACTGGCACTCCATTCAGGCACTGACGGTGACCAGTAAGGAAAAAAACAATGATGACATCATACCTGAATGATTAAAAGACATCTTGGCCAACGCCAAAGAAGTGTTTCAAGAGAAACTAGGAACCTTGAAAGGCATCACCGCCTCAATAAAAGTGGAAGATGCAGCAATTCCCAAATTTTTTAAGGCAAGACCGGTGCCATACGCAATACGTCCAGCAGTCGAGGCAGAGCTGGAGAATTTGGAAAAAGCAGGCGTATTATCCAAAATAGATTGGAGCGAATGGGCAACACCCATCGTTCCAGTCATGAAAAAAGCATTGAATAAAAATAACTCTGAAGAACAGAGAAAAATTTGCATCTGTGGTGACTTCAAGGTGACTGTAAACCCGGTCCTTCACACAGTACAGTATCCTCTTCCGAGGATAGAAGATATTTTCGCCTCACTATCCGGAGGGAAACGTTTCACCAAAATTGACTTGGCACAGGCATATCTACAGATGGAGGTTGAGGACGCCTCTAAAAAGTATCTCACAATAAACACACACAAAGGCCTGTACCAGTACAATCGACTGGTTTTTGGAGTAGCATCAGCTCCAGCTATCTGGCAAAGAGCTATGGAGCAAGTCCTGCAAGGGATTCCGGGGACTCAATGCTACCTAGACGACATCCTTATAACAGGAGAAAACGACAACGAGCACCTTGCCAATTTGGAGCAGGTGCTCACTAGGCTGAAAGAACGGGGCCTACGAGCAAATCGCCCCAAGTGCGAATTTTTCCAAAATCAGATATCATATTGTGGCCACATAATTAATAATGAAGGGTTGCATAAGTCACCTGAAAAAATTGAAGCAGTTATAAAAGCCCCAGCACCTGAAAATGTTTCACAATTAAGGTCATTCCTGGGATTAATAAATTACTATCATAAATTTTTACCGAACTTATCAACTCTTCTACACCCTCTTAATGAACTTCTACAGACAGGAGTGATTTGGAAATGGAACGAAGACTGTAAACGTGCCTTCCATAAATGCAAAGACTTAATCACATCCGAAGAAGTTTTGGCTCATTACAACCCATCACTACCAATCAGACTGGCGTGCGATGCATCCCCTTACGGCATAGGAGCAGTATTATCCCATAAATTCCCTGATGGCTCAGAACGGCCGATAGCTTTTGCGTCACGCTCATTAAACTCAGCTGAGCGTAACTATGCCCAAATAGACAGGGAAGCACTCAGCCTGGTATGGGGAGTGAAGAAATTCAACCATTACCTACACGGACA
This sequence comes from Somniosus microcephalus, assembly GCF_052327205.1. Classification (NCBI taxonomy): domain Eukaryota; kingdom Metazoa; phylum Chordata; class Chondrichthyes; order Squaliformes; family Somniosidae; genus Somniosus; species Somniosus microcephalus. Next base: position 3,946,397 of record NC_141012.1, read on the forward strand.
AAAATTTACCTTGTTGACTGACCATCAACCCCTCATCTCCATATTCAACCCAAAAATAGGTGTTCCCATTATGACAGCACAAAGGCTACAGAGGTGGTCCCTTTTTCTAGGGGCACACCAATAAAACATAGAATACAAAGGGTCAAAACAGCATGGGAATGCTGACGGTTTATCGCGCCTACCGTTGCCAACGATAGAAGAGGCACCTACAGTAGACCCAGTAGAGATATTCCACTCTACCATAGTGGAATGTCTACCAGTGACAAATTCTGCCATTGAAAGGGAGACGAGAAATGACCCGGCTCTCTCACGGGTCTACGATTTAACAGTGAAGGGATGGCCAGCACATGGCGAACCACTGTTGCCAGCATTCTCGCAAAGAAGAGAACAGCTGTCAGTGTGCCGAGGAACCTTGATGTGTGGATCCAGAGTGGTGATTCCACCCAAACTCCAGGATAAAGTGCTAAAGGAGCTTCACGAGGGGCATCTGGGTGGAGTGAAAATGAAGAACCTAGCTAGGGCGTTTGTATGGTGGCCAGGTATCGATGGAGACATCGAAGACATGACCAAGAGCTGCCTAGGATGCCAGAAGGTCCAAAATGCTCCGCCACAGGCCCCTCTACATCCATGGGAGTGGCCCTCATCTCCCTGGCAAAGGGTGCACATCGACTTTGCTGGTCCATTTATGGACTCAATGTTCTTAATCGCGGTTGATGCACACTCCAAGTGGCCGGAGGTAATAAAGATGTCCTCCACCACCACAGAAAAAACCATCACAGTATTAAGGACCATATTTGCCAGGAATGGGCTGCCGGAACAGATATGTTCTGATAACGGACAGCAATTTGTGTCCGAAGAATTCAGAAAGTTCTTAAAAAACAATGGGGTAAAGCACTACACATCCGCCCCATACCATCCCGCCACCAATGGATTGGCTGAAAGGTTTGTCCAGACCTTCAAGAAGGCCATAATGGCCATGGGTAATGAAGACATAAAACTTCAGCACAAGGTGGATAACTTCTTATTCGCATACAGGAATGCAACACATATGGTTACCAACCAAACTCCCGCCATGATGTTCTTCAATAGAAACCTAAGATGCCGGCTGGATTTGGTCAAGCCCAACATCAGAAGGGACGTGGAGAACCGGCAGTTTCAAGGCATGAATGAAAGGCCAACTAGGGCCTTCCAGATAGGCCAACAGGTTTTGGCCCGGGACTACCGTACCGAGAAATGGCAGCCTGGAACTATCTGCACACGACTAGGACCACTGATGTATACCGTGGACATCGGAGAAAGCATAATAAGGCGCCATGCTGACCAAATCATAAAGTCATCCGAAAAGGGACAACCTACACCACAACTCTATACATCTAACGATGAAGTAGAGATACCCATATCTACCTCCGATCCGGTGATACTGGAACCCGATGAACCCGACACTGGCATTCAAGCCGAATCAGCCTTGCCAGAAGAACCTACTACACCACCAGAAACTACTACACCCCCGAGGCGTTATCCGGACCGAGTCAGGAAGCCTCCTGAGAGACTAACTTATAATTAATTAATTACAGCAATGTATATTATTTTGCATATAACATGTAATTAATAATTACTTAAAATATGATGTACTGGTTAGCTAAAAGGGGAGGAATTGTGGTGCATGTGCCTTTAAGAGCCTCAGGTGTGCGTAATGCCGGTAATTGCCACTTGGGCTATATAAGCCTGTATATTGTGTATATCCTTTAGAACCCCCCCCAGACTTTGCTTAGTAAATACCTATGAACCAACTCCTGTCTTCAGTGTCTTTATCAACACACGGACACTACAAATTCCACCTAAGTTGACGGATAGAGTGCTCAATGAGCTTCATGAGGGTCATCTGGGTGGGGTAAAAATGAAGAACTTAGCCAGAGCGTTTGTGTGGTGGCTGGGAATCGATAGAGAAATCGAAGAGATGACCAAGAGCTGTGCAGGATGCCAGAAGGTCAAAAATGCCCCACCACAAGCTCCTCTGCATCCATGGGAGCGGCCCTCATCTCCATGGCAAACGGTGCACATTGATTTTGCTGGTCCCTTCATGGACTCGATGTTTTTAATTGCGGTGGATGCACATTCAAAGTGGCCAGAGGTAATAAAAATGTCCTCAACCACCACGGAAAAAACTATCACAGTTTTACGAACCATATTCGCCAGGAATGGGCTGCCTGAACAAATTTGCTCTGACAATGGACCACAGTTTGTGTCTGAAGAGTTCCGGAGGTTCTTAAAGAACAATGGTGTTAAGCATTACACATCTGCCCCATATCATCCAGCCACTAATGGATTGGCCGAGAGGTTTGTCGAAACATTCAAGAAAGCTATCAAGGCAATGTGTAATGAAGATATACCCCTACAACACAAGGTGGACAACTTCTTGTTTGCCTACCGGAATGCGACACATGCGGTTACCAACCAAACTCCAGCCATGATGTTCTTCAATCGAAGACTACGACGCCGCTTGGATTTGGTTAAGCCAAACATCCGAAGAGATGTGGAGAACAGGCAGTTTCAGAATATGAATGAAAGGCCGACCAGGAGTTTTAAGATAGGTCAACCAGTTTTGGCCCGGGACTACCGCACTGAGAAAAGGCAGCCAGGAATGATTTGTACACGGCAAGGACCTCTCATGTATACCGTGGACATTGGAGAGAGCATTGTAAGACGCCATGCTGACCAGATTCTAGAGTCACTGGAAAACGGCAACTCCACACCATGATCTGATACACCTGGCAATCAAATCAATGTACGAATTGCAGCTACCGCAGAACCGGTGATATTGGAAGCAGATGAACCAAACAACAGCATTGATCCCGACTCAACATTGCCAGAAGAACCTGATACCCCAAAGAGGCGTTATCCAGACAGAATCAGGAAGCCTCCTCAAAGACTGAACTTATAATTGCTTAAACTTAACCAATGTATCTAGCAACCGTAATTGTGATTGTAATTAGTTATCATTTAGTTGTTAAATGAATGTTATGTACTGTTTATCTAAAAGGGGAGGAATTGTTGTGTATGTACCTTTAAGAGAATAACTGGTCTCAGACTGCAGTACTGGCAGTGACCACCCCTGTATAAAAGGCGCTAGTGAGCCTCTGTTGTTTTCAGTTTCACTATTGACTCCCATCAGTAAAGACTTGTTTTGTTCAACTCCTGCTGTCTGTGTCTCAATCATTCACGGACATAATGCCCCGGTTAGACACTGAGACCCCGGTGAGAGACTGAGACCCCCGGTGAGACACTGAGTCCCCCGGTGAGTGACTGAGTCCCCCGGTGAGTGACTGAGACCCCTGGTGAGACACTGAGACCCCGGTGAGACACTGAGACCCCCGGTGAGTGACTGAGTCCCCCGGTGAGTGACTGAGTCCCCCGGTGAGACACTGAGTCCCCCGGTAAGACACTGAGTCCCCCGGTGAGTGACTGAGTCCCCCGGTGAGTGACTGAGACCCCTGGTGAGACACTGAGACCCCGGTGAGAGACTGAGACCCCCGGTGAGTGACTGAGTCCCCCGGTGAGTGACTGAGTCCCCCGGTGAGACACTGAGTCCCCCGGTGAGACACTGAGTCCCCCGGTGAGAGACTGAGACCCCCGGTGAGACACTGAGTCTCCCGGTGATATTTTATAGATATGTGAAGAGAAAAAGATCGGTGAAGTCAAGCGTAGGTCCCTTGCAGTCAGAATCAGGGGAATTTATAATGGGGAACAAAGAAATGGCAGACCAATTAAATACATACTTTGGTTCTGTCTTCACATAAGAGGACACTAATAACCTCCCAGAGATGTCGGGGAACATAGGGTCTGATGACAGGGAGGAACTGATAGAAATCAGTATTTGTAGGGAAATGGTATTAGGGAAATTGGTGGGATTGAGGGCCGATAAATCCCCAGGGCCTGATAATCTACATCCTAGGGTACTTAAGGAAGTAGCCCTAGAAATAGTAGACGCATTGCTGGTCATCTTCCAAAATTCGACAGACTCTGGAACAGTACCCATGGTTTGGAGGGTAGCTAATGTTACCCCACTGTTCAAAAAGGGTGGTAGAGAGAAAACGGGGAATTACAGACCGGTAAGCCTGACATCGGTAGTGGGGAAAATGCTAGAGTCCATTATAAAGGATCTAATAGCAGGGCACTTGGAAAAATGTGACAGGATCGGACAAAGTCAACATGGATTTAGAAAAAGTAAATCGTGCTTGACTAATCTACTGGAATTTTTTGAGGATGTAACTGGTAAAATAGATAAGGGAGAACCAGTGGATGTGGTGTATTTGGATTTTCAAAAGGCTTTCGATAAGGTCCCGCGTAAGAGATTAGCGTGTAAAATTAAGGCACATGGGATTGGGGACAAGGTATTGACTTGGATAGAGAACTGGTTGGCAGACAGAAAGCAAAGATTTGGAATAAACGGCTCTTTTTCCGAGTGGCAGGAAGTGACTAGTGGGGTACCGCAGGGATCGGTCCTAGGACCCCAGCTATTCACAATATATATAAATGATCTGGACAAGGGAACTAGATGTAATATTTCCAAGTTTGCAGATGACACAAAGCTGGGTGGGCGTGTGTGCTGTGAGGAGGATACCGAGAAACTCCAGTATGATTTGGACAGGTTGGGTGATTGGGCAAAAGCATGGCAGATGCAATATAATGTGGATAAATGCGAGGTTATCCACTTTGGTGTCAAAAACAGGAAGGCAGATTATTATCTGAATGGCAATACATTGGGAAAAGGGGAAGTGCAACGAGACCTGGGTGTCCTTGTGCACCAGTCGCTGAAAGTAAGCATGCAGGTGCAGCAGGCGGTTAAGAAGGCCTTTGTAGCGAGAGGGTTTGAGTACAGGAATAAGGATGTCTTGCTGCAGTTGTACAGGGCCTTGGTGAGACCACATCTGGAGTATTGTGTGCAGTTTTGGTCGCCTTATCTGAGGAAGGATGTTCTTCATGGAGGGAGTGCAGCGAAGATTCACCAGACTGATACCTGGGATGGCAGGAATGACGTATGAGGAGAGATTGGGTCGATTGGGCTTGTAGTCGCTGGAGTTTTGAAGAATGAGAGGGGATCTCATCAAAACTTATAAAATTCTAACAGGACTAGAGAGACTAGATGCTGGAAGGATGTTCCCGATGATCGGGGAGTCCAGAACCAGGGGACACAGTCTAAGGAAAAGGGGTAAGCCATTTAGGACAGAGATGAGGAGGAATTTCTTCACCCAGAGAGTGGCGAACCTGTGGAATTCTCTACCAAAGAAGGCAGTAGAGGCCAATTCATTAAATATATTCAAGAAGGAGTTGGATATATTTCTTTAAGGCTAAAGGGATCAAGGGATATGGGGAGAAAGCAGGAACAGGGGACTGAATTTGGACAATCAGCCATGATCTCATTGAATGGCGGAGCAGGCTCGAGCGGCTGACTGGCCTACTCCTGCTCCTATCTTCTATGTTTCTATGTGAGACACTGAGACCCCGGTGAGAGACTGAGATGCCCGGTGAGTAACTGAGTCTCCCGGTGAGTGACTGAGTACCCCGGTGAGTAACTGAGTCTCCCGGTGAGTAACTGAGTCTCCCGGTGAGAGACTGAGTACCCCGGTGAGAGGCTGAGTTTAAAAGGGAAATAGATAAATATTTGAAAAAGAAAAATTAAAAGGGTCTGGGGAATGGTGAGGGGGGAGCGGGACTAAGCGGATGGATCATTCAGGGAGCCAGCACAGGCAGGGTGGCTCGAGTGGTGTCACTGTTCTGTAGATTCTACGGCTCTATCACTGCCGCCAGTATCGCATCTCCCTTGGCCACAATATTCAAAGCTGTGGTGAGAACAAAAATCTTCGCCAGACCACGTCTCCCTGCTCTCCAATTTCAGCTCAAAAGTCCCGCTCATTATTTAATACTTTGCTCCAGTGTTTCTACCTCTGATTACTTTAGTTTCTCTGTATATTGTTCACCTTCTCCTGTCCGTTTACTCCCCGTCTGATCTTAATAATCGAGCCATCTTGTTTAAATGATTAAGTGCTCAATTTTGATACTAATCACCTTCCTGTGTCAAAACAAATTTCTAATATATCGTTCTTTACAATTCTCCCTGAGCTTTATTTGGTAATTTATTTCCCCAGCTCCGCGCTCATTGACTTAAACTCACTCTCCTGAAACCTGCTCCATTTCTATTTATATTGCTCCCTGCAGCGCTTCACCAACTTTACTCTAATGACATTCTTGATGGTGGAATTCAAGTACCCTCCAAGCTCCACATTTCCACCATCTTAGGCTCCCTATTGAACACTAGCCTTGCCTGGCCCCTCCTTTAACCACATCACTTTTCTTTTGAAAGACTTCCACTCGTATTCCCCTTAACATTTGGATAACTAAAAGCCATCCAGATGTTAAGTTCTCTAAGGGTCACTAGCTACTGAAAACAATTCCCCGTCAGCCGTTGCTCAGTGGGTCTCACTCTCATCCCGGGGTCAGGAACTCGTGGGTTTACAACCCACTCCAGAGACTCGAGCACATTGTCTAGTCTGACGTTGTAGTGCAGTACTGAGGGAGTGCCGCACTGTCGGAGGGGCAGTACTGAGGGAGCGCTGCACTGTCGGAGGGGCAGTACTGAGGGAGCGCCGCACTGTCGGAGGGGCAGTATTGAGGGAGTGCCGCACTGTCGGAGGGGCAGTACTGAGGGAGCGCCGCACTGTCGGAGGGGCAGTACTGAGGGAGCGCCGCACTGTCTGAGGGGCAGTATTGAGGGAGCGCTGCACTGTCGGAGGGGCAGTACTGAGGGAGCGCCGCACTGTCGGAGGGGCAGTACTGAGGGAGCACCGCACTGTCGGAGGGGCAGTACTGAGGGAGCGTCGCACTGTCGGAGGGGCAGTACTGAGGGAGCGCCGCACTGTCGGAGGGGCAGTACTGAGGGAGCATCGCACTGTCGGAGGGGCAGTACTGAGGGAGAGCTGCACTGTCGGAGGGGCAGTACTGAGGGAGAGCTGCACTGTTGGAGGGGCTGTACTGAGGGAGTGCTGCCAGTTCAGGTGGATGGCAAAGATCCCAAGGCACTATTGAAAGAAGAGCAGGGGAGTTCTCCTGGTGTCCTGCCCAACATTTGTGGGATGTTGCTACGCACAAATTGGCTGCTGCACTTCCCTAGATAACAATAGGAATCGTACTTCAAAGTTATACCTTGTCTGGGAAGTGCTTTGGGGCATTCTCAGAGACGTGATCAGACAAACACACACAGCTTCTTTCTTCCTTTGCCGTTCCTGACTGTTAACATCAGTCCCGTCCCCTCGTCAACATCTTTTCTTCATCCGAGGTTAAGCAATCTGCCCGGTAACTGTCAGATGCCCTTTTAACAGCACAATAACCCATCCTCCTGTCCACTCCTCCATATTTTAAACCTTACCCGTAACCTTTGAGTTCCAGTTGGTGTTAAACACTTAGCTTTATCAATATCGTAATGATCTATCAGAGACTTGTTTATTGATTTTTACCCTCTGGTTTATTAATGTCTTGTCTCTCATACATCCCCTGTGGTTAAGTTGCTTCTCATTCTTGGCAAGATAACAGAAAGCAGAGAGTCGGGATAAATGAGCCATTTTCCGGTCAGTAAGCGGTAACTAGTGGGGTGCCACAGGGATCGGTGCTGGGGCCTCGACTATTTACAATCTACATTTATGACTTGGATGAAGGGACCGAGTGTAATGTCGCCAAGTTTGCGGATGATACAAAGATGGGTGGGAATGCAAGTTGTGCAGAGGACACAAAGAACCTGCAAAGGGATATAGGCAGGCTAAGTGAGTGGGCAAACATTTGGCAGATGGAGTATAATGTGGGAAAGTGCGAGGTTATCCACTTTGGCAGGAAAAATAAAAAAGCGAATTATTATTTAAATGGAGAGAGATTACAAAATGCTACCGTTCAGAGGGACCTGGGGGTCATTGTGCATGTAATACAAAAAGTTAGCATGCAGGTACAGCAAGTAATCAAAAAGGCAAATGGAATGTTGGCCTTTATTTCAAAGGGGTTGGAGTATAAAAGCAGGGAAGACCTGCTACAACTGTACAGGGTATTGTTGAGACCACACCTTGAGTACTGCGTACAGTTTTGGTCTCCTTATTTAAGGAAGGATATACTTGCATTGGAGGCAGTTTAGAGACGATTCACACAGTTGATTCCTGAGATGAAGGGTTGACTTATGAAGAAAGGTTGAGCAGGTTGGGCCTTTGCTCATTGGAATTTAGAAGAATGAGAGGTGATCTTATTGAAACATATAGGGGGAAAAATTCGGTTACTTTGCACCTACCTTTAGCACCTAAGAGGGCGCTAATGGGGCATAAAGCAACTAGCGCCCGGGCGCAGCGATGTTTGCAGCGCTCGCGAAATTGACCAGACATTTTGCGGCGGCGTTAAACACTGCCGCCACGATCTCCTGCGCCCACAGATCGTGACGTCTGTCGAGCGTGCAACGCCCCGGACCAGATATTGAGTGGCGCCCCCTGCCTTTCCGCCTGTCGCTACCAACGACAGGCAGAGGGGAGCGTTTTGCAGTCGGGAAGGGACTGGGGGAGCGCTATTTAAAGGCGGCCGCTCACTGACTTTTTTTTGTCGCCGACATTTTTGCACCACGCATTCTGAGAGAGAGAGAGAGACTTCTGGAGAGATTCACCGCTGTGTGAAGGAGTTTTGGGTACTGAGCAGCACTTTGCAGGTTCATTTTGATTTGACCTTCCTTGCATCGATTTAGAAGAGACTATGGGAGCTGCACTCTGAGCTCTTTCCCTGGGCCTCTCCATTGTTCTTTCCAGCAGATTTGATGTACAGGTCTCTCCAGGCCGAGATTCAAGGCTGCAATGAGCAGGATGTGGATGGAGAGCAAGATCGACCCTCCCCTTTAAGAACTGGCCAGCGCCAGTGTGTCTGTGTTCCATTGCTGACTGACATCACATGAACTTCGCCAGTGCTCTGAGGTAGCGCCTCACTCCTCGGCGATAGCGCCTTAACAGAGGTGTGTAGCGCCTGAATTAGTGCTCCAATCACCTCCAGGGGCGATAGAAGCCAAGTTTGCAGTTGGACGCGATAATTAGCTAAACTTTGCGCCCAACCGATAATTGCGCCCCAAATGGGGTGATACCGAATATCTCCCCCATAAGATACTGAGGGGGCTCGACAAGGTAGATGCAGAGAGGATGTTTCCCCTCGTGGGGAAATCTAGAACTCGGGGGCATAGTTTCAAAATAAAGGATCGCCTTTTTAAAACTGAAATGAGGAGGAATTTCTTCTCTCAGAGGGTCGTAAATCTGTGGAATTCTCTGCCCCAGTGAGCCGTGGAGGCTGGGTCGTTAAATACATTTAAGGTGGAGATCGACAGATTTTGCAAGATCGGGGAGTGAAGGGTTATGGGGAGCGGGCAGGGAAGTGGCTTTGAGCCCAAGATCAGCTATGATATTATTGAATGGCGGAGCAGGCTCGAGGAGCCAAGTGGCGTATTCCTGCTCGTATTTCTTATGCTCTTATGTAAGATGTTCCAGGTTTAAACAATTCTCTATTGAAACCAATTAAGCACTGGCCCAATTTTCTGGTGAAAGATCTTCAGCTCTACTTGTTTAGGTTACATCGAGTGTACAGCACAGAAACAGGCCATTCGGCCCAACTGGTCCATACTGACATTTATGCTCCACTGTCCCCATATCCCTTGAATCCTTTAATATCCAAAAATCTATCGACCTCTGTCTTGAATATGCTCAACGACTGAGCCTCCACAGCCCTCTGGGGTAGAGAATTCCAAAGATTCACCACCCTCTGAGTGAAGAAATTTCTCCTCATCTCAGTCTTAAATGGCCGACCCCTTACTCTGAGACTGTGACCCCAGGGGCTAGAAATTCAGTAGGCTTTGTGCCCAGTTTTCGCCCAAAGAGGGCTTTCGCGCCACTTGCTGAGCTTTCGCCGATATTCAGCGCTGCGGTAATGGCGGCGTTAGCCAGTAGCGCTGCGCAGCCACCGATGACGTCATCGGTGTGCGCAGTGCCCCGCTACCGCCCCGCTACTGGCCCGACCGCCATATTTAGTTGCGGCCGCAAACAGCGATCAGAAAACGGGGCCGTCCTGTAGCCTTAGTGGGGCGCTTTAAGGTGGAGGTGCGGCCGGCTGCTTTTTCGGCGGCCGCCTGCCCGCACCTCCTTCCCTGGCCTCCTCCACCACCCCCCCCCCGCGGCATTGCCGGCTGCTTTCCGCGAACCCGGCACTTCTCCGTGGTGCCGGGCTCATTTGCCGGCACTATCCAGTGGCGATCTCCCCGTTGCAGGCACCTCCCCCTTAAGAGAAGGAGGAGGCCTGCAGTACCGCAGCCTGCTGCTCCGCAGCGGGTGGCGCAGCGGCGCCTAGAGCGCTGAAATTCAGTTTCAGCGCCCCAAGCGGGGGCGGGCACACCCTGGAATAGCGCCCGGTTCCGACTTGGGGCGCAAAAACTGAATATCTGACGGGCGCAACTGGCTCCGCGCTAACTTTTGGGCGCACGCCAGCTGGCGGGCCCAAAGTGAATTTCTAGGCCCAGGTTCTAGACTCCCCAGCCAGGGGAAACATCCTCCCTGCATCTACCCTGTCAAGCCCTGTAAGAATTTTGTATGTTTCAATGAGGAAGGGGCAGAAAGTATGGAGTAAAAGGTAAAGTAATAAAAAGGGCAAAAGCAAGAACTAAGTGTCACAAAACATATTTGAAAGTTCTCTATCGGAATGCACGTAGCATTCATAACAAAATAGACGAGTTAATGGCACAAATAACTACATATGGGTATGATCTTGTGGCCATTACAGAAACATGGCTGCAGGGTGACAATGCCTGGGAATTAAACATACCAGGTTATTTAACGATCAGGAAGGACAGGCAGGAAGGAAGGGGAGGTGGAGTGGCTATGTTAATAAAGGAAGGAATCACTGTAATACAGAGAAATGATATTGGGTCAAAAGATCAGGATAATGAAACAGTTTGGGTGGAGGTAAGGAATAATAAGGGGAAAAAAACACTAGTGGGCGTAGTCTATAGGCCTCCGAACAGTTGCAACTCTGTTGGACGGAGTATCAATCAGGAAATAGTTGAGGCTTGTAATAAGGGAACATCTATAATTATGGGGGATTTTAACTATCATATTAATTGGACAAATCAAATTGGGCAGGGCTGCCTTGAGGATGAGTTCATTGAGTGTATTAGGGATGGGTTTCTTGAGCAGTATGTAACTGAACCGACCAGGGGGCAAGCAACCTTAGATCTGGTCCTGTGTAACGAGACAGGATTAATTAAAAATGTCCTAGTAAAGGATCCCCTTGGAATGAGTGACCATAACATGGTTGAATTCCATATTCAATTAGAGGGTGAGAAGGTTGGATCTCAAACAAGCGTGCTAAGCTTGAATAAAGGAGACTATGAAGGTATGAGAGCGGAATTGAGTAGAGTGGATTGGGAAAATAGATTAAAGGGTAAGATGATACATGATCAGTGGTGTACATTTAAGGAGATATTTTACAACTTCCAAAAAATATATATTCCACTGAGAAGAAAAGGGTGTAAAAGAAAAGACAGCCATCCGTGGCTAAGTAAAGAAATTAAGGATAGTATTCGACTAAAAACAAGGGCATATAAGGTAGCCAAATCTAGTGGGAGGATAGAGGATTGGGAAAACTTTAAAAGACAGCAAAAAATAACAAAAATATTGATTAAGAAAGGGAAGATAGATTATGAAAGTAAATTAGCAAAAAATATAAAAACAGATAGTAAGAGTTTTTATACTTATATAAAAAGAAAAAGGGTGGCTAAAGTAAATGTTGGTCCCTTAGAGGATGAGACCGGGAAATTAATGGTGGGAAATATGGAGATGGCAAAATCACTGAATGAATATTTTGTATCAGTCTTTACAGTAGAGGACACTAAGAATATCCCAACACTGGACAAACAGGGGGCTATGGGGGGGAGGAGCTAAACACGATCAAAATCATGAAGGAAGTGGTACTCGGTAAAATAATGGGACTCAAGGCGGATAAATCACCTGGACCTGATGGCTTACATCCTAGGGTCTTGAGGGAAGTGGCGGTAGGGATTGTGGATGCATTAGTAATAATTTTCCAAAACTCCCTGGACTCAGCAAAGGTCCCGGCAGACTGGAAAACTGCTAATGTAACACCCTTATTTAAAAAGGGCAGTAGACAGAAGGCTGGAAACTATAGACCGGTTAGCCTAACATCTGTGGTAGGTAAAATTTTGGAGTCCATTATTAAGGAGACAGTAACAGGACATTTGGATAATCATAATTTAATAGGACAAAGTCAGCATGGTTTTATGAAGGGGAAGTCATGTTTGACAAATTTGCTGGAGTTCTTTGAGGAAGTAACATATAGGGTGGATAAAGGGGAACCAGTGGATGTATTGTATTTAGACTTCCAAAAGGCATTTGACAAGGTGCCACACAAAAGATTATTGCTTAAGATAAAAAATCACGGGATTAGGGGTAATATTCTGGCATGGATAGAGGATTGGCTATCTAACAGAAGGCAGAGAGTTGGGATAAATGGTTCATTCTCAGACTGGCAATCAGTAACTAGTGGTGTTCCGCAGGGGTCAGTGCTGGGACCCCAACTCTTTACAATCTATATTAACGATTTGGAGGAGGGGACCGAGTGTAACATATCAAAGTTTGCAGATGATACTAAGATGGGGGGGAAAGTAGTGAGTGAGGAGGACATAAAAAACCTGCAAGGGGACATAGACAGGCTAAGTAAGTGGGCAGAGATTTGGCAGATGGAATACAATACTGGAAAGTGTGAGGTTATGCACTTTGGCAGGAAAAATCGTAGAGCAAGTTATTATCTTAATGGCAAGAAACTGGAAAGTACTGAAGTACAAAGGGATCTGGGGGTCCTGGTGCACGAAACTCAAAAGGTTAGTATGCAGGTGCAGCAAGTGATTAAGAAGGCCAATGGAATGTTGGCTTTCATTGCTAGGGGGATAGAATATAAAAATAGGGAGGTATTGCTTCAGTTGTACAAGGTATTGGTGAGACCGCACCTGGAATACTGCATACAGTTTTGGTGTCCATACTTAAGAAAAGACATACTTGCTCTCGAGTCAGTACAAAGAAGGTTCACTCGGTTAATCCCGGGGATGAGGGGATGGACATATGAGGAGAGGATGAGTAGATTGGGACTCTACTCATTGGAGTTCAGAAGAATGAGAGGCGATCTTATTGAAACATATAAGATTGTGAAGGGGTTGGATCGGGTGGATGCGGGGAGGATGTTCCCGATGATGGGTGAAACTAGAACTAGGGGGCATAGTCTTAGAATAAGGGGCTGCTCTTTCAAAACTGAGATGAGGAGGAACTACTTCACTCAGAGGGTGGTAGGTCCATGGAATATGCTGCCCCAAAAAGCTGTAGAAGCTACATCATTACATAAATTTAAAACAGAAATAGACAGTTTCCTAGAAGTAAAGGGAATTAAGGGTTACGGGGAGTGGGCAGGAATTTGGACATGAGTCTAGGTTCGGATCGGACATGGCCCTGTGGGTAGCGGAGCGGGCCCAGGGGCCGTGTAGCCTGATCCTGCTCCTATTTCGTGTGTCTAATTCTGTTAGATTCAGGAGATGGTTCTGTGATAGTAGATTGGCGGTTAGGATCAGATCAGCCATGATCTTATTGAATGGCGGAGCAGGCTCGAGGGGCCGATTGGTCTACTCCTGCTCCTATTTCTTATGTTCTTATGTAGATCACCTCTCATTCTTCTAAACTCTAGAGAATATAGGCCTAGTCTACTCAATCTCTCCTCATAGGACAATCCCCCCATCCCAGGAATCAGTCTGGTGAACCTTTGTTGCACTCCCTCTAAGGCAAGTATATCCTTCCTTAGGTAAGGAAACCAAAACTATTCACAACACTCCAGGTGTGGTCTCACCAGGGCCCTATATAATTGCAGTAAGATGTCTTTACTCTTATACTCAAAACCTCTTGTAATAAAGGCCAACATACCGTTTGCTTTCCTAATTGCTTGCTGTACCTGCACGTTAACTTTCAGTGATTCGTGTATAAGGACACCCAGGTCCCTCTGAACACCTTCGTGTATAAGGACACCCAGGTCCCCCTGAATACCAACATTTCCCAATCTCTCACCATTTAAAAAATACTTTGCTTTTCTATTTTTCCTACCAAAGTGGATAACTTCACATTTCTCCACATTATATTCCATTTACCATGTTCTTGCCCACTCACTTAGCCTGTCTCTATCCCCTTGAAGCCTCCTTGCATCCTCCTCACAACTTACATTCCCACCCAGCTTTGTATCATCAGCAAACTTGGATATATTACATTTGGTCTCCTCATCCAAATCATTGATGTAGATTGTGAATAGCTGAGGCCCAAGCACTGATCCTTGCGGTACCCCACTAGTTACAGCCTGCCAACCCGAAAATGACCCGTTTATTCCTACTCTCTGTTTTCTGTCCATTAACCAATTCTCAATCCATGCTAGTATATTACCCCCAATCTCATGAGCTCTAATTTTGTTTAATAACCTCTTGTGTGGCACCTTATCGAATGCCTTCTGAAAATCCAATTACACCACATCCACTGGTTCCCCTTATCTATTCTGCTAGTTACAACCTCAAAAAATTCTAACAGATTCGTCTAACACGATTTCCCTTTCATAAATCCGTGTTGACTCTGCCCATTCTATTATTATTTTCTCCCTCATGTGTTTATCCGGCTTCCCCTGAAATGCATCTCTGCTATTCGCCTCACCCGCTCCCTGTGGTAGTGAGTTCCACATTCTCAACACTTTCTGGGTAAAGAAGTTTTTCCTGAATTCCTTCTTCTTCTTAGGCAGTCCGTCAGAACCGAGGATAACTTGCTTCCACAGGCCTTGTCGTGGATTTTGATAATCGGGGGGCAGTACTGTGTGGCGGGGGCAGGTTGGTGGAGGACCTTTGTCTTACGGATGTTTAGTGTAAGGCCCATGCTCTTGTGCGCTTCGGTGAAGGTGTTGACGATGGTTTGGATTTATTACTGACTGTCTTATATTGATGGCCCCTTGTTCTGGTCTCGCCCACAACTGGAAACATCTTCTCTACGTCTACCCTATCAAACCCTTTCATAATCTTAAAGGCCTCGATTAGGTCACCCCTCAGTCTTCTCTTTTGTAGAGAAACGAGCCCCGGCCTGTTCAGCTTTTCCTGGTGGGTATAACCTCTCAGTTCTGGAATCATCCTTGGGAATCTTTTCTGCACTTTCTCCAGTGCCTCTATATCCTTTTTATAATAGAGTCCAGAACTGTTGGTCAGTGAGTTAATTAGCTCATTCACCAGGTAATTATTGAAAGTGACTGAACTCAGCACTCTGGCATGAACATGACTCAGTGTGACGTGAAGAGGGAATGTAATAAAGTGATCTTCTGGCAAAGCAGCAGGATGTGAAGTAATGGAACAGGAAAGGGGATTTCTTCCATTAGGAGCAATTAAGTACAGTGCATTCATTTAATTTTATCTACTCTGAAATCTACTGAAGAGTTTTATGATGAGGGGATTCATTGTGTATATTCAGTAAGCTATCCTGCTGAAACGTCACCTCCCCTTCAGTCCCAGCACACAACGGGTGGTGATTGCCGTGATTTATCTGTTTGACAGACGCTGACCGACTCACTTAATTCCCCATCTGTTCCCACTTACTTAACGCAGCCCACTCCCTTTCATTGCCCAGAAATACCTCGCCGAAGCACTTCGCAGGCTAGGCTGCTCCGAAGCTCAGGGTAGGAGTAGGGTTGGGTGGTGTCTCTGGGGTGGGGGTGGGATTGTCCCAGGGGGGGTGGGGGGTGAGGTTGTGGTGGGGTATGGGGAGGGGAGGTGTCCCAGGGATGCGGGGCGGCACGCAGCCAGAAAAACATTGCATTATCCCTGTCATAGAATGAAACAGCACAGAAGGAGGCCATTCGCCCCATCGTGCCTGTGCCGGCTCTTTGAAAGCACTCTCCAATTAGTCCACTCACCTGCAAATTTCTCATGCAGTGCATTCCAATTCGCTGCGTCTAAAAAAACAGATTTGTCAAACATAATTTCCCTTTCATAAACCCGTGTTGACTCTGCCCAATCCTATTATTATTTTCTAAGTGCCCTGTTACCACGTCCTTAATAATAGATTCTAGCATTTTCCCTACTACTGATGTCAGGCTAACCGGTCTGTAGTTCCTTGATTTCTCTCTCCCTCCTTTCTTAAATAGTGGGGTTACATTTGCTACCTTCCAATCCGCAGGAACTGTTTTAGAGACTACAGAATTTTGGAAAATGACAACCAATGCATCCACTATCTCTATAGCCACCTCTTTCAAAACCCTAGGATGTAGGCCATCAGGTCCAGGGGATTTATCGGCTTTTAGTCACTTTAATTTTTCCAGTGCTATTTTTTTACTAACACTAATTTCTTTCAGTTCCTCATTCTCGCTAGACCCTTGGTTTTCCACTATTTCCGGGAAGTTTTTTGACAGACACAAAATATTTGTTTAATTTCTCGGCCATTTCCTTATTCCCCACTATAATTTCTCCTGTCTTAGCCTGTAAGGGACCCACATTTACTTTCGCTAATCTTTTTACATACCTATAGAAGTTTTTACAGTCTGTTTTATGTCTCTTGCTAGTTTACTCTCATATTCTATTTTCCCTTTCTTTATCAATTTTTTGGTGTTCCTTTGCTGAATTCTAAAATCCTCCCAATCCTCAGGCTTGCTACTCTTTTTGGCAACATTATAAGCCTCTTCCTTTGATCTAATACTATCTTTAACTTCTCTTGTTAGCCACGGTTGGACCACTTTTCCTGTGGGGTTTGCTGTGAGCCCATGGAGTTGCGTATAATACATCAACACTGGGAGGGGTTAGGGGGATGTGCGACCTTGGGAGGGCTGCAATGATTATAATCATCTCTGGCCATCCTTATCTGTCAGGATATAATGTTCAATCAGTTCCCAGTTGTGGCTTCATATTGTACAGCAAGACAGTATTTAATTTCAACGTAGAAATGTTCAGGGACCGATGCTCACACTTCAATGTTTGAGACTTCCCTGCCAGTGAACACCTTTACTAAATGTAACTGCGTCACCTTGCACTCTGTGTGATGGAATACTCTCCACTTGCCTGGGTGAGTGCAGCTCCAACAACACTCAAGAAACTCGACATCACCCAGGACAAAGCAGCCCGCTTGATTGGCACCCCATCCACCACCTTAAACATTCACTCCCTCTACCACCGGTGCACCGTGGCTGTAGTGTGTACTATCTACAAGAAACACTGCAGCAACTCGCCAAGGTTTCTTCGACAGCACCTCCTAAACCCGCTGCTTCTACCAACTAGAAGGACAAGGGCAGCAGGCGCATGGGAACACCACCACCTCCAAGTTCCCCTCCAAGACACACACCATCCTGACTTGGAAATATATCGCTGTTCCTTCACTGTTGCTGGGGTCAAAATCCTGGAACTCCCTTCCTAACAGCACTGTAGGAGTACCTACATCTCACGGACTGCAGCGGTTCAAGAAGGCGGCTCACCACCACCTTCTCAAGGGCAATTAGGGATGGGCAATAAATGTTGGCCTTGCCAGCGACGCCCACATCCTGGGAATGAACAAAAACAAACCATTTAAGAATGGATTAGTTAGCTGGTTGAAGGAAAGGGGAATAAAGGGATATGGGAATAGGGTGGGTACATGGGATTAGGACCACTGCTTTTGTGGAAGTTGAACACCAGCATGGACTGGATGGGCCGAATGGCCTGTGCCTTTGTAATTCTCATTAACAAGCTGTCAGTCCAGGAGCAAAGACTGAACTGACAGTAGGCCAGGCCCTCAGCAACACCAACTTACAAGTGAGATCACATCACAACTGAGACTTCCAACTCCCCTGGTTCTGGTTCCGGAATCCAGTTTTCTCACTTGCCGTGAATTCCATGCCCCAATCCACAAGTTGTGACCGCTTGGTTTTTAACATAAATATATAGTCATTAATAATATATTAATATTAATTCAGCGCCATCCGTAACAGCATAGCCTTTAAACTGCGCCTTATCACATCGCTTTGAAATGCTTTGATGTCTCAAAGCACTTCACATATAATGAATTACTTTGAAGTGCAATGATTATTAGACAAATGCAACAGCCATTTTTCCAATCAAGAGCCCATAAACAGAAATGAGGTGAATAACCAGTTAACCCAAGCTAACTAGTCCCACAAAACCAACCCCCACCCCTTCCCGCTCGCTCAATCCCTCTATCCCATCCTCCAGACCACTGAGTCCCCCTTCCTGACCCCCTTGATAACTGAGCCCAGTGATGATTCGCTTTCCTCGGGTATTGCTCCACTCCCTTTCAACTCTGACGAACTCTGAGCCTCAGGTCTCACCGTCGACCCAAAAATAGGCATGTGGTGTAAGAGGAAATGCGGCAGCTTGGATAGAAAGAATTAGGGAAAATGGGTGTTTCTTGGATTAGAAAAGGGCTGGAAGTGGTGTTCCCCAGGGCTCAGTACTGGGGCCACTTCTGCTTTCGATATATAGGGATGATTTGGTCTTGGGCGTAAGGCAAACAATCTCAAAATTGGCAACTGACACAACATACTAGGGCTGACAAACAGTGAGAGGGACTGGAAAAGATTGTAGGAGACATAGATAGGTTCGCAGAATGGACAGACTGCGGGGGGGGTCGGATGCAATTTAATGGCTATGGCAAGAGATCAGGGCAGTCGGATTACTTCTGGATTATTCTAGCAAAGAGTCAGCCCGACACAATGGGCCGAATGGCCTCGTTGGGTGCTATAAACATCTCTGGTTCGATTTCTCCTCTACATCTTCTATCCATATGTCATATTCAGCTGACCTGGGTCGGGTCAGGTCGGGTCGGATTGCTGTTGTCTTCACTCTCTCATTATTTTCTTTAACCAGCTCTTGGTTCCTGACATCTGCGTAAAGCTAACGGCTAGAAGCTGGGATCAAACATGGCTCCGCTGACATTGATTTGCACGGGTAACAAAGATCTGAAGACAAATAATCAGTGTAATTACCACACTTCAAGGATGGGTCTGTGACATGAAATCCTGGCAGCCTCTAGCTTTCACTTAGCTCAGCTCAGAAACAAATTAATTCTATGCTCTGTATCTTTGTAATTGAAACAATGCTAGAATTGTACTCTGGTCACTATGCAAAGGTGTCAGCCGTGGCTCAGTGGGTAGCACTCTTGCCCCTGAGTCAGAAAGTATTGGGTTCAAGTCCCACTCCAGAGAATTGAATGCATAATCTAGGCTGGCACTCCAGTGCAGTACTGAGGGAGTGCCGCACTGTCGGAGGGGCAATACTGAGGGAGTGCTGCACTGTCGGAGGGGCAGTACTGAGGGATCGTCGCACTGTCCGAGGGGCAGTACTGAGGGATCGTCGCACTGTCGGAGGGGCAGTACTGAGGGAGTGCTGCACTGTTGGAGGGGCAGTACTGAGGGAGTGCTGCACTGTCGGAGGGGCAGTACTGAGGGAGCGCCGCACTGTCGGAGGGGCAGTACTGAGGGAGTGCTGCACTGTTGGAGGGGCAGTACTGAGGGAGTGCTGCACTCTTGGAGGGGCAGTACTGAGGGAGCGCTGCACTGTCGGAGAGGCAGTACTGAGGGAGTGCTGCACTGTCGGAGGGGCAGTACTGAGGGAGCTCTGCACAGTCGGAGGGGCAGTAATGAGGGAGTGCTGCACTGTCGGAGGGTCAGTACTAAGGGAGGGAGCGCTGCACTATCGCAGGAGCTGTACTGAGGAAGCGCTGCAATGTCGGAGGTGCTGCCTATTGGATACGACCTGCCTCAGTTTAACGTCTCATCTGAACAGTGGCACCTCCGCCAGAGCAGCACTCCCTGGAGTGCCAACCTTGATTATGTGCTGGAGTGGACCTGAACTCACGACTTTCTCACTCCCTCTCAGAAGGATGTAAATGATCCCGTGGCACTATTCGAAGAGGAGTTGGGGAGTTCACTCGGTGTCCTGGCCATTATTTTTTCAGCACCTAACACCACTCACACAGATTATCTGGTCATTTATCTCATTCTGTTTGTGGAACTTTGCTGTGTTCAAATTGGCTCCTGGATTCCCCGACATTGCAACAATGACTACACTTCAAAATAATGGATTGGCTGCGAAGGGCTTTGGGAGGTCCTGAGGCTGCGAACGGCGGTATAGAAATGCAGGTTCTTTATTTCTTCTTGAACTGTATGTACCAGGGACCTTCCCTCTCATCTGCATGGTGCCAGCTCGCGACCACAGAATGCTGACTCTCGGTCAGGAGATAGTGCCAGTCTTAGGGAATGGTGCCACCCACTTTGTTCGAGATTGGTGCAACTCCCTCGGTTAGAAATTGTGGTAAACCACTTTTATCGTTCACTATCGTTACACTATGGTTATCACTGTTTATATCGTTACACTATGGTTATCACTGTTTACACTGTTGTATCACTACACAAGGTCACCTCTTGCCACGCTGTTATACCTGGGCTGACCACAGCTGACTCCGCCCATGGCTCCGCCTGCTTGCCCAGGTATAAAGGTGGTCGACTGACTGGTATTCCTCCTTGTTGGATCCGATCACCCACGAGGGTGGGCTCTGTTATTTAGCCAATAAAAACCTATAGTTACTAACTTAACTCGTCGCTTTTCATGAACTGAATTGATAGGTATATCAATTTTATTGGCTAAATTTTGAAATGTCTACAACGGAGCAGCCAAACGACCAGTCAGACGTACAGCCCCAGCCAAACGGCCATCTACAACAGCCACAGCAGCTGGCCTGGCTACGAGCCCTCCGGCCGCCGTACCTGGATCTAAACCCACAGGCTGCGAATTCAGCCCTCGACTTCGAACACTGGCTGAGCTGCTTCGAAGCCTACCTGGGAGAATCCGGCGTGCCTCCGGCATCCAAACTAAGAGTTCTGACTGCTCAGGTGAGCCCTAAAGTATTTGCACTCATCCGGGACATTGCCACATATGAGGACGCCCTCAACCTACTAAAAGAACAGTATCGGAGCCCTGTAAACTCAATGTACGCCAGGCATCTCCTAAGATCCCGCTCGCAACAGCCAGGAGAGTCAGTTGATGATTTCTTACGGGCGCTGCAAATACTCGGCAGGGACTGTGACTTTAAAGCCGTAACAGCTGCAGAACATACAGATGGAAACATCCGAGATGCCTTCGTGAAAGGCCTTCGGTCAGACTACTCACGGCAAAGACTGCTGGAATCAAAGGACCTCGACCTGAAAACAGCTGCTACCCTCGCTCACTCCTTGGAAGTGGCCCATCGGGACCTCGAGGCGTACTCCAGGTACTGTGATGCGCGACCCTGGGACTCGGGCCCGACCCCGGCCGCAATACCCCTCGCACCGCCGCCTCTGCGACCTACCACAGCGTCGGTGTCCCGGAACCGATTGGGACCGCCACCCCCGGTACCGGCTGCGACATCGGAGCCCCGCGATCGGGCCGCCGGCTGCTTCTTCTGTGGCCAGGCGAAACACCCGAGGGCGCGCTGCCCTGCAAGAAACGCGACCTGCTCCGACTGCCACAAGAAAGGCCACTTCGCGAAGGCCTGCAGGGGGAAAGCCACAGACGCCAGCAGTGCCTCATGCGAGTTGTGGGGGCGGCCAT
Organism: Somniosus microcephalus; assembly: GCF_052327205.1. Taxonomy (NCBI): domain Eukaryota; kingdom Metazoa; phylum Chordata; class Chondrichthyes; order Squaliformes; family Somniosidae; genus Somniosus; species Somniosus microcephalus. The sequence continues at coordinate 3,968,091 of NC_141012.1, forward strand.
CTTTCATCAAGGCCACAGATGCCAGTATCCCCTCGTGAGTCGTGGGGGCGGCCATCTTTGATCAAGGCCACTGACGCCAGCAGTGCCTCATGTGAGTTGTGGGGGCGGCCATCTTCTCCGCCATTTTATTCAACGTCGTGGGCGCCGCCATTTTGTTCACCACACTCGACCGCCACCTTGTCTCCAGACCTGACAACCGCCTCACCCGCAGACAACAGCAGCTCGCTCAGCCATACACTAGCCTCCGTCACACTTGACCAAGCTCGCCCGCATCACCTGTCCAAGTCCATGATGGACATCAAAGTAAACGGCCACGCCACGACCTGCCTGTTCGACAGCGGAAGCACGGAGAGTTTCATCCATCCAGACACGGTGAGCCACTACTCCCTCACTGTCCGGCCAACGCGCAACCGGATCTCGATGGCGTCGAGGTCACATTCTACAGACATCAGCGGCTACTGTGTTGTGACCCTGTCGGTTAGGGGCACGGAGTATAAAAATTTTAAACTTCTCGTCCTGCCCCAGCTCTGCGCTGCCGTCCTACTAGGGCTGGATTTCCAATCCCACCTTCAAAGTGTCACTTTGGCATACGGTGGACCCCTCCCCCCACTCACAGTCGACAACCAGCAGCTTTTAAACCGCCCACCGCGTACCACCTGCGGCCTATCCACCCTCAAGGTCCCGCCCCCCTCCCTGTTCGCTAACCTCACCCGCGACTGTAAACCCGTTGCTACCAAGAGCAGGCGGTACAGCGCCGGGGACAGAGCTTTTATTAGCTCCGAGGTGCAGCGACTCCTGAAGGAGGGCATCATCGAGAGAAGCAACAGCCCCTGGCGTGCCCAGGTCGTAGTCGTTAAGACCGGCGATAAACACCGCCTGGTCATCGACTACAGCCAAACCATAAACCGGTACACCCAGCTGGACGCATACCCCCTTCCCCGCATATCTGATATGGTCAATCAGATTGCACAGTACCGGCTATTCTCTACCATCGACCTTAAGTCGGCCTATCACCAACTCCCTATCCGCCCTGAGGACCGCCAGTATACCGCCTTCGAGGCGAATGGCCGCCTCTACCACTTCCTTAGGGTTCCCTTCGGCGTCACCAACGGGGTTTCGGTCTTCCAAAGGGAGGTGGACCGGATGGTTGACCAGAACGGGCTGCATGCCACGTTCCCTTATCTAGATAACGTCACCATCTGCGGCCGCGACCGGCAGGACCATGATGTTAATCTGGAGAAATTCCTCCGTACGGCCCAACGGCTGAACCTCACCTACAATAAGGAGAAATGTGTGTTTAACACCTCGCGCCTTGCCATCCTCGGCTGCGTAGTAGAGAACGGAGTCATCGGCCCCGACCCCGAAAGAATGCGCCCCCTCATGGAGCTTCCCCTCCCCCACTGTCCAAAGGCACTGAAGAGAACCCTGGGGCTCTTCGCCTACTATGCCCAATGGGTGCCCAATTATGCGGACAAAGCCAGACCCCTCATGAAGTCCACCTCCTTCCCCCTGACGGCAGAAGCATGCGCAGCCTTCTCCCTCATAAAGGGAGACATTGCTAAGGCCACAATGCACGCGGTGGATGAGTCTATCCCTTTCCAAGTGGAGAGCGATGCATCCGACTTCGCCCTAGCTGCAACCCTTAACCAGGCGGGGAGACCTGTGGCCTTCTTCTCAAGGACCCTCCAGGGCCCTGAGATCCGACACTCTTCGGTCGAGAAGGAGGCCCAGGCGATCGTGGAGGCAGTACGACGCTGGAGGCATTACCTGGCAGGCAAACGATTTACCCTCCTCACCGACCAGCGCTCGGTCGCTTTTATGTTTAATAACAAGCTGAGGGGCAAAATCAAGAACGACAAGATCTTGAGGTGGAGAATCGAGCTCTCCACCTACGATTATGATATCTTGTACCGGCCTGGTAAACTGAACGAACCCCCAGATGCTCTATCACGAAGTACATGCGCCAATGCGCAAATTGATAGACTGCAGACCCTCCACAACGACCTCTGCCACCCCGGGGTCACCAGACTTTACCGCTTCATTAAGGCCCGCAACCTGCCCTATTCCATCGAGGAGGTCAGGACCATGACCAGGAACTGCCAAACCTGTGCCGAATGCAAACCGCATTTCTTTAGGCCGGACAGAGCAAGCCTGATCAAGGCCACCCGCCCCTTCGAGCGCTTGAGCATCGATTTTAAAGGGCCCCTCCCGTCCTCTGACCATAATGTGTACTTCCTCAACACTATTGATGAGTACTCCCGTTTCCCCTTTGCCTTCCCCTGCCCAGACATGACCAGTACCACGGTCATCAAATGCCTGAACGACCTCTTCGCCTTGTTCGGGTTCCCGAACTATATACATAGCGACCGGGGCTCATCCTTCATGAGCGAGGAACTTCGCCAGTTCCTACTAGCGAGAGGTATTGCTGCAAGCAGGACCACCAGCTACAACCCCCGAGGGAACGGCCAGGTGGAAAGAGAGAACGCGACTGTCTGGAAGGCCGTTCTCTTAGCCTTAAAGTCTAAGGGCCTCCCAACCTCTCGCTGGCAGGAAGTCCTCCCGGCAGCGCTGCATTCCATCCAGTCACTGCTTTGCACTGCCATTAACGCCACCCCCCATGAACTAATGTTTGTTTTCCCCAGGAAGTCGACTACGGGAACCTCGCTACCAACATGGCTGACTTCTCCGGGGCCCGTCTTGCTGCGAAAGCACGTGAGGGCCCATAAAACGGACCCCCTGGTCGAGAGGGTGGACCTCCTGCACGCCAACCCCCAGTACGCCTATGTGGCATACCCAGACGGGCGGGAGGACACAGTCTCCTTACGAGACCTTGCACCCTCGGGCACCCCTGAGACACCACCGTTACCCCCCACCACCCCCCCAAATCCAGCCCAGGTAGACGGCATGCCGGAACCCCACGAGCCTTCGCCGACCACGCAGACACCAGCATTAACATCGGATACTGCACCACCGCCACCGCTGCTGCGCCGATCAGAAAGGCTTACGAGGCCTCCGGACAGACTGACATACCCGAACTGGTAGTACACTTCACCCCGCCGGACTCAAATTTAAACAAGGGGTGAATGTGGTAAACCACTTTTATCGTTCACTATCGTTACACTATGGTTATCACTGTTTATATCGTTACACTATGGTTATCACTGTTTACACTGTTGTATCACTACACAAGGTCACCTCTTGCCACGCTGTAATACCTGGGCTGACCACAGCTGACTCCGCCCATGGCTCCGCCTGCTTGCCCAGGTATAAAGGTGGTCGACTGACTGGTATTCCTCTTTGCTGGATCCGATCACCCACGAGGGTGGGCTCTGTTATTTAGCCAATAAAAACCTATAGTTACTAACTTAACTCGTCGCTTTTCATGAACTGAATTGATAGGTATATCAGAAATGATGCCACCTTTGTTGGTTGGAGAATGGTGCTATCCTCAGTTGGTGAATGGTGCCACCCTATCGGTGAGAGGGTGAAGCTACCTCAATGGGTCCCTCCCAGAGGGAGAAGCTTCCATGATGGGTCTCTCAAAGAGGGTGAGGAATTAGGATCTTTCAATGGGTCCCACAGAGAGTCTGGTGCCCATCTCGTTGGGTTTGTTTTATGAAACAGGCATTGAAAAGGCACAGCTCTAAAACAAGTGGGGAAACAATGAGTCTGATAATTGAGGATAAAGATTTGAGCCTTTGTTCGTGAGAACTGTTCAAGTCAAAAGCCTCAAGCCTCAGTTTGGATTTAGCTTCAATCAGTTGTGCCGAAGCCAAAATCAGGAGCAATGAGCCCTGAAGGTGAAGCTGAAAGCCAGACTGGGAAAAAACTACCAGAAATGGAATGTAATAATCCACAGAGTTAAACAGTCAGCTCTGTGAAAAATAATAAACCTACTGCAGTTGGAATTTTGTACTTTACACAATGGGATTAACAGAGGGGCCCCATTCGCCAATCAGAGAGAGTGTGGCACCATTCCCCAACCGACAGAGTGGCACCATTCCCCAACCAGAGTGGCACCATTCCCCAGCCGAGAGAGTGTGGCACCATTCCCCAACCGACAGAGTGGCACCATTCCCCAACCAGAGTGGCACCATTCCCGAACCGAGAGAGTGGCACCATTCCCCAACCAGAGTGGCACAATTCCCCAGCCGGGAGAGTGTGGCACCATTCCCCAACCAGAGAGAAAGTGGCACCATTCCCCAACCAGAGAGAGTGGCACCATTCCCCAACCAGAGAGAGAGTGGCACCATTCCCCAACAGAGAGAATGGCACCATTCCCCAACCTGAGAGACTGGCACTATTCACCAACCCGAGAGAGTGGCAGCATTCCCCAACCGAGAGAGTGGCACCATTCCCCAACCGAGAAAGAGTGGCACCATTCCCCAACCAAGACAGTGTGGCCACATTCCCCAACCGAGAGAGTGGCACCATTCCCCAACAGAGAGAGTGGCAGCATTCCCCAACCGAGAGAGTGGCACCATTCCCCAACCGAGAGAGAGTGGCACCATTCACCAACCGAGAGAGTGGCACCATTGCCCAGCCGAGAGAGAGTGGCACCATTCCCCAACTGAGAGAGTGGCACCATTCCCCAGCCGAGAGAGAGTGGCACCATTCCCCAACCTAGAGAGTGGCACCATTCCCCAACAGAGAGAGTGGCACCATTCCCCAACTGAGAGAGTGGCACCACTCCCCAACCGAGAGAGTGGCACCATTCCCCAACCGAGAGAGTGGCACCATTCCCCAACCGAGTGGCACCATTCCCCAACCGAGAGAGTGGCACCATTCCCCAACCGAGAGAGTGGCACCATTCCCCAACCAGAGTGGCACCATTCCCCAACCAGAGTGGCACCATTCCCCAACCGAGAGAGAGTGGCACCATTCCCCAACCAGAGTGGCACCATTCCCCAACCGAGAGAGAGTGGCACCATTCACCAACCAGAGTAACACCATTCCCCAACCGAGAGAGTGGCACCATTCCCCAACCGAGAGAGTGGCACCATTCACCAACCGAGAGAGTGGCACCATTCCCAAGCCGAGAGAGAGTGGCACCATTCCCCAACTGAGAGAGTGGCACCATTCCCCAACCGAGAGAGTGGCACCATTCCCCAACCGAGAGAGTGGCACCATTCCCCAGCCGAGAGAGAGTGGCACCATTCCCCAACCAAGAGAGTGGCACCATTCCCCAACAGAGAGAGTGGCACCATTCCCCAACCGAGAGAGTGGCACCATTCCCCAACCGAGAGAGTGGCACCATTCCCCAACCGAGAGAGTGGCACCATTCCCCAACCGAGAGAGCGGCACCATTCCCCAACCGAGAGAGAGTGGCACCATTCCCCAACCAGAGTGGCACCATTCCCCAACCGAGAGAGAGTGGCACCATTCCCCAACCGAGAGAGTGGCACCATTCCCCAACCGAGAGAGAGTGGCACCATTCCCCAACCGAGGGAGAGTGGCACCATTCCCCAGCCGAGAGAGTGGCACCATTCCCCAACCGAGAGAGAGTGGCACCATTCCCCAACCAAGAGAGAGAGTGGCACCATTCCCCAACCAGAGAGAGAGAGGCACCATTGCCCAACTGAGAGAGTGGCACCATTCCCCAACCGAGAGAGAGTGGCACCATTCCCCAACCGAGAGAGTGTGGCACCATTCCCCAACCGAGAGAGAGTGGTACCATTCACCAACCAGAGTGGCACCATTCCCCAACCGAGAGAGTGGCACCATTCCCCAACAGAGAGAGTGGCACCATTCCCCAACCGAGAGAGTGGCACCATTCCCCAACAGAGAGAGTGGCACCATTCCCCAACTGAGAGAGTGGCACCATTCCCCAACCGAGAGAGAGTGGCACCATTCATCAACCGAGAGAGTGGCACCATTCCCAAGCCGAGAGAGAGTGGCACCATTCCCCAACCGAGAGAGAGTGGCACCATTCCCCAACCGAGAGAGTGGCACCATTCCCCAACCGAGAGAGTGGCACCATTCCCCAACCAGAGAGAGAGTGGCACCATTCCCCAACCAGAGAGAGTGGCAGCATTCCCCAACCAGAGAGAGAGTGGCACCATTCCCCAACCGAGAGAGTGGTACCATTCCCCAACCGAGAGAGAGTAGCACCATTCCCCAACCGAGAGAGTGGCACCATTCCCCAACCGAGAGAGTGGCACCATTCCCCAACCGAGAGAGAGTGGCACCATTCTCCAGCCGAGAGAGTGGCACCATTCCCCAACAGAGAATGAGTGGCACCATTCCCCAACCGAGAGAGTGGCACCATTCCCCAACCGAGAGAGTGGCACCATTCCCCAACCAGAGAGAGAGTGGCACCATTCCCCAACAGAGAGAATGGCACCATTCCCCAACCTGAGAGACTGGCACTATTCACCAACCCGAGAGAGTGGCACCATTCCCCAACCAAGAGAGAGTGGCACCATTCTCCAGCCGAGAGAGTGGCACCATTCCCCAACAGAGAGTGAGTGGCACCATTCCCCAACCGAGAGAGTGGCACCATTCCGCAACCGAGAGAGTGGCACCATTCCCCACCCGAGAGAGTGGCACCATTCCCCAACCGAGAGAGTGGCACCATTCCCCAACCAGAGTGGCACCATTCCCCAACCGAGAGAGAGTGGCACCATTCCCCAACCGAGAGAGTGGCACCATTCCCCAACCAGAGAGAGAGTGGCACCATTCCCCAACCAAGAGAGTGGCACCATTCCCCAACCAGAGTGGCACCATTCCCCAACCGAGAGAGAGTGGCACCATTCCCCAACCGAGAGAGAGTGGCACCATTCCCCAACCGAGAGAGAGTGGCACCATTCCCCAACCGAGAGAGTGGCACCATTCCCCAACCAGAGAGAGTGGCACCATTCCCCAACCGAGAGAGAGTGGCACCATTCCCCAACCGAGAGAGAGTGGCACCATTCCCCAACCGAGAGAGTGGCACCATTCCCCAACCGAGAGAGAGTGGCACCATTCCCCAACCGAGAGAGAGTGGCACCATTCCCCAACCGAGAGAGAGTGGCACCATTCCCCAACCGAGAGAGTGGCACCATTCCCCAACCAGAGAGAGAGTGGCACCATTCCCCAACCGAGAGAGAGTGGCACCATTCACCAACCAAGAGAGTGGCACCATTGCCCAGCCGAGAGAGAGTGGCACCATTCCCCAACTGAGAGAGTGGCACCATTCCCCAGCCGAGAGAGAGTGGCGCCATTCCCCAACCAAGAGAGTGGCACCATTCCCCAGCCGAGAGAGAGTGGCACCATTCCCCAACTTAGAGAGTGGCACCATTCCCCAACAGAGAGAGTGGCACCATTCCCCAACCGAGAGAGTGGCACCACTCCCCAACCGAGAGAGTGGCACCATTCCCCAACCGAGAGTGGCACCATTCCCCAACCGAGAGAGTGGCACCATTCCCCAACCGAGAGAGTGGCACCATTACCCAACTGAGAGAGTGGCACCATTCCCCAACCAGAGTGGCACCATTCCCCAACCAGAGTGGCACCATTCCCCAACCGAGAGAGAGTGGCACCATTCCCCAACCAGAGTGGCACCATTCCCCAACCAGAGTGGCACCATTCCCCAACCGAGAGAGAGTGGCACCATTCACCAACCAGAGTGGCACCATTCCCCAACCGAGAGAGTGGCACCATTCCCCAACAGAGAGAGTGGCACCATTCCCCAACCGAGAAAGTGGCACCATTCCCCAACAGAGAGAGTAGCACCATTCCCCAGCTGAGAGAGTGGCACCATTCCCCAACCGAGAGAGAGTGGCACCATTCACCAACCGAGAGAGTGGCACCATTCCCAAGCCGAGAGGGAGTGGCACCATTCCCCAACTGAGAGAGTGGCACCAATTTCCAGCCGAGAGAGAGTGGCACCATTCCCCAACCGAGAGAGTGGCACCATTCCCCAACCGAGAGAGTGGCACCATTCCCCAACCGAGAGAGTGGCACCATTCCCCAACCGAGAGAGTGGCACCATTCCCCAACCGAGAGAGCGGCACCATTCCCCAACCGAGAGTGGCACCATTCCCCAACCAGAGTGGCACCATTCCTCAACCGAGAGTGGCACCATTCCCCAACCGAGAGAGTGGCACCATTCCCCAGCCGAGAGAGAGTGGCACCATTCCCCAACCGAGAGAGAGTGGCACCATTCTCCAACCGAGAGAGAGTGGCACCATTCCCCAACCGAGGGAGAGTGGCACCATTCCCCAACCGAGAGAGTGGCACCATTCCCCAACCGAGAGAGAGTGGCACCATTCCCCAACCGAGAGAGAGTGGCACCATTCCCCAACCAGAGAGAGAGTGGCACCATTCCCCAACTGAGAGAGTGGCACCATTCCGCAACCGAGAGAGAGTGGCACCATTCCCCAACCGAGAGAGTGTGGCACCATTCCCCAACCGAGAGAGAGTGGTACCATTCACCAACCAGAGTGGCACCATTCCCCAACCGAGAGAGTGGCACCATTCCCCAACAGAGAGAGTGGCACCATTCCCCAACCGAGAGAGTGGCACCATTCCCCAACAGAGAGAGTGGCACCATTCCCCAACTGAGAGAGTGGCACCATTCCCCAACCGAGAGAGAGTGGCACCATTCATCAACCGAGAGAGTGGCACCATTCCCAAGCCGAGAAAGAGTGGCACCATTCCCCAACTGAGAGAGTGGCACCAATTTCCAGCCGAGAGAGAGTGGCACCATTCCCCAACCGAGAGAGTGGCACCATTCACCAGCCGAGAGAGAGTGGCACCATTCCCCAACCAAGAGAGTGGCACCATTCCCCAACAGAGAGAGTGGCACCATTCCCCAACCGAGAGAGTGGCACCATTCCCCAACCGAGAGAGAGTGGCACCATCCCCAACCAGAGTGGCACCATTCCCCAACCGAGAGAGAGTGGCACCATTCCCTAACCGAGAGAGAGTGGCACCATTCCCCAACTCAGAGAGAGTGGCACCATTCCCCAACCGAGAGAGAGTGGCACCATTCCCCAACCGAGAGAGTGGCACCATTCCCCAACCGAGAGAGAGTGGCACCATTCCCCAACCGAGAGAGAGTGGCACCATTCCCCAACCAGAGAGAGAGTGGCACCATTCCCCAACCGAGAGAGAGTGGCACCATTCACCAACCGAGAGAGTGTGGCACCATTCCCCAACCGAGAGAGAGTGGCACCATTCCCCAACCGAGAGAGTGGCACCATTCCCCAACCAGAGAGAGAGTGGCACCATTCCCCAACCGAGAGAGAGTGGCACCATTCCCCAACCCGAGAGAGTGGCAGCATTCCCCAACTGAGAGAGAGTGGCACCATTCCCCAACCAGAGAGAGTGGCACCATTCCCCAACCAAGAGAGAGTGGCACCATTCCCCAACCGAGAGAGAGTGGCACCATTCCCCAACCGAGAGAAAGTGGCACCATTCCCCAACAGAGAGAGTGGCACCATTCCCCAACCGAGAGAGAGTGGCACCATTCCCCAACTGAGAGAGTGGCACCATTCCCCAACAGAGAGAGAGTGGCACCACTCCCCAACCAGAATGGCACCATTCCCCAACCGAGAGAGAGTGGCACCATTCACCAACCGAGTGGCACCATTCCCCAACTGAGAGAGTGGCACCATTCCCCAGCCAAGAGAGAGTGGCACCATTCCCCAGCCGAGAGAGAGTGGCACCATTCCCCAACCGAGAGAGTGGCACCATTCCCCAACCGAGAGAGAGTGGCACCATTCCCCAACCGAGAGAGTGGCACCATTCCCCAACCGAGAGAGTGGCACCATTCCCCAACCAGAGAGAGAGTGGCACCATTCCCCAACCAGAGAGAGTGGCAGCATTCCCCAACCAGAGAGTGGCACCATTCCCCAACCGAGAGAGTGGCACCATTCCCCAACCGAGAGTAGCACCATTCCCCAACCAGAGTGGCACCATTCCCCAACCAAGAGAGAGTGGCACCATTCTCCAGCCGAGAGAGTGGCACCATTCCCCAACAGAGAGTGAGTGGCACCATTCCCCAACCGAGAGAGTGGCACCATTCCCCAACCGAGAGAGTGGCACCATTCCCCACCCGAGAGAGTGGCACCATTCCCCAACCGAGAGAGTGGCACCATTCCCCAACCAGAGTGGCACCATTCCCCAACCGAGAGAGAGTGGCACCATTCCCCAACCGAGAGAGTGGCACCATTCCCCAACCGAGAGAGAGTGGCACCATTCCCCAACCGAGAGAGTGGCACCATTCCCCAACCAGAGAGAGAGTGGCACCATTCCCCAACCAAGAGAGTGGCACCATTCCCCAACCAGAGTGGCACCATTCCCCAACCGAGAGAGAGTGGCACCATTCCCCAACTGAGAGAGAGTGGCACCATTCCCCAACCGAGAGAGAGTGGCACCATTCCCCAACCGAGAGAGTGGCACCATTCCCCAACCAGAGAGAGTGGCACCATTCCCCAACCAGAGTGGCACCATTCCCCAACCGAGAGAGAGTGGCACCATTCCCCAACCGAGAGAGTGGCACCATTCCCCAACCGAGAGAGAGTGGCACCATTCCCCAACCGAGAGAGAGTGGCACCATTCCCCAACCGTGAGAGAGTGGCACCATTCCCCAACCGAGAGAGTGGCACCATTCCCCAACCAGAGAGAGAGTGGCACCATTCCCCAACCGAGAGTGGCACCATTCCCCAACTGAGAGAGTGGCACCATTCCCCAACCGAGAGAGAGTGGCACCATTCCCCAACCGAGAGACAGTGGCACCATTCCCCAACCGAGAGAGTGGCACCATTCCCCAACCAGAGAGATAGTGGCACCATTCCCCAACCGAGAGAGAGTGGCACCATTCCCCAACCGAGAGAGTGGCACCATTCCCCAACCGAGAGAGTGGCACCATTCCCCAACCAGCGAGAGAGTGGCACCATTCCCCAACCGAGAGAGAGTGGCACCATTCCCCAACCGAGAGAGAGTGGCACCATTCCCCAACCCGAGAGAGTGGCACCATTCCCCAACCGAGAGAGTGTGGCACCATTCCCCAACCGAGAGAGAGTGGCATCATTCCCCAACCGAGAGAGTGGCACCATTCCGCAACCGAGAGAGAGTGGCACCATTCCCCAACCGAGAGAGTGGCACCATTCCCCAACCGAGAGAGTGGCACCATTCCCCAACCAGAGAGAGAGTGGCACCATTCCCCAACCGAGAGAGTGGCACCATTCCCCAACCAGAGTGGCACCATTCCCCAACCGAGAGAGAGTGGCACCATTCCCCAACCGAGAGAGTGGCACCATTCCCAAGCCCGAGAGAGAGTGGCACCATTCCCAAACCCGAGAGAGAGTGGCACCATTCCCCAACCGAGAGAGAGTGGCACCATTCCCCAACCGAGAGAGAGTGGCACCATTCCCCAACCAGCGAGAGAGTGGCACCATTCCCCAACCGAGAGAGAGTGGTACCATTCCCCAACCGAGAGAGAGTGGCACCATTCCCCAACCCGAGAGAGTGGCACCATTCCCCAACCGAGAGAGTGTGGCACCATTCCCCAACCGAGAGAGAGTGGCATCATTCCCCAACCGAGAGAGTGGCACCATTCCGCAACCGAGAGAGAGTGGCACCATTCCCCAACCGAGAGAGTGGCACCATTCCCCAACCGAGAGAGTGGCACCATTCCCCAACCAGAGAGAGAGTGGCACCATTCCCCAACCGAGAGAGTGGCACCATTCCCCAACCAGAGTGGCACCATTCCCCAACCGAGAGAGAGTGGCACCATTCCCCAACCGAGAGAGTGGCACCATTCCCAAGCCCGAGAGAGAGTGGCACCATTCCCAAACCCGAGAGAGAGTGGCACCATTCCCCAACCGAGAGAGAGTGGCACCATTCCCCAACCGAGAGAGAGTGGCACCATTCCCCAACCGAGAGAGAGTGGCACCATTCCCCAACCGAGAGAGAGTGGCACCATTGCCCAACCAGAGAGAGAGTGGCACCATTCCCCAACCGTGAGAGTGGCACCATTCCCCAACCGAGAGAGTGTGGCACCATTCCCCAACCGAGAGAGTGGCACCATTCCCCAACCGAGAGAGAGTGGCACCATTCCCCAACAGAGAGAGTGGCACCATTCCCCAACAGAGAGAGTGGCACCATTCCCCAACCTCAGAGAGTGGCACTATTCCCCAACCCGAGAGAGTGGCACCATTCCCCAACCGAGAGAGTGGCACCATTCCCCAACCGAGAGAGAGTGGCACCATTCCCCAACAGAGAGAGTGGCACCATTCCCCAACCTGAGAGAGTGGCACCATTCCCCAACCCGAGAGAGTGAGCAGATGACCTGTTCACTGACCGCTAGCAGTGCCACTCTGCGCCTGCCACAAGGAGGTGCACGCGGTGGGTCTGGGCTAACTTGGTCTCCACCTCTCCACCACCCTCCCTGTGTAGAGCTCCCCCCCTCGCTCAGCACCAATGACCCACCTAAATTAATAAACTGCTCATCTGCACTGCAAGAAACAATAAAGATGTAATATAATCAGCACTGATATTAAATAAAGGAATTTAATATACCCAGATTATGAGATTTCTGATTTGATGAGTATAAATCAGACCTTTAATATAGTCTGGTCTGAAATGAAAGATTTATAAACTGTTCCATTACAACAAAAAGATTTTCTAAATCACAAGGAGCAAAGTCAAAGCTGAGAAATTAAACTTCATCCAGATCGGGGTTTCTAAATCTTCAGCTAATTCCCTTCACCTGAGCTGACTAATTGTTTCCCACTGTTTTGCTCCATCATGTCCACACAGATATCAGACAGTGAGGAACGCGCTGCTTGTTCACAGGCTCTGTCCCATCAAGCTGACACACACACACAGCACCGTGACTCGCTGATAACACGCGGAGTCCTTTGAACAGGCTGTGCTGACACTCTCACCTCCTCCCCCAAGCTTCCGGCTCATCTGTCGCTACAGAGCAAAAAAAACAACCTCCTGGAAATTTCTTATTAAAGTGCCAGGCAGCAGGAGAGTGAGGATATGATGCGATCTCCTGCAGGCTCCTTGTTGGAACAGGGGAAGGAGCTGATTAAAGTGCCAGGCAGAAGCAGGAGCCAATATTAGATCTATGGTGGGGGTGGCCAACCCTCCAGGCTTGCCCTGGAGTCTCCAGGAATTGAAGATTAATCTCCTGGACACGGCTGCAAACAAATCACAGAGGCAATAAAAAACTGAATTGAACACTTTTGTTTATTAATTATAAAAATATCATATGGGGAGAAAAGGCTGTTTGACTGAGGGTCAAGGATCATCCAATTGGGTAACGAAGAGTCTGTTTGCTTTCCAATTGGCCGTGGGAAGGCGGGCATCACGAGGATGGTCGAGTTGGGCAACCAATTGCAGGAGAGTGGGGGGCGGGGCCTTGCAAGGATGGATGTGTTGGGTGGCCAATGGCAGGAGAGTGGGGCGGGGTCCTGCAAGGATGGACGTATTGGGCGACCAATGGCAGGAGAGTGGGGGGGGGGTGAGGGCGGGGCGCTGTGAGGATGGACGTGTTGGGCGACCAATGGTAGGACAGTGGGGGGGGGGGTGAGGGCGGGGCGCTGTGAGGATGGACGTGTTGGGCAACCAATGGTAGGACAGTGGGGGGGTGGGTGAGGGCAGGGCGCTGTGAGGATGGACGTGTTGGGCGACCAATGGTAGGACAGTGGGGGCGGGCCGGTTGGACGCAGCAGGTCATGTGATGAAACCTCCAGGAATCCGTCCAACCAGAGTTGGCGACCCTTGCCTATGGGTCTGGGTAATCGCTGGACAACTTGCCTCTGGTGCTGGTCACAAGTATACAACAAAGTAAAGATGTCGACTCTCTATCTCGGAGGCCCTGAGAGTTGACACTGGACACAATGGGAAGCATGTACCTCCATCGCTATTGGGTCTCCAATGGGTAGGACCGGCAATCACTACAAGTAAAATCGTCTCCACCATCGCTGATCACACGTCCGAACCGATAACATAAACACAGCTCAGACCAGGGAAGAAGGAACTTTGCAAATGGTCTGAGTATCTGACTGCATTGTGATGACTATTCCAGATCCTGTCCTTTTCGCTATCTCTAACCTCCTCCAGCCCTACAACCCTCTGAGATCTCTGCGTTCCTCTAACTCTGGCCTCTTATGCACCCTTACCACCTCCTTTAAGGACATAAGAACATAAGAAATAGGTGCAGGAGTCGGCCATTCGGCCCTTCGAGCCTGCTCCGCCATTCAATGAGATCATGGCTGATCTTCTGCCTCAACTCCATTCACCGGCCCTATCGCCATATCCCTTGATGCCCTTACTAGTCAGAAATCTATCGACTTCTGTTTTGAATATACCCAATGACTGAGCCTCCACAGCCCTCTGGGGTAGAGAATTCCAAAGATTCACCACCCTCTGTGTGAAGAAATTTCTTCTCATCTCAGTCTTGAATGGCCTACTCTTTATCTTGAGGCTGTGGCCCCTGGTTCTAGACTCCCCAGCCAAGGGAAACATTCTCCCAGCATCCATCCTATCAAGCCCTGTAATAATTTTGTATGCTTCAATGAGATCCCCTCTCATTCTTCTGAATTCAAGAGAATACAGGCCTAGTTTACTCAATCTCTTCTCATACGACAGTCCCGCCATCCCAGGAATCAATCTCGTGAACCTTCGTTGCACTCCCTCTATGGCAAGTATATCCTTCCTTAGGTAAGGAGACCAAAATTGTACACAGCACTCCAGGTGTGGTCTCACCAAGGCCCTATATAATTGGAGTAAGACTTCTTTACTCCTGTACTCAAATCCTCTTGTAATGAAGGCCAGCTTACCATTTGCCTTCCTAATGGCTTGCAGCACCTGCACATTCACTTTCAGTGACTCATGTACAAGGACACCCAGGTCCCTTTGAGCCTGTCGAGATCCCCTTGAAGCTTCTTCACATCCTCTTCGCAACTGACACTGCCACCTAGCTTTGTATCATCAGCAAATTTGGAAATGTTACATTTAGTCCCCTCATCCAAATCATTGATATAGATTGTGAATAGCTGGGGCCCAAGCACCGATCCTTGCGGTGCCCCACTAGTCACAGCCTGCCATCCTGAAAAATACCCATTTATCCCTACTCTTTGTTTTCTGTCTGTTAACCAATTCTCAATCCATGCTAGTATATTACCGCCAATTCCATGTGCCCTAATTTTGTTCACCAACCTCTTGTGTGGGACCTTATCGAAGGCCTTAAGAAAATCCAGATACACCACATCTACCGGTTCCCCTTTGTCTACTCCACTAGCTACTCCACTTTGCCCCACCATTACCAGCCGAGTCTTTAGCTTTCAAAGCTCTGGAATTCTCTCCCTAAACCTATCCGCCTCTCCACCTCTCTCTCCTGCTTTACCGCTCTCCTGGCTGGCCTTCCAACTTCCACTCTCCGTAAAGCTCCGTACAGCTCATCCAAAGCTCTGTTGCCCATATACTGACTCACACCAAGTCCCGTTCACTCATCACCTCACTGATCTACATGGGCTTCCGATTCAGCAACACCTCAAATTTTAAATTCTCACCTTTCTGTTCAAATCCCTCCATGGCCTCGCCCCTCCCTATCTCTGTAATCTCCTCCAGCCCCACAATCCCCTCGAGATCTCTACGCTCCTCTAATTCTGTCCTCTTGCACAAACCTGATTTCCGTTGCTCCACCATTGGCGGCCGTGCCTGCAGCTGCTGAGGCCCTGAGCTCTGGAATTCCCTCCCTAAACCGCTCCATCTCTCGCGCTCTCTCATCCTTTAATATGCTCCTTAAAACCGACTTCTTTGACCAAGCTTTTGGTCACCTGTCCCAATATCTCCTTATGTGGCTCGGTGTCAGATTTTGTTTGATAATCGCTCTTGTGAAGCACCTTGGGGCGTTTTACTACGTTAAAGGCGCTATATAAATGCAAGTAGGTAAACCCATCGAGTGCCTAACTGGAAACCGTGAATCATAGAATTTTCTTAGATTAATTTTGAACTTTTCCAAAATAATAAAGAAACCATTAGTGATGAACGCAATAAGAAACACCAGCAATGCCAGTTCTCTCAAGGTTTTTCCTATAAATGGGGCCCACAGACAATGGTAGATGCCAAAATCAAGCTGGATTTAAACTGACGGACTGAATCAAGACATTAAATGCATAGCGAGCTTCCAAAACAGCTGGCTCATTAGTTCTGCTGTGTGGAGACATGTCTGCGTTCAGAGAACAGAATTTCAGCTCCTAGTCTAGGACATGTGGGGTCAGGCAACACAGGACAGCTGGGCGCAAGCAGCTCAGCTCTTGTGTGGCTTTGTTCTCCCTGATTTTTTGGCATTGAGAGTTTTAAAGTTGTTTGAACTTTCAAAAGAATACGTTTTCCCACTTTGCTTCAAGCTAGGGTGCGGAAAGAAACATTTGCTGTTGAATCCAGGCGACAGGCTTCATTCAGTCTCCTTCACTCAGTCTCCTTCACTCAGTCTCCTTCAACTACCTGGGCTCAGTTTGGTTATTCCAAATGTGCCTCAATTCCAGTGCGGGATCCTTGTGATCAGAGACTTGAGGGGCAGTACTGAGGGAGTGCTGCACTGTCGGAGGGGCGGTACTGAGGGAGCGCCGCACTGTCGGAGGGGCGGTACTGAGGGAGCGCCGCACTGTCGGAGGGGCGGTACTGAGGGAGCGCCGCACTGTCGGAGGGGCGGTACTGAGGGAGCGCCGCACTGTCGGAGGGGCGGTACTGAGGGAGCGCCGCACTGTCGGAGGGGCGGTACTGAGGGAGCGCCGCACTGTCGGAGGGGCGGTACTGAGGGAGCGCCGCACTGTCGGAGGGGCAGTACTGAGGGAGCGCCGCACTGTCGGAGGGGCAGTACTGAGGGAGCGCCGCACTGTCGGAGGGGCAGTACTGAGGGAGCGCCGCACTGTCGGAGGGGCAGTACTGAGGGAGTGCTGCACTGTCGGAGGGGCAGTACTGAGGGAGCTCTGCACTGTCAGAGGGTCAGTACTGAGGGAGTGCCGCACTGTCGGAGGGGCAGTACTGAGGGAGCGCGGCACTGTCGGAGGGGCAGTACTGAGGGAGCGCCGCACTGTCGGAGGTGCAGTACTGAGGGAGCGCCGCACTGTCGGAGGGGCAGTACTGATGGAGCGCTGCATTGTTGGAGGGGCAGTACTGAGAGAGCGCTGCACTGTCGGAGGGGCAGTACTGAGGGAGCACCGCACTGTCGGAGGGGCAGTACTGAGGGAGCGCCGCACTGTCGGAGGTGCCGCCTTTCGGATGAGACGTTAAACCGAGGCCCACCTGCCCTCTCAGGTGGGCATAAAAGATTTCACGGCACTATTTCGAAGAAAAGCAAGGGGGCGTTCCGTCCGGTGTACTGGGGCCCATATTTATCCTTCAATCAATATCACTAAAAACAGATGATGTGGTCATTATCACATTGCTGTTTTTGTGAGATCTTACTGTGCGCAAATTGGCTGCCGCGTTTCCTACAGTACAACAGTGACTACACTTCAAAAGTACTTCATTGGCTGTAAAACGCTTTGGGACGTCCAGTGGTCGTGAAAGGTGCTATAGAAATGCAAGTTTTTCTTTTTCTTTTGATCCAGTGACTCCTGCTGAAACATGAGGCTGCTCTGCGTCTGTCTGTCTGTCTATGAATGCCGAGTGCAGACATCAGTGGAGACTGCGATGGCTCTTATGGCCAAATAGTCTGCCACCGCTCAAAGCTTCGAGCAGATCCAGCAGATTGACAGCATGGGGGGGGAAATGTACCCCAGGGAGAGTCAGCACCGTCAGGGGAGGAGGGGGGAAAATTAGGAGGAGAAAAGAGGGACTTGGGCAGGAGGAAACTTAAAAAAAATCAATAGATGGGCTTGGAGTCAGTGAGCAGGGATCCCAAGCAAATGCAAGTTCACATTCCCATTTATTCTGGATATTGCCGGTGAATATTATGGGTTGGGTACCAGGTTGAGCGTGATTGCCGTTGCTCTATAAAAGGGATCGGAGCTGGGTGGAAGTGAATTTCTATTAGATAGAAGTATGCGGAGCTTCATAAAATCACGTTTCATCTTTCAAAGTGCAGCCGTTTGGGATTTTTATGAAAACCTCCGTGATTTATCTCGTGAGTGTGCTGTGCATCGATAGGAATAGTGTCGACATGAATTTCTAATACGGGAGCTAGTTAGCAAAGATCCGCTGGGATCTGCGTTTCTCATCAACAAGGTAATGAATGGTGTCAAAGCCCCCGTCCATCACACCTCCTTATCTCCAGCTCCCTTTCTCGGCCTCTCTGTGCAACTCATCATCAGCTGGTAAATGGGCCTCCCTACATGACCTGATACATAGGAACAGGAGGAGGTCATTCAGCCCCTCCAGCCTGTTCCGCCATTCAATGAGATCACGGCTGATCTGTATCTTAACTCCATTTACCCGCCTTGGTTCCCTAACCCTCGCCCAACAACAATCGATCAATCTCAGACTTGAAATTTTCAATTGACCCCCAGCATCAACAGCTTTTTGGGGGGGCGAGTTCCAGATTTCCACTACCCTTTGTGTGAAGAAGTGCTTCTTGACATCACCCCTGAACAGCCCAGCTCGAATTTTAAGATCCTGCCCCCTTGTTCGACCCTCTCAACTCCTTTAATCATCTTAAACACGTTTTGAGAGTAGTCATTGGGATTCTTCACGCTAGGTTCTGCCTCTGACTCTCCACCTTTGAAAGGCTCTTCAGCCCATTGCTCTCTGACTGTCCCTTCAGTTACCTCACCCCCCCCCCCACCACCCCCCCACCCACTCCCTCCTCACACTTCCCGGCTCAGTCCTCACTTCTGACTCTGTGACAACTTTAGGAGATGGAAGTGAGCTGTGCAAATGCTAGTTTATCTTGGCTTGCTCCAACGAAGAGGTGGCAGTCGGTGCCTGCTGTGTCTTCACCCTCCACCCTCCACCCTGCTCCTCCTCAGTTAATGTTGTGCTTGTCCCACTCTCGCCTACCTCCAGCTATTATGAGGATAACCCCGACAGCCTCTGGCCCCCAGCTGACACTGGTGAAGCTACTCTCTCTTTCCCACAGGGAACAAAAAACACGTTAAAAATAATACAATTTGCATCTTCACCCAGACTACCAGTGCTGTGATGGTGGAACAAAATCCACTGATAACAAAGTCAAATCTTTCCATTCCCTTGTCCTCTCCATCTCGCTGTGGTGTCTCCTTCATTTACAGTGTCAGCTGTGACTCAGTGGATAGCTCTTTTGCCTCTGAGTCGGAAGGTCGTGGGTTCAAGTCCCACTCCAGAGACTTGAGCACAAAAATCTAGGCCGACACTCCAGTGCAGTGCTGAGGGAGTGCCGCATTGTCAGAGGTGCCGTCGTTTGGATGAGACGTTAAACCGAGGCCCCATCTGCTCTGTCAGGTGGACGTATAAGATCCCATGGTACTATTTTGAAGAAGAGCAGGGGAGTTCTCCCCGGTGTCCTGGGGCCAATATTTATCCCTCAACCAACATCACTAAAACAGATTATCTGGTCATTATCACATTGCTGTTTTTGGGATCTTGCTGTGTGCAAATTGGCTGTCGCGTTTCCCACATTACAACAGCGACTACACTTCAAATAGTACTTCATTGACTGTAAAGCGCTTTGGGACGTCCTGAGGTCGTGAAAGGCGCTATAGAAATGCAAGTCTTTCTTTTTCTTTCTCTTACACTCTGTCTCTCTCTCCCCATCTCTCTTTCTCTGTCTCCCCCTCTCGCTTCAGTCTCTCTCTCTCTGTCTCTTCTTAATGTCTCCATCTCTCTCTCTCATTCCCTTTCTCTGTTTTTCTCTCCCTTTCTCTCGAAGGTGTGACTGTGAGTTGGTCGGGGAGTAATCCAATTTCCGTAACAATTTATGGTCTGAATTAAAAGGCTGCTGTTTACTGATAAAGATGTTGTTTTGGATTCAATTTGTTGAGTGTTTTAATTTTAATTTTCTTAACGCAGTCTGTGGAGGCTGATAAGAGGTTGGTCTTGGACAAGCAAGGACACTGGGCCCCAGTAATGGGGAGGCGTCTCACCTGTGATCACAGCGCTCCATCGCTTGGTCCTGGGGGAAGAAATCATTAACGGTCAAGGAGGCTGAGCCCAGGCCCAGGGGGGCTGCAAATGGAATTACAGTTAAACACAGGCGTGTTCGTGTGGGGGAGCGGCTGCAATGTGAGGTGCAGGCAACGCAATCTGTGCTGCATTGCAGTCCCTCTGTTAATTAAATCCAGCCCTTCACATTAAATAAATTCTGATTGAAGTTAATGCTCTTGCTCCCTCCCCAATGTTTGCAATAGAGAAACAACTTTCTTTAACCTTTTATACAAAGGTTGAAATCAACGTTTGGCTCAGATTCTCGCCGTGTTTCTGATAAATTGTTTTCGGGTCACCGTAGCTAACTCAATAATTCCTCAATGTGCCAAAGAGACTTTTTAAAAACACATTAATTTATGATTCACAACTGTGTGTGTGTGAGATTATGTGTGTGTGTGTGAGATTGTGTGTGTGTGTGTGAGATTATGTGTGTGTGTGTGAGATTATGTGTGTGTGTGAGATTATGTGTGTGTGTGTGAGATTATGTGTGTGTATGAGATTATGTGTGTGTGTGAGATTATGTGTGTGTGTGTGTGTGTGTGTGAGATTATGTGTGTGTGTGAGATTATGTGTGTGTGTGTGTGTGTGTGAGATTATGTGTGTGTGTGAGATTATGTGTGTGTGTGTGAGATTATGTGTGTGTGTGTGAGATTATGTGTGTGTGTGAGATTATGTGTGTGTGTGTGTGTGTGAGATTATGTGTGTGTGTGAGATTATGTGTGTGTATGAGATTATTTGTGTGTGTGAGATTATGTGTGTGTGTGTGAGATTGTGTGTGTGTGAGATTATGTGTGTGTGTGAGATTATGTGTGTGTGTGTGTGAGATTATGTGTGTGTGTGAGATTATGTGTGTGTGTGTGAGATTATGTGTGTGTGTGTGAGATTATGTGTGTGTGTGTGTGTGTGTGAGAGATTATGTGTGTGTGTGTGAGATTATATGTGTGTGTGTAAGATTATGTGTGTTGTGAGATTATGTGTGTGTGTGTGAGATTATATGTGTGTGTGTGTGAGATTATATGTGTGTGTGTAATATGTGTGTTGTGAAATTATGTGTGTGTGTGTGTGACATTGTGTGTGTGTGTGAGATTATGTGTGTGTGTGAGATTATGTGTGTGTGTGAGATTATGTGTGTGTGTGTGTGTGAGATTATGTGTGTGTGTGTGAGATTATGTGAGTGTGTGTGAGATTATGTGTGTGTATGTGAGATTATGTGTGTGTGTGTGTGTGTGTGTGTGTGAGATTATGTGTGTGTGTGTGTGTATGTGTGAGATTATGTGTGTGTGTGTGAGATTATATGTGTGTGTGTAAGATTATGTGTGTTGTGAGATTATGTGTGTGTGTGTGAGATTATATGTGTGTGTGTGTGAGATTATATGTGTGTGTGTAATATGTGTGTTGTGAAATTATGTGTGTGTGTGTGTGTGACATTATGTGTGTGTGTGTGTGAGATTATGTGTGTGTGTGAGATTATGTGTGTGTGTGAGATTATGTGTGTGTGTGTGTGAGATTGTGTGTGTGTGAGATTGTGTGTGTGTGTGTGTGAGATTATGTGTGTGTGTGTGTGAGATTGTGTGTGTGTGTGAGATTGTGTGTGTGTGTGTGAGATTGTGTGTGTGTGATTGTGTGTGTGTGTGTGTGAGATTGTGTGTGTGTGTGTGTGTGTGAGATTATGTGTGTGTGTGAGATTATGTGTGTGTGTGAGATTATGTGTGTGTGTGTGTGTGTGAGATTATGTGAATGAGTTTATAGATGTGCGTGTGAGATCATGGGCTAGAAATTCATCTGTTGAGCGCCACTCCGTAGCGCCATGAAATGGCGTTAAAATGGCGGCTGCCGCTCTTTCGCCAGCTGGTGGCAGGTCCCGTGGCAGTCGCCATATTCCTCTCCCCCTTTGCGCTGCCGGTAACTGGCAGTGCCCTGGAAGAAAAAGTGGTGGTGTGGTGACGTCAAACGGCGAGCAACGCCAACTTAACGTCACCAATGCCAACTTTGACCCTGAATTCAGCACTGGGTCCTTAACCTGGCGTGCAAGCAGGCTGACAGTGGCGATGTCTGCAGCTCTTAGAGACACACACATCATTCAGGTAAGTTTGAATCTAAGGGTTTGGACTGGATTTTTTTTTGAATTTATTGATGTGGTGGCTTGCTGTAATAGATATGAAACGTTTTTTAAGTGTGTAGGGAGTGCTGCTGGATGCTTGCAAGGGCTTGGATGGTAAATGAAGGACTTTGAGAAGATCGAACATGCTGTGAATACTCAGCAAGTCACACAACATCCGTGGAGAGAAAAACAGAGTTCACGTTTCAGGTCGATATGCTGCCTGACCAACTGAGTATTTCCAGCATTTTATGCTGTCATTTCACATTTACAACATCCCCTTGCAGAGGGAAGAGGAAGACGCAGAAGAGGAGGAAGCCGAAGAGGAGGAATCAGACGGAAGGGTGCATCCCAGACAGCCCATTTGTAGCTGGGATATCAGGGGTGGAATCGTCTGCCTGCAGTCCCACTGGCTGGGCAGGCTGCCTCTTCTTGTTGACCCACTGGCTGGGCAGGTTGCATTTCTTGGGTGTGTGAAATGAGGAAGACACAAGGGTGGAGTTGTGCTGACGGGAGGGCGGGAAACCTAGAGGTGTATGCCAGAAGAAGGATAACGTACGAGGATACCCGCAGCTTGTATCCTTTCAGCCCCGCCACTGGCCAAAGGCTCAACCATGCCCCTGCCAAGAATGGCCTGCACCGTCTCCTCCAAGGGGGTGAGGTGAGGCTATGAATGGGAGATGTGCCTCGTCATTGGTGCACATTGTTGGTAGGTGAGTGAAAGGGAGTCCTGCATTGAGCAGTGTGTGAGGCTAGTGGCGCAGTTGGTAGGAGATGGCTTTTGAAGATGCATTCACGGACCTGGATCAGTGGTCTGAGGCCATGAAGCTTCTTTGGACACTGGAGCCAGGTTGGAGGGGGGGGGGGCGACACTGCTGGCAGTGACGGCCTTAGTGATGTACTTCCACATTGTTCTTTCTGGACGGCCTCCTGGCCCCTGTGGGTAGAGGGCTGCTGTTGGAGTGTTGACCCGCTGCACGAAGCTGGAGTGCTGCGTGTGAGACCCTCAGTGCCCCTTCCCTGGCTTGCTGGCCATTTATGTTAGTGCTGAGGCAGTTTTCCCATTTGTTGAGGTTAGGAAGGTAATTCAGCTTTAACAGCTGAATATTCACATTTGGAACTTTTAAGAAATACTGTATTCAATATTTAAAAGAAGGCAGAAAGGGCTGAAAAATGATTCACTGTATTGTATTTTGTATTGCTTCAGTGTGCGTGGCCCCTTTAATTCTTAGACCTCTTCATTGCCCACAATTCCCTGCGAGTTCCACAGCTTCGCTCCCATTGGCTGTGAGAAGCTGCAATGTCGGACCTGGACAGGAACTTCGTCCCGGATCCTCCAGCAACACCACCAGGACAGCGTTGCATGGAAGGTGAGTGCTGCACCACCTATCGCCATGCCCCCCAGACAAATTTCACACGGTTAGTGTTGCAGCCATTTCCAGTGCCTGCTAACTGCAGTTGCAACTTTGCTGGCGAACACAAATTTTCCCCCTATGTGTGTGAGTTTATAGATGTGTGT
This sequence comes from Somniosus microcephalus, assembly GCF_052327205.1. Taxonomy (NCBI): domain Eukaryota; kingdom Metazoa; phylum Chordata; class Chondrichthyes; order Squaliformes; family Somniosidae; genus Somniosus; species Somniosus microcephalus. The sequence continues at coordinate 3,991,775 of NC_141012.1, forward strand.
GTGAGATGATGTGTGTGAGTTTATAGATGATGTGTGTGAGTTTATAGATGTGTGTGTGAGATGATGCGTGTGAGTTTATAGATGTGTGTGTGAGATGATGCGTGTGAGTTTATAGATGTGTGTGTGAGATGATGCGTGTGAGTTTATAGATGTGTGTGTGAGATGATGTGTGTGAGTTTATAGATGATGTGTGTGAGTTTATAGATGATGTGTGTGAGTTTATAGATGTGTGTGTGAGATGATGCGTGTGAGTTTATAGATGTGTGTGTGAGATGATGCGTGTGAGTTTATAGATGTGTGTGTGAGATGATGCGTGTGAGTTTACAGATGTGTGAGTTTATAGATGATGGGCTGGATTTTCATTCAGCAGTCGGGAAGGAGGCGGGACTACAACTTTCGGGTTGTAGTCCCGCCTCCATCGACGTTCGGCCAATCCACGCGATTTTCCCTTGATTGACCTTGTTGAGCCCGCCCAGCGGGCTCAGCAGGCCAATTAAGGGCCACCCGGCAACAGGTGACGTCACAGACTGAAGTTTCATCTGTCAAGATGTCTTGACAGATGAAATATCAGTGTTTCACAGCTGTTTGAAGCTGTCAAACACTGACAGTCTGACTTCTAACCTGAGTCCTTCTACACAGACTCAGTTAGAAGTCTCACCGGCACTGAAAGCTGCAGGCTGTCACTTTTGACAGTTCGCAGCCATTTTGCTTTCAGTGCCGGCTGAATGATGGACTCCCAACGCCTAGAGGAAGAAAGGCTGTTAAAGTAAGTACAGGTAATTTAAACTTCTTTACACACTTTAGACACACCAAACACACTTACCTTTGCACTCATGCACCCATCACTCACCTGAACACCGACATCGCGACCCCTCCAAGTCCTTCAACCCGACGGCCCGACTCCTCTAACCTGGCGTGGTTTGGAGCCGTCGGGAATCCCACACGACACCCCTCAAAATAGGGATTAGGCTAAAAACTGCCTGTTAACTACCTGTTAACAGGCAGTTAATTGGCACTAATCCCTTCCCGCCTCGGGTCGGCGGGTCCCAGTGCGGGGCGGGTACCCGCCTCCTTTGAAACTTACGTGGAGGCGGGTTTTGGGCGGGATGGTGTCGGGACCCCCGAATTCGGGATTTTAGCCCCCCGCATGCCTAAAAGCCTGCCTCATGGCACACTGAAAATCTAGGCCGATGTGTGTGAGTTTATAGATGTGTGTGTGAGATGATGTGTGTGAGTTTATAGATGTGTGAGTGTGAGGTGCACATTGAAGCATCAGAACAGAATCGCAGAATGTCCCAGCACAGAAACAGGCCATTCAGCCCATCGAGTCTGTGCCAGTGTTTTTCTCCACGAGTCACCTGCTTTAATCCCACTCTCCTGCTCGCTTCCCACACCCTTTTAATATCCTTATTTTTATGCATTTTGTACATATAAGAAACAATAACAGCCCCGACACAGATTCATGGAACACCTTCCCAGTCTGAGAAACTTTCCTTTGCTTCCCGCCCTCCAACCATCTCTCTATCCATATGGCCACAACATCTATCTGTGGGTATGTGTCTATCTGTGGGTATGTGTCTATCTGTGGGTACGTGTCTATCTGTGGGTATGTGACTATCTGTGGGTATGTGACTATCTGTGGGTATGTGTCTATCTGTGGGTATGTGTCTATCTGTGGGTTTGTGACTATCTGTGGGTATGTGACTATCTGTGGGTATGTGTCTATCTGTGGGTATGTGTCTATCTGTGGGTTTGTGACTATCTGTGGGTATGTGTCTATCTGTGTGTATGTGTCTATCTGTGGGTATGTGTCTATCTGTGAGTTTGTGACTATCTGTGGGTATGTGTCTATCTGTGTGTATGTGTCTATCTGTGGGTTTGTGACTATCTGTGGGTATGTGTCTATCTGTGGGTATGTGTCTATCTGTGGGTATGTGTCTATCTGTGGGTATGTGTCTATCTGTGGGTATGTGACTATCTGTGGGTATGTGTCTATCTGTGGGTATGTGTCTATCTGTGGGTATGTGACTATCTGTGGGTATGTGTCTATCTGTGGGTATGTGTCTATCTGTGGGTATGTGTCTATCTGTGGGTATGTGACTATCTGTGGGTATGTGTCTATCTGTGGGTATGTGTCTATCTGTGGGTATGTGTCTATCTGTGTGTATGTGTCTATCTGTGGGTATGTGACTATCTGTGGGTATGTGTCTATCTGTGGGTATGTGTCTATCTGTGGGTATGTGTCTATCTGTGGGTATGTGTCTATCTGTGGGTATGTGACTATCTGTGGGTATGTGTCTATCTGTGGGTATGTGACTATCTGTGGGTATGTGTCTATCTGTGGGTATGTGTCTATCTGTGGGTATGTGACTATCTGTGGGTATGTGACTATCTGTGGGTATGTGACTATCTGTGGGTATGTGTCTATCTGTGGGTATGTGTCTATCTGTGGGTATGTGTCTATCTGTGGGTATGTGACTATCTGTGGGTATGTGTCTATCTGTGGGTATGTGTCTATCTGTGGGTATGTGACTATCTGTGGGTATGTGTCTATCTGTGGGTATGTGACTATCTGTGGGTATGTGTCTATCTGTGGGTATGTGTCTATCTGTGGGTATGTGTCTATCTGTGGGTATGTGACTATCTGTGGGTATGTGACTATCTGTGGGTATGTGTCTATCTGTGGGTATGTGTCTATCTGTGGGTATGTGTCTATCTGTGGGTATGTGACTATCTGTGGGTATGTGTCTATCTGTGGGTATGTGTCTATCTGTGGGTATGTGACTATCTGTGGGTATGTGAATATCTATATTTGAGGGTACGGTAGCATAGTGATTATGTTACTAGACAAGTAATCCAAAGGCCTGGACTAATGATCCAGAGGCGTGAGTTCAAATCCCATCCCGGCAGCTGAGGAATTTAAATTCAGTTAATTAAATAAATCTGGAATAAAAAGGTAATAGTAATGGGGACCTTGAAACTATCGGATTGTCATAAAAACCCATCTGGTTCACTAATGTCCTTTAGGGAAGGAAATCTGTCGTCCTTACCCAGTCTGGCCTATATGTGACTCCAGTCCCACAGCAATGTAACTGCCCTCTGAAATGGCCCAGCAAGTCACTCAGTTGTACCGAACCACTACAAAGAAGTATACTATGAATAAAACCGGACAGACCACCCGGCATCAACCTAGGCACCGCACACGACAAAGGCACACCCAGCCCAGTCAACCCTACAAAGTACTCTGCACCAACATCTGGGGGTAAAAATTGGGTAGCGCTAATTTTAGCGCCCACCCTGCGGCCGATTTTCCCAGGTAGCGCCCCAAGAGCGAGGAGGGGCGCTACTGAAATTGCCCCGCGTCCCTCTTGGGGCGCTGCGAGCCAATATCATGGCCCCACGTGCCACGGTACTGCAGGCCTTCCTCCCCTTATTAAAGGGGAGGGGCCTGGCGCAGCGCGTCCCGGCGCCCAGCTGGGCCACCAGGAATCGGGAGTGCCGGCAAACAAGCCCGGCACTCAAGAGGAGTGCCAGGCTGACAGACACGGCACCCCGCGGGGGGGGGGGGGGCCGGGGACAGCAACGGGGGCAGGTGCTGGCAGGTGGCCAGCAACAAAAATGGCCGCCCACCACCTCCCCTTTAACTAGCGCCGCCCCGGCTGCAGGTAGGCCCCCCTGACCCCGGCGGACATAGCGTCCGGCGGTAAGTCGGGGGGCGCCACCCAATATTACAGCCGGGGCGCGAGCGGGGTGCTGCGCACGGCGATGACGTCATCACCAGCGAAGCGGGGCGGCGCTAACGGTTAGCGCTGCTGCTAACCTCCCGCTGAATTTCTTAGGACGCTAACGGGAGGCGCAAATCAAACGAATTTAGCCCCCCTGGGGTCTTGTGCAAAAATTGGGAGAGCTGTCCCACAGACTCGTCGAGCAACAACTTGACACACTCACAGAATCATACCTTTCAGCCAATGTCCCAGACTCCTCCATCACCATCCCTGGGTATGTCCTGCCTCACCGGCACAATGGTATACAGTCAGAGGGAGAGGCCCTGGGAGTCCCCAACATTGACTCCGGACCTCTTGTAGTCTCATGGCTTCAGGTCAAACATGAACAAGGAAATCTCCTGCTGATTACCACCTACCGCCCTTCCTCAGCTGATGAATCAGTGCTCCTCCATGTTCAACGCCACTGAGGGTAGCAAGGGCACAGAATGTACTCTGGGTGGGGGGCTTCAATGTCCATCACCAAGAGTAGCTCCGTAGCACCACTACTGACCGAGCTGGCTGAGTCCTAAAGGACATAGCTGGCAGACTGGGCCTGCGACAGGTGGTGAGAGAACCAACACGAGGGAAAAACCTACTTGACCTCGTCCTCACCAGTCTACCTGTCGCAGATGCATCTGTCCATGACAGTATTGGTAGCAGTGACCACCGCACAGTCATTGTGGAGACTAAGTCCCGTCTTCACACTGAGGACAGCCTCCATCGTGTTGTGTGGCACTACCAGCGTGCTAAATGGGATAGATTCAGAACAGATCTAGCAGCGCAAAACTGAGCATCCATGAGGCGCTGTGGGCCATCAGCGGCAGCAGAATTGTATTCCACCACAATCTGTAACCTCATTGCCCAGCATATCCCTCACTCTACCATTACCACCAAGCCAGGGGACCAACCCATGTTTAATAAGGAGTGTAGAAGAGCATGCCAGGAGCAACACTAGGCGTACCTAAAATGAGGTGCCAACCTGGGGAAGCTGCAACACAGGACTACATGCATGCTAAACAGCGGAAGCAGCATGCTATAGACAGAGCTAAGCGATCCCACAACCAACGATCAGATCAAAGCTCTGCAGTCCCGCCACATCCAGTCGTGAATGGTGGTGGACCATTAAACAACTATCGGGAGGAAGAGGCTCCAAGAATATCCCCATCCTCAATGATGGTGGAGCCCAGCTCATGAGTGCAAAAGACAAGGCAGAAGCGTTTGCAACCATCTTCAGCCAGAAGTGCCGAGTGGATGATTCATATCAGCCTCCTCCTGAGGTCCCCACCATCACAGAAGCCAGTCTTCAGCCAATTCGATTCACTCCACGTGATATCAAGAAGTGGCTGAGCGCACTGGATACAGCAAAGGCTATGGGCCCCGACAACATCCCGGCTATCGTGCTGAAGACTTGTCCTCCAGAACTAGCCGTGACTCTAGCCAAGCTGTCCCAGTACAGCTACAACACTGGCATCTATCCGACAATGTGGAAAACTGCCCAGGTATGTCCTGGCCACAAAAAGCAGGACAAATCCAATCCGGCCAATTACCGCCCCATCAGTCTACTCTCAATCATCAGCAAAGTGATGGAAGGTGTCGTCGACAGTGCTATCAAGCGGCACTTACTCAGCAATAACCTGCTCACTGATGCCCAGTTTGGGTTCCGCCAGGAACGGTAGCATAGTGCGAATGTTACTAGACTAGTAATCCAGAGACCTGAACTCATGATCCAGAGCAAGAATTCAAATCCCACCACGGCAGCTGGGGAATTTAAATTCAATTAATTAAATAAATTTGGAATAAAAAGCTAGTGACAGTAATGGTGACCATGAAACTACCGGATTGTCGTAAAAATCCATCTGGTTCACTAATGTACTTTAGGGAAGGAAATCTGCCGTCCTTACCCGGTCTGGCCTATATGTGACTCCAGACCCACAGCAATGTGGTTGACTCTTAACTGCCCTCTGAAATGGCCTAGCAAGCCACTCAAGGGTAATTAGGGATGAGCAATAAATGCTAGCCTTGCCAGCGATGCCCACATCCTGTGAACAAATAAAAACCACTCAGCTCCAGACCTCATTACAGCCTTGGTCCAAACCAGCAGTGAGGTGAGGGTGACTGCCCTTGTCATCAAGGCAGCATTTGACCGAGTGTGGCATCAAGGAGCCCTAGTAAAACTGAAGTCAATGGGAATCAGGGGCAAAACTCACCACTTTCACCAATTTCTCTGCTCCCCTCACTCACTCCAACCTACCTCCCTCTGAACTTGCAGCACTCCATTCTCTTAGATCCAACCCTGACATTGTCATTAAACCCGCTGACAAGGGTGGTGCTGTTGTTGTTTGGCGAACTGACCTCTACCTAGCGGAAGCTGAACGCCAACTCTCCGACACCTCCTCCTACCTCCACCTGGACCATGACCCCACTACCGAACATCAAACCACCGTTTCCAAGACTGTCACTGACCTCATCTCCTCTGGCGAGCTTCCCCCCGCGGCCACCAACCTCATAGTTCCCTAACCCCGCACAGCCCGCTTCTACCTCCTTCCCAAGATCCACAAACAGGACTGCCCTGGTAGACTCATCGTTTCAGCCTGTTCTTGCCCCACCGAACTTATCTCTTCCTATCTCGACTCTATCTTTTCTCCCCTTGTCCAGTCTCTTCCCACCTACATCCGCGACTCTTCGGACGCCCTCCGCCACTTTAACAGTTTCCAGTTTCCTGGCCCCAACCGCCTCCTTTTCACCATGGACGTACAATCCCTCTACACCTCCATCCCCCACCAGGATGGCCTGGGGGCACTCCGCTTCTTCCTTGAATAGAGGCCCGACCAGTCCCCATCCACCACCACCCTCCTCCGCCTGGCTGAACTTGTTCTCACATTGAACAACTTCTCCTTTGACTCCACTCATTTCCTCCAAATCAAAGGTGTTGCTATGGGTACCCGCATGGGTCCTAGCTATGCCTGCCTTTTTGTGGGATATGTTGAACACTCTTGGTTCCAGTCCTACTCGGGTCCCCTCCCTCACCTCTTCTTCCGGTACATTGATGACTATCGGTGCTGTTTCCTGCTCTCGCCCTGAACTAGACAATTTCATTCACTTTGCCTCCAATTTCCACCCTTCCCTCATCTTCACATGGTCCATCTCCGACTCTTCCCCTCTCTTCCTCGACTTCTCCATCTCCATCACTGGGGATAGGTTATTGACCAACATTCACTACAAGCCCACTGACTCCCACAGCTACCTGGACTACACTTCCTCCCGCCCCGCCTCCTGTAAGGACTCTATTCCATTCTCCCAGTTTCTCCGACGATGCCACCTTCCACACCAGTGCTTCCGACATGTCTTCCTTTTCCCGCAACCGAGGATTCCCCTCTACTGCGGTTGACACAGCCCTCGACCGTGTCCGTTCTCTCTCCCGCACTTCTGCCCTCACCCCTGCCCCTCCCTCCCGGAATCATGATAGGGTTCCCCTTGTCCTCACCTTTCACCCCACCAGCCTCCACATTCAACTGATCATCCTCCACCATTTCCGCCACCTCCAACGTGATCCCGCCACCAAACGCATCTTCCCCTCCCCTTTCAGCATTCCGTAGGGACCGCTCCCTCCAAGACACCCTAGTCCACTCCTCTATCACGCCCAGCACCCCTTCCCCTTCGCCTGGCACCTTCCCGTGCAAGCGCAGAAGATGCAACACCTGCCTTTGTACCTCCCCCCTTCCCACTGTCCAGGGCCCCAAACACCCCTTCCAGGTGAAACCGCGATTTACTTGTACTTCTTGCAATCTAGTATACTGTATTCGCTGCTCACGATGTGGTCTCCTCTACATTGGGGAGACCAAACGCAGATTGGGTGACCGCTTTGCGGAACACCTCCGTTCAGTCCGTTATGGGGGACCCCGAGCTTCCGGTCGCCTGTCACTTTAATTCACCGCCGATTAGGCACTTTACAGCCTTCCGGACTCAACATTGAGTTCAACAATTTCAGATCATAACCTCGGCCCCCATTACATTTTTGCTCATGTTTTATCCACACCTTTGTTTTGGCCCTTTCCCCCCTTTTTTTTCTCTCCCACATGGCAGCTGTCTCCCATTCTGCCAGAACATTTCACACCTAATCTAGAGCCATCATTTGTCTCCACTAGTCCTATCACCATCTCGTCTGGTTTTGAATACCTCTTAATGTCTCTTCACTTCTTTTGTTCTCTCCCAGCCCTGCCTTTCGATCTATTTCATTTCCTTTCCAGTTCTGAATAAGGGTTAGACCCGAAACATCGACTCTATTTTCTCTCCACGGATGTTACCTGGCCTGCTGAGTTTTTCCAGCATTTTCTGTTGTTATTTCAAAACTCTCCACTGCCTGGAGTCATACCTAGCACAAAGGAAGATAGTTGTGGTTGTTGGAGACCAATCATCTCATCCCCAGGACATCGCTGCAGGAGTTCCTCTGGGCAGTGTCCTAGGCCCAACCATCTTCAGCTGTTTCATCAATGACCTTCCCTCAATCATAAGGTCAGAGTGGGGATGTTTGCTAATGATTGGACAGTGTTCACATTTGCAACTCCTCAGATAATGAAGTAGTCCGTGCCTGCAAGCAGCAAGACCTGACAACATTCAGGCTTGGGCTGATGAGTGACAGGTAACAGTCGCGCCACGCCAGTACCAGGCAATGACTATCTCCAACAAGCGAGAGTCTAACCTCCTCCCCTTGACATTCAACGGCATTACCATCGCCGAATCCCCACCATCAATATCCTGGGGGGTCACCATTGACCAGAAATTTAACTGGACCAACCACATAAATACTGTGGCAACAAGAGCAGGTCAGAGGCTAGGTATTCTGCGGCAAGTGTCTCACCTCCTGACTCCCCAAAGCCTTTCCACCATCTGCAAGGCACAAGTAAGGAGTGTGATGGAATACTCTCCACTTGCCTGGAAGAGTGCAGCTCCAACAACACTCAAGAAGCTCGACATCATCCAGGACAAAGCAGCCCCGCTTGACCGGCACCCCATCCACCACCTTAAACATTCACTTCCTCCACCACCGGCGCACCGTGGCTGCAGTGTGTACCATCTGCAAGATGCAGTGCAGCAACTCGCCAAGGCTTCTTCAGCAGTACCTCCCAAACACACGACCTCTACCACCTAGAAGGACAAGGGCAGCAGGCGCATGGGAACACCACCACCTCCAAGTTCCTCTCCAAATCACACACCATCCTGACTTGGAAGTATATCGGCCATTCCTTCATCGTTCCTGGGTCAAAATCCTGGAACTCCCTCCCTCACAGCACTGTGGGAGTACCTTCACCACACGGACTGCAATGGTTCAAGAAGGCGGCTCACCACCACTTTCTCGAGGGCAATTAGGGATGAGCAATAAATACTGGCCTTGCCAGCGATGCCTACATCAGATGAACGAATAAAAAACAATCTATCTGTATGTATCTTGTCCTATATTAATTATTCCATGTTCGACTGCTGACGTCTTTGGGCTGCAGTAATTTTCAGATTGCAGTTTTGCGATTGATTTAACAGTAGTTGGATCCTGTGCACTAAATGGGGCCGTTTGCTCATTGCTGCATTGATTTTCTTGGATGTAAACATCTAAAATCAAACCCGAGTCTTATCTCTGGGCTGAGTTTCAGTGAAAGCTGCAGGAAATGGACCTTGAAACTACAGCAACTGCCGGGTGATATCACCAGTAATACAGACACTTTACACACAGGGCAAACCTTTTCCACTGCTGCAGAATATTATCCCATTTTAGCACTGGAATATTACCAGATATCAGCGCGGGAATATTAACCGATATCAGCATAGGGAAAACAGCAACTTGTATTTGTCCAGCGCCTTTAACGTAGTAAAACGGCCCAAGGCGCTTCACAGGCGCGTTTATCAAACAAAATGTGACACCGAGCCAGATAAGGAGATATTAGGACAGGTGACCAAAAGCTTAGTCAAAGAGGTAGGTTTATGTAGGTATATGAGATGTTTGATCAAATTAGAATAGCCTGACATCGGTAGTGGGGAAAATGCTGGAGTCCACTATAAAAGATGTAATAGCAGAGCACTTGGAAAACAGTGACAGGATCGGACAAAGTCAACATGGATTTACAAAAGGTAAATCGTGCTTGACTAATCTACTGGAATTTTTTGAGGATGTAACTGGTAGAATAGATAAGGGAGAACCAGTGGATGTGGTGCATTTGGACTTTCAGAAAGCTTTCGATAAGGTCCCGCATAAGAGATTAGCGTGCAAAGTTAAAGCACATGGGATTGGGGGCAAGGTACTGTCTTGGATAGAGAACTGGTTGGCAGACAGGAAGCAAAGAGTTGGAATAAACGGGTCTTTTTCCGAGTGGCAGGCAGTGGCTAGTGGGGTACCGCAGGACCCCAGTTATTCACAATATATATTAATGATCTAGGCGAGGGAACTAGATGTAATATCTCCAAGTTTGCAGACGACACAAAGCTGGGTGGGCGTGTGTGCTGTGAGGAGGATACAGCGAAACTCCAGTATGATTTGGACAGGTTGGGTGATTGGGCAGATGCATGGCAAATGCAGTATAATGTGGATAAATGCGAGGCTATCCACTTCGGTGGCAAAAACAGGGAGGTAGATTATTATCTGAATGGCAGTAGATTGGGAAAAGGGGAAGTGCAACGAGACCTGGGTGTCATTGTGCACCAGTTGCTGAAGGTAAGCATGCAGGTGCAGCAGGCGGTTAAGAAGGCAAATGGTATGTTGGCATGCATAGCGAGAGGATTCGAGTACAGGAGCAAGGAAGTCTTGCTGCAGTTGTACAGGGCCTTGGTGAGACCACACCTTGAGTATTGTGTGCAGTTTTGGTCGCCTTATCTGAGAAAGGATGTTCTTGCCATGGAGGGAGTGCAGCGAAGATTCACCAGACTGATACCTGGGATGGCAGGAATGACGTATGAGGAGAGATTGGGTCGATTAGGCTTATATTCGCTGGAGTTTAGAAGAATGAGAGGGGATCTCATTGAAACTTATAAAATTCTAACAGGACTAGACAGACTAGATGCAGGAAGGATGTCCCCGATGGCGGGGGAGTCCAGAACCAGGGGTCACAGTCTAAAGATAAGGGGTAAGCCATTTAGGACTGAGATGAGGAGGAATTTCTTCACCCAGAGAGTGGTGAACCTGTGAAATTCTCTGCCACACAGGGCAGTTGAGGCCAATTCATTAAATATATTCAAGAAGGAGTTGGATATATTTCTTGAGGCTAAAGAGATCAAGGGATATGGGGAGAAAGCAGGGAGAGGGTACTGAGTTTGGATGATCAGCCATGATCTCATTAAATGGCGGAGCAGGCTCGAGGGGCCGAATGGCCTACTCCTGCTCCTATCTTCTATGTTTCTATGAGACAGGGTCGCTGGGTCAGAATCCTGGCACTCCCTCCCTAACAGCACTGGGAGCACCTTCGCCACACGGACTGCAGCGGTTCAAGAAGGGGGCTCACCACCACCTTCTCAAGGGCATTTAGGGATGGGCAATAAATGCCGGCCTTGCCACCGACGCCCACATCCCGAGAATGAATTTTTAAAAGTTTGACGGGAGAGGGAATCTGCAAAGTGCTGCAGATGTTTGACAGCTATTTTAGGAAGAACGATTTACATTTATACAACATCTCTCCAAAATGTCACAAAGTGTTTCACACACAATGAATTACTTTGAAGCACAGTGACTTGTACAGACATGCATGGCAGTCATTCATGCCAGCAAGATGCTACAAACAGCAATGAAATAAATAACCAGTTCATTCTCTGTCTAGCTGCGACGGTCGAGGAAAGAACCTTGGCGAGCGCCCCAATGCCCCCAGGACAGGCAGGTGGGGCTGAGTCCAGAGGCAGTGGTCCCTCAGTATGGCAGCGGACAATCAAACCCCCTCCCACCCCACCCACCGAAAGTGCTGGAAACACCCAGCGGGCCAGTCAGCCTCTGCGGAGAGAGAACAAAGAAGTCGATCAGGTGTGATCCCTTTGTTGAATGAAGAGGTCACAGCTGAAACATTAACTCCTCTGTCTCTCTCCCTCTCCACAGGGGCTGCCTGACCTGCGGAGTGATTCCAGCATTTTCTGTTTTTGTTTCACAGAATCATGGAACAGTCTAGCAGAGAACGAGGCCATTCGGCCCATCGAGTCTGCGCCGGCTCCTTCGAAGAGCAATCCAGTCAGTCCCGCTCCCCGCTCCTTCACCATATCCCCGCAATTTTTATCCTTCAAGTATTTATCCAATTCCCTTTTGAAGGCTACTATTGAATCTGTATCCGCCGCCCTATCAGGCAGCGCGTTCCAAATCCTAACCACTCGCTGCGTAAAAGAGTTTTTCCTCGTGTCGCCTCTGGTCCTTTTACCAATCACCTTCACTCTGTGTCCTCTGATTACCGACCCTTCAGCCATTGGAAACAGTTTCTCTTTATTTACTCTATCTAAACCTGTCATGATTTTAAACACCTCTATCAAATCTCCCCTTAATCTTCTCTGCTGTAAGGAGAACAACCCCAGCTTCTCCAGTCTATCCATGTAACTGGAATCCCTCATCCCTGGAACCATTCTAGGAAATCTCTTCTGTCCAATCCCTCTCCAAAGCCTTCACGCCCTTCCTAAAGTGTGGTGTCCAGAACTGGACCCAGTACTCCAGTTGGGACCGAACTAGTGATTTATAAAGGTTTAGCATAACTTCCTGGCTTTTGTGCTCTATGCCTCTATTTATAATGACCAGGATCTCATAGGCTTTATTAACTACTTTGTTAACCTGCCCTGCCACCGTCAAAGATTTGTGCACAAGCACCCCCAGGTGTGTCTGTTCTTGAAACCCCTTTAAAATTAATGATTGTCAGAATCTGCAGTTTTTTTCCTTTTTGCCTTTGCGACATGTTACGACCTCCAGTGCACAGCTCCCGAGCAAGTGGCATCAACACCAAAGTAAACTTGCCGGATTAGGTATATTAAAAAAACCAGGTGGATTCCCCACTGAGGCCTGAGTTAAAATTACAGTCGGGTCTCAATAATGTCATCAGGCAGCAACATGCATATATGAAGAAGGACCCCGTTGGCTCCGGGCGCCTGTCCTTGTTGCCTGCTCAGGAGAGCAGGTTAAAGATGCAGAGGTTGCTATCATGGCGGCTTTCGGACAAGAGCCAGGGCGAGTTTAACCGTCCTACCCGCCAGGTTTTTGCTGAGCAGGTGGGGTTAAATCCTGGCAGCCAGTCTCAGCCAATCAGCAAGTTTACGTTGATGCTGCCCCAGCTCGTGTGAGAACCCTTTTTATTCATTCCTGGGATGTAGGGCATCACTGGCAAGGCCGGCATTTATTGCCCATCCCTCATTGTCCTGAGAAGGTGGTGGTTGATGGGCCTTCTTTTGAACCGCTGGTAGCGGGTTTGATATGACTGAGTGGCCACTTCAGCAGGCAGTTAAGAGTCAACCATGTTGGTGTGCGATTGGAGTCACCTATCGGCCCAGACCGGGTAAGGACGGCAGGTTTCCTTCCCTGAAGGACATTAATGAACCAGTTGAGTTTTCACAACAATCTGACAGCTTCATGGTCACTTTTATTGATGTAACTGTTTTACTTACAGATTGGGAGTGGGCCTTTGGCGTAGCGGTAGCATCCCCGCCGCTAGGCCAGAAGGCGTAGGGTTTCGAACCCCGCTCCAGACAGTCCCGGCAAGTGGAGTCGGAGCTCCGGCTCTAAATTCTGGGTTGACATTCAGCGGGATACTTGCGTCCGTGGGTGTGGGTGACCCCCCCCCCCTTGTATGGGTTGTGGGAGCCCGTAAAACCCTCCCGCCATAGGACTAACCACCCTAATGACTGGTACAAAGATGGTTACGGTCACGGAAGGAGCGTTAATCGCGGCCAGAAATCCTTCCACCACTTCATACAGTTCCCCAAAGGGAACAGTGTGAAGACACGTACGACGACGACCTACAGATTGTTAAATTCCAATTCTCAAACTGCCCTGGTGGGATTTGAACTCGTGTTCGCTGGATTATTAGTCCCGTAACATAACCACTGCACCACGTGTCCCATCCACACAGCAGCACAACACTGAACCCACCAAAAAGCAGACTCAGAGATGACAGCACTGCCAGCCAAGCCTAGCTGACAATATTTTACGGCAAAGCTCATTGCAAGCGAGCAACGATTAGCTGCCGGTGCTCTCTGCGTGGACCATTGCGAGGCTAAAGAGAAACGGCAGGGAAGGGCGAGGTAGTTCCCACAGTACAGGGACGTCCTGTTACTGTAAACGTTGCTGGATGTACATTTATGTCACTGGGCTTCTTGTGCTTTTTGTGGATCGCATAGAAAAGATTGGACGACAATACAAAAAGCGACACATTAATAAAACTTTCAACAAACAGCAGAGAACAGATCCCAGGGTAACCCACATAATCTCAGGCAATGCCAGAGCAACAAAGCCCAACCTGCCAGGCTAATATGTTTACTCTGTAACGGGGATAAGCGCAATTAATCGTGCACATTACAGTGAGAGAGGAATTAATCGTGTGCATAAGCTCGCCAACCCTTGAACAACAACAATGACAACTTGTATTTATATAGCGCCTTTAATGAAGTAAAACGTCCCAGGGCGCTTGAACAAGTTGAAATCTGCAGGGTATTTCTGTGATAAGTTCTATGGGCTGAGTAAATCTTCTCTGGTAGGTCACAGAACGATCGTGGAAATGCAGGATTTGTGTCAGCGAGATAAAGCACAGGTTAGGGGCAGGTATTTTGACTTTGTGATCCCAATGTAGAGCATAGTGGAAATTCGGGTCACATGATTTGCCAACCACTAGTTAAAATGGTTGGAAAATCTGCATCGCGAGCCTGAGAGTATTCCCCAGCGCCAGGAATTCGGTCAATTACCCTGATTGAGTTCAGGACCAGTGAGGTTATTATTCATCGTAGAATGTGTTTAATGGATGCTTCTTAATGGAATTGCAGTGAGGTTTAGTGGCTCACAGGCTGTGCTGGATAGTGACACAGAGGCTAAAGCACTTGACTCATAACTAAGGGATTGCTGCCACTGCAAAGCCTCCATTAACAAGGCCCAGTGTGTCTCCTTTAAACTATGCCTAATGCAATTTTAGAATATAATTGAAAAAGCACAACTTCATTAAGCATGGATCAGTAGTGGAGGATCCAGCAGAGCGAACCATTGCATCAGCAGGGGCTGGAGAGGCAATATCCCATTGCCTTGAGCAAAATGTTAACACAACATTCTGACACACCGTGTTGGTCAGGCTAACGACCACTGCTATGCTTGGCTTTTGCACCAAGACTGAGCCTCCTCTCTGTACAACAGAATCTTCCATTTCATTTTATGTTTGTGCAACAAAGGGGCGTAACCATGTCTGTGTGTTACACTTTCAACGTAAATCCATCCTCAGTGTGTAAAGAAAGAAGACTTGCATTTCTATAGCACCTTTCATGGCCTCAGGACGTCCCAAAGCGCTTTACAGTCAATGAAGTGCTTTTTGAAGTGCAGTCACTGTTGTAATGTGGGAAAAGCGGCAGCCAATTTGCACACAGCAAGCTCCCACAAACAGCAATGTGATAATGACCAGATCATCTGTTTTAGTGATGTTGGTTGAGGGATAAATATTGGCCAGGACACCGGGGAGAACTCCCCTGCTCTTCTTTGAAATATTGCTTGGGATCTTTTACGTCCACCTGAGAGGGCAGACGGGACCTCGGTTTAACGTCTCATCCGAAAGCCGGCATCACCGACAGTGCAGCGCTCCCTCAGTACTGCACTGGGAGTGTCAGCCTAGATTATGTGCTCAAGTCCCTGGAGTGAGACTTGAACCCACAACCTTCTGACTCAGAGGCGAGGGTGCTGCCCACTGAGCCACGGCTGACACTTAATGATGTACAACAATCAATCACAGGAATGCCACTAGTCCCAGTTTCCGACTGCCCAGAAACTCAGACAGTTTTTTAAAAATAGGAGCCGGTTTCTTTCCCTTATCCCAGGCTCTGCTCCCAATGGCGTGAGGCACTGGGTGTGAGGGTCTTTAACAGAGTCCGGATCGACTTCCAGACCGACCAATATCCAGAGCCCTGGTCACGTTTGGCTTTGCAATAGGTGAGAAGCCTGTTGTGTGCATCTTTATACCAACTAGAGACAGCCGAAGAATGCAGAGAAGATACCGAGCCATCCTGACTGACAAATGAGAGCAGTGGGGAACTCGGACTCACTCCACTGCTTTGATGACTTGAGGTTTTACTGACTTCAAGCGCTTTGCACTGAAAAAACCCGACAGCGCTGCAGTAATAAAACAGCCGGGAGTTTGAGGTAGGAACGATCCTGTGGAGTTTGATCAACTCAGCACCACCTTCCCTGTAATTTCATATTCACATTGGAAAATGCATTTTCTGACGTCCTGGGGGGATTTATGACTAAATTGCTAACAGCAGCGTTCTTCCATTCTGGGAAATACTGGCTGGCTTCCTGCAGCATTTGGGCTGGATTTTCAGGTGAACAGACGCAGGGACTCGCTGCCAATGGCCAGCGGTTCGGTTCAGTGCTCAGGTACCTTCCCTGTCTTGGCAGTCAGCCTCCACTCGAAGTACCTACTCCTGCTCCTAGCTTCTATGTTTCTATGTTTAAGTATTAAAATATCCCTTGCGGCTCTTCTGCTCCTCGAGTGCCAGAAAAAACGTGGACTGTTTGAAAGGCGAAAGAGAGAAAGCCCAGGCATTGGGCGAAAAATCAATTTTAAAAGCCTGACTGCCAAGTCTGTCCCTGTTGGACGCTCTTGCTGCAAAATCGCATGTGTCATTTCAAAGAATAATGTTGAACACCTCCATCTAATCGCCCTGTGATTTCCCCTGTTCTAACAAAGAAGCCCCAATTTTCCAAGTCTCTCTTTCTATTTGTATTTTCTGGCACAAAGCAGCATTCCACCTGCGCTGTACCCGCCCCATTGCCCCAAGATCACTCCTATTGTGTGGAACCCAAAAACTGCACAGTACACCAACTGTAACCATACTAAGGTTTTAGGGGAAGGAAATACTGCATGACCTTGAGAGGGATATTCCAACACCCTCCTGGTCAAACTCCCACCTTCCACCCTCCATAAACTTCAGCTCATCCGAAACTCTGCTGCCCGTGTCCTAACTCGCACCAAGTCCCGTTCACCCATCACCCCTGTGCTCGCTGCCCCGTGTCCTAACTCACACCGAGTCCCGTTCACCCACCACCCCTGTGCTCACTGCCCCGTGTCCTAACTCGCACCAAGTCCCGTTCACCCATCACCCCCTGTGCTCGCTGACCCGTGTCCTAACTCACACCAAGTCCCGTTCACCCATCACCCTCTGTGCTCACTGCCCCGTGTCCTAACTCGCACCGAGTCCCGTTCACCCACCACCCCTGTGCTCACTGCCCCATGTCCTAACTCGCACCCAGTCCCGTTCACCCATCACCCCCTGTGCTCGCTGACCCGTGTCCTAACTCGCACCAAGTCCCGTTCACCCATCACCCCTGTGCTCGCTGGCCTACATTGGCTCCCGGTCCGGCAATGCCTCGAATTTAAAATTCTCATTCTTGTTTTCAAATCCCTCCATGGCCTCACCCCTTCCTATTTCTGTAACCTCCTCCAGTCCTACAACCCTTTGAGATCTCTGCGCTCCTCCAATTCTCGCCTCTTGCATATCCCCGATTTTAATCACTCCACCATTGGCGGCCGTGCTTTCAGCTGCCTGGGCCCCGAGCTCTGGAATTCTGGGGATGTTTGCTGATGACTGCACAGTGTTCAGTGCCATTCACAGCTCCACAGATAATAAAGCAGTCCGTGCCCGCATGCAACAAGACCTGGACGATGTTCAGGCTTGGGCTGACAAGTGGCAGGTAACATTCGCGCCACAGAAGTGCCAGGCAATGACTATCTCCAACAAGACAGAGTCTAACCACCGCCCCTTGACATTCAATGGCATTACCATCACCGAATCCCCCACCATCAACATCCTGGGGGGTCACCATTGACCAGAAACTTAACTGGACCAGCCACATAAATACTGTGGCAACAAGAGCAGGTCAGAGGCTGGGTATTCTGTGGTGAGTGTCTCACCTCCTGACTCCCCAAATCCTTTCCACCATCTACAAGGCACAAGTAAGGAGTGTGATGGAATACTCTCCACTTGCCTGGATGAGTGCAGCTCCAACAACACTCAAGAAGCTCGACACCATCCAGGACAAAGCAGCCTGCTTGATTGGCACCCCATCCACCACCATAAACATTCACTCCCTCCACCACCGGCATACCGTGGCTGCAGTGTGTACCATCTACAAGATGCACTGCAGCAACTCGCCAAGGCTTCTTTGGCAGCACCTCCCAAACCCGTGACCTCTTCCACCTAGAAGGACAAGGGCAGCAAGCGCATGGGAACACCACCACCTCCAAGTTCCCCTCCAAGTCACACATCATCCTGGCTTAGAAGTATTTTGCCGATCCTTCATCGACACTGTGTCAAAATCCTGGAACTCCCTCCCTAACAGCACTGTGGGAGTACCTTCACCACACGGACTGCAGCGGTTCAAGAAGGCGGCTCACCACCTCCTTCTCAAGGGTAATTAGGGATGGGCAATAAATGCTGGCCTTGCCAGCAATGCCCACATCCCATCAACGAATAAAAAAAAAAAATTCCCTCCCTAAAACTCTCCACCTCTCTCTCTCTTTCCTCTCCTACCTCTTTGACCAAGCTTTTGGTCACCTGTCCTAATATCTCCTTATGTGGCTCGGTGTCAAATTTTGTTTGATAACGCTCTTGTGAAGCGCCTTGGGATGTTTTACAACATTAAAGGCGCTATATAAATGTTGTTGTTGGGATACAGCAAGGAGTTGGGAGAGAGATACTGTAAGGAAGGGGTCATGGCAGAGAGTTTGGAGACAGTAAGCACTGTTACAGGAAATTAAACCTTGTGGCCCATCAGCGAGTCTCAGGCTGTGCCCGAACTGCTCTGTTTTGATTTAGAGAAACCGCTAGTTTAAAGTCTGAGGGCTGGATGTTCTTGAGTATGAAAATTATAAACCATTTGAAAGGCTGCACAATAACTCAGAGCGGGGAGAAAACCTCAGAGACCTCGGTGACTCATACACTCCCTTTGCCAGTCCATCGCAAAGCATCTCGAGCTGATTAATGTGCTGAAGTTGCTCTGTTAACTCAATGCCCTTGCACATCTCTCACTCCAACCAACAATGTTGATGGGCAACTGCTGCTTATGTCGTTATACAGGACCCCAAGGCTCAATCCATAAGGAATACATCGTCACCTTGGTGTTCTGGGTTATACAGGAGGCATCACTAACAGGATGAGATAGGAAGTGAAGTGTGTTAGCCAGGGCTAATGGGATGGTTTTCTCAGTAAGAGACTGAATTATTTTAAGCATTTCCATCACTTGCCTCCCACAGTTTAAAGTGTGGTGTAAAAGTTTTAAGTAACGTATGAAACTAGTTACTCTAATAGAGAAGATTAGATGCAGCTGCTGTTTTATTACCAGTATATTGGAGTAGAACCAGTTCAGGAATGCAGCACATGTGTGTACAGTCTCTTACTGAAAGACAGGGAAAGGGTCCAAACTTCAGTGGTGAGAATGAAGTTGGGGCCAGTGAACATGCAGAGAGCTCACTGTAGTTCAGATCAGTGACTGTACAGATCTGACTGTAGTTTATAGGAACGTAAGAATTTGGAGCAGGAGTCGGCCATTCGGCCCCTCGAGCCTGCTCCGCCTTTCAATAAGATCATGGCTGATCTTCTACCTCAACTCCACTTTCCCGCCCGATCCCCATATCCCTTAATTCCCTTAATATCCAAAAATCTATCGATCTCAGTCTTGAATATACTCAATGACTCAGCATCCACAGCCCTTTTGGGTTAGAGAATTCCAAAGATTCACAACCCTCTGTGTGAAGAAATTCCTCTCCGTTTCAGTCTTAAAAGGCCGACCCCTTATCCTGAGACTATGCCCCCTAGTTCCAGACTCTCCAGCCAGGGGAAACATCCTCCCAGCATCTACCCTGGCAATTTAGACCAGTGACTGTACTCGGCACTCGAGATGTGCCTAGCAAACACATCCAAAATTTCAGGGCTCTTGTGTGTTGTGGGCTGAGGCTCCATGAGAAGTGAGTCAAAAATATCAGGAGGGGCTGTACATCTCCACATGTCTGGGCTACAATTCAGCCCAAGTCCCAAAGAATAGCTGGGTTTCAGAGAAAGAAGCCTCTATCCCATCTGCCTGCGCTGTATCTCAGCCTCGGCCCCGGAGGATGGGACTTCTCCGGCATGAGCCAGATGTTGCTGTACTCCGACAGTCTCCACAATAAACATTTTCCGATTTACACAAATTATTTAAGAAATCAATTAATGAGAGCAGAAAGACAAATATGTGTGCTGTGCGTGTGTGTGTTAGGGGCATGTCTCTATGGTACCTGCCTGCGAGAGTCTGCCTTTAACTGTGTGATGTCAAGCATTTTTCCTTAAAAAAAGCTCTTTGTAAGTGATTTTTGTCTGAACCATGACACTTCCAGGGAACCAGCAACCGTTTAGACCAATTCTGTTGCATCTTTTTGATTTCATTGCGTTAGGGGAAGACAGAATCCGATGAAGCAACTTCCACTTGTTCAGTGTTTTGTCAAAGACTCTCTGTGATGGCCATGAATCAGCTCGAGTCAAGTACACTGGAGATCAGTGGAGATTTCATCCGAGGTTTACAAAATCGACTTGGAAAACAGACAAGCAATGTGGGTTTCTAAAGGCCACTGTAGTTTGAAATGCTAATCAGAGTCCGCCCCCAGTAATCTGCTGCCTGCAGCATCTCCTTCTTGTTGTGTGTGATATTACTAATAATTCTCATCTTACACAGGCCTTTCATGTTCATACTTTAAAAGCATGTTTTAGACTCACTGAGAGAACAAAGCCTTTTAGGATATCGCTGCTGCTACTGAACCAGGCTTTTCAAAGAGGTTACACCCAAACACACACATACATTACGGGAGAAATGTTTTTAGAGCTTTCTTCCCTCTCCTCCCCACTCCACCGCCCTCCTTCCCTCTCCTCCCCACTCCACCGCCCTCCTTCCCTCTCCTCCCCACTCCACCGCCCTCCTTCCCTCTCCTCCCCACTCCACCGCCCTCCTTCCCTCTCCTCCCCCCTCCTTCCCCGACTCCCAGCTTCCTCCTTCCCCATTCTCCCCCCTCTATCCTCCCCTCCACCCCTCCTCACACTCTCCTCCTCCCACTCTCCCCTCTCCTTCACTCCCTCCCTTCTCCTCCCCCTCTCCTTCTCCCACTGCCCCCCTCTCCTTCCCTCATTCCCCCCTCGCGATACACTCCCCCCCTCTATTTCCCCCCCAAGACACGCTGTGTGATGTTAAATTCCGTCTGGGTCAGTTATAATTCCAGGCAGTAAAAAATGGCATTAAGCCGAGAGGAAAAAAATAGCAGGAACAGTCTCCTTCACAAGTTGGCTGCAATATTTATGAAACAGGCCTCGAGTTCTGACCCCCTGACAATCTGCTGGAGGCTGTGACAGAACGAACTCCCTTCCAGAGTCTGTTCGCATGGCTGTAATGGGCGGTAGAAGAAGGCAAGCCATTTTCAGTTAATTGAGAGCAGAGGAGTCTGGATAACTCCACACCTCATCCAAGCACACTTCTGACCCAACTACAGCATAGCGATGAGCTACTCCCACTCAGTAACATTTCACAGGCACCCACACATGGTTTCTGAACAAACCATCTCCGGGCTTTCTAAACTCATGTTCTGCTGAGGAAGAACTAAAGAAATCTTTAGGACACGAAAGGAATATTCCTCCCCTCAAAGCTCATTCTTCCAGCTGCCTACTCCACCCCCAACCCAGTGCCCAACTGGGTTTTAAATGTTCCGAAAGAAAGGCTTGTTTTATAAATATTGCAGCCAACATGTTGAAGGAGACTGTTCCTCCTTTTCCCAGAGATTAGAGGACCTCTGGAACAGGCTGTGGACGCGGGCTCGCTGAATTCCTTCGAGCGAGAGCTGGCCCTGTTTCTGGCTGGGGCGGAGATCGCCTCTTACAGAAGGGTAGGTACTGCCGGGAATTCAGGGCCGGAGTGATCTCCTGGACTAGTTTCCATCGCCTAGATGGGTTGGAGAGGAATTTCCCAGATTGTTCTTTCCCCAAATTGGCCCGGGTTTTTATTATCTGGTTTTTGCCTCTCCCAGGAGATGCCATGGTTTCGGGTGGGGTGGAGAGTGTATGTTGTGATACACAAGGTATCACCATTGTGTGGGACAGGCTCGCTGGACCAGTCAGTCCCTGTTCGTATGTATAAACGTGTCTTATACAGCACCTTAGCACATCTCTCAGGCTGGCCCACAGCTCCCCACAGCCCAGGAGGTATGTTTGAAGTATAGTCACTGTTGCAATGCAGTTAAATGTGGCGGCGGTCTTGCACACAAGATCCCACAGGCAGCAGTGTGATGATGACCAGATCATCTGATTTAGTGATGTCGATTGAGGGATAAATATTGGTCCAGGACACCGGGGAGAACTCCCCTGCTTTACTTTCAACAGTGCCATGGGATCTTTTACTTCCACCGGAACAGGCAGACGGGGCCTCGGTTCAACATCTCACCCAAAGGATGGCACCTCAAGACGTTTCAAAGCACTTTATAGCTACTGAAGTACTTTCTGAAGTGTAGTCACTGTTGTAATGTAGCAAACAGGCCATTGTCGGGAGCGGTGAGAGCGGAGACTCAGTGAGTATTTAAACTCACTTTCGCGGTCTTTCTTTCACAGGCCATTGTCGGGAGCGGTGAGAGCGGAGGTTCAGTGAGTATTTAAACTCACTTTCGCGGGCTTTTTACCAATCTCACAGACTGGCGGCGGCATTCCAGAGCCACGTCACGATTCAAAACGTGACGCGGCCAGGAGGGAGCAGCTGATTGGGTGAGTATGGCCAGGTGAGTACTTATACTACTCTATACTTTGACAGTTAAGGTTCATAGTTTATAAAGTTTAGAAGGTCTTAATTTTGTGGTTATAGTTTCTAAGGTCTCTGTTGTGTAGCGGGGAGTGGTAGTAAACAAGGGCCCTTGAGTATATCATTTAATTGTTGTATAATTGGTGGTATTGATTCAATTTAAATTAATTAAAGGGTAAGTCATGGCAGGACAGCTCGGCCCTGTGGCATGCTCCTCCTGCACTATGTGGGAAATCAGGGACACTTCCTGTGTCCCTGACGACCATGTGTGCGGGAAGTGTATACAGCTGCAGCTACTGGCAGACTGCAGTGCGGCGCTGGAGCTACGAATGGATACATACTGGAGCATTCGCGATGTTGAGGACGTCGTGGATATCACGTTTAATCAGTTGGTCACACCGCAGGAAAAGGCTGCACAGGCAGGAAGGGAATGGGTGACCAACAGGCAGAGTAGTAGGCGCAGGCAGGTAGTGCAGGGGTCCCCTGTGGCCATCCCCCTCTCAAACAGATATACCGCTTTGGATATTGTTGGGGAGGATGGCTTATCGGGGGAAGGCAGCAGCAACCAACTTCCTGGCACCATGGATGGTTCTGCTGCACGGGACGGGAGGGAAAAGAGGAGAGCTATAGTGATAGGTGATTCTATTGTAAGGGGAATAGATAGGCATTTCTGCGGCCGCAAACGAGACTCCAGGATGGTATGTTGCCTCCCTGGTGCAAGGGTCAAGGATGTCTCGGAGCGGTTGCAGGGCATTCTGGAGGGGGAGGGTGAACAGCTAGTTGTCGTGGTGCATATAGGTACCAACGATATAGGTAAAAAACAGGATGAGGTCCGAAAAGCTGAATATAGGGAGTTAGGAGGTAAATTAAAAAATAGGACCTCAAAGGTAGTAATCTCAGGATTCCTACCAGTGCCACGTGCTAGTCAGAGTAGAAATAGAAGGATATTTCAGATGAATGCGTGGCTAGAAGAATGGCGCAAGGAGGAGGGATTCAAATTCCTGGGACATTGGAACCAGTTCTGGGGGAGGTGTGACCAGTACAAACTGGATGGTTTGCATCTGGGCAGGACCGGGACCGATGTCCTAGGGGGAGTGTTTGCTAGTGCTGTTGGGGAGGCTTTAAACTAAAATGGCAGGTGGATGGGAACCTGTGCAGGGAGGCAGAGGAAAGGGAAGCAAGGATAGAAGCAAAAGACAGGAAGGAGAAAAGCAAAAGTGGAAGTCAGAGAAATCAAGGGTGTAAATCAAACATGGCTGCAGTAAACAATAATTCTAAAAGATCTAAGAGTGTTAAAAAAACAAGCCTGAAGACTTTGGCCTAGAAATTCAGTATAGCCGCGTTTGGGGCGCTGGTCCTGGCGATGCACAAAGTTTAGCGCCATGCACAATTTAGCGCCACCTAGCACGATATTGGGTTGCAGCGCCCCTAAAGGTGATTGTGGCGCTAAATCAGGCGCTGCACGCTACTCTTAAGGCGCTAACCCGGTGGCGCAACCCAATTTCGCGGCAGTGGGGCGCAGCGAGGGTGCTGTCAATAATCACTTTCCCTGAGACACAGTGGCGCCGGCCAGCTCTTAAAGGGGCAGGTCAATTGGCATCACCAGACACACTCAAAGCGGTGGGAGCCTACCTGTGGCGCACCAGCCTAGCAAGACATGGAAAGGGTGAGGCTGAGGTTGGAACGCCTCACTGATGGGGCATTGGATGCTTTGGTTGGCGCAGTGGAATCAAGGCCAAGGAAAATGGTCGGAATGTGATTTATGTTTTGGACAGTCTCCCGGGTGTGAGAGGCAGTTGTGTCAGTGTATTAGTTTTGCTTTCTGTTGCCATAGCTTTCTCATGTTTGAAGGAACCACATTTTGTGTAATGAAACACTTTCTTCATTTACAATGGCCATGCCTGCTATTTACATGCATCTTGCCCTTCACAGGCTTGGGGGTATCAGACCGGTTCCATTCCTGTTCTTGGAATGGCAGCAAGCATTCCGTGAGAGGGGCCTAGAAGCTACTTCTGATCAGCCTCTGACGCGCAGCCTGAGAAGAGCCGCTCGCGTAGAAGTTCAGGCCAGCAGCCATCTTCTCAGCCGCCGACAGAGATGTCCTGCACCTTATCTGAGGCTGCAGATCTGGCTGAAGCAGCTGGCACAGCTCAGTCACCACCTCCTTTCTAAATCGCAGCCTTCTGACACACTGCTCCTCCGGCATGTTCATGTAGGAAAACTGCTGTCGGATAACCCTGCCAGCGTAAGGTCTGCTGTGGCGACGTCTGTTGGCCCTCCTCCATCTGGCCATGCCCGCCCCCCTCTCCCTGTGTCTCAGTGCCCTTTCCAGATGATTCAGCAGCAGGACGTTCCCCTCCAATGCAGCCCCCATAATAAATGCCCACAGGAAGGTTCCCCTTTGTCAAGGCTCACCAACAGCAAGGTGATGGTCAGAAGGCTGAAGATCGTCTGCCTGCGCTGGCTCAGTGGTCAAATGGCTCTCAGTGTGCAGCTCAGCAACTCTTTGTAGCTCTCGAGGAAGTTGTGATCCAAAAATGGCTGCCGCTTTTAAACCACACCAGTCCCCTTTAAATAACGCTCCTCCAGCCCGAGAGCGATTTGGTAAGGCCCAGGTAAGCTGTCACTATTAGCGCCAGGCGCTACGGAGGGGGGCACCACTGAATTTCCGGTCCGGGGCACCCAAAAGGCGCTGCACACTCAAATTACGTCATAATCAGCCTGCGCCCATGAGTGGGCGCTAAGATTTAGCGCCGGCGCTAAATGTATGCTCAATATGGGGCGAGGCGCTAGGCGCCTTGCGCCCGCCCGGAAATTGGCTAGCGCCCCACTTCTCGGCCTCTTTAGGCGTTAATCGGTGGCGCTATCAACCGAATTTCTCCCCGTTTGTGTCTTAATGCGAGGAGCATTCGCAATAAGGTGGATGAATTAGCTGCGCAAATAGATGTAAACGGATATGATATAATTGGGTTTACGGAGACATGGCTCCAGGGTGACCAAGGCTGGGAATTCAACATCCAGGGATATTCAATATTCAGCAAGGACAGGGAAAAAGGAAAAGGAGGTGGGGTAGCATTGCTGGTTAAAGAGGAGATTAACACAATAGTAAGGGTATTAGCTCTGATGATGTGGAATCTGTATGGGTACAGCTGAGGCAGAAAACGTTAGTGGGAGTTGTATACAGACCCCCAAACAGTAATGCTGAGATTGGGGATGGCATTAAACGGGAAATTAGAGATGCGTGCAATAAGGGCACAGCAGTTATCATGGGTGACTTTAATCTACATATAGATTGGTCTAACCAAATTAGTAACAATACTGTGGAAGAGGAATTCCTAGAGTGTATACGGGATGGTTTCCTGGACCAATATGTCGAGGAACCAACTAGAGATCAGGCCATCTTAGACTGGGTATTATGTAATTAGAAAGGATTAATTAGCAATCTTGTTGTGCGAGGCCACTTGGGGAGGAGCGATCATAATATGATAGAATTCTTCATTAAGATGGAGAGTGAAGTAGTTGATTCAGAGACTTGGGTACTGAATTTAAATAAAGGAAACTACGATGGTATGAGGCACGAGTTGGCTAGGATGGATTGGGGAATGTTATTTAAAGGGTTGACGGTAAATAGGCAATGGCAAACATTTAAAGATCGCATGGATGAACTACAGAATTTCTTCATCCCTGTTTGGCATAAAAATAAAACAAAAAAGGTGACTCAACATCGGCTAACAAGGGAAATTAGGGATAGCATAAGATCCAAGGAGAGGACATATAAATTGGCCAGAAAAAGCAGCAAACCTGAGGGTTGGGAGCAGTTTAGGATTCAGCAAAGGAGGACAAAGGGATTAATTAAGAGGGGGAAAATAGAGTATGAGAGTAAGCTTGCAGGGAACATAAAAACTGACTGTAAAAGCTTCTATAGATATGTGAAGAGAAAAAGATTGGTGAAGTCAAGCGTAGGTCCCTTGCAGTCAGAATCAGGGGAATTTATAATGGGGAACAAAGACATGGCAGACCAATTAAATACATACTTTGGTTCTGTCTTCACAAAGGAGGACACAAAAAAACTCCCAGAGATGTCGGGGAAGATAGGGTCTAATGAGAGGGAGGAACTGAATGAAATCAGTATTTGTAGGGAAATGGTGTTAGGGAAATTGACGGCATTGAAGGCCGATAAATCCCCAGGGCCTGATAATCTACATCCTAGGGTACTTAAGG
This sequence comes from Somniosus microcephalus, assembly GCF_052327205.1. Lineage (NCBI taxonomy): Eukaryota > Metazoa > Chordata > Chondrichthyes > Squaliformes > Somniosidae > Somniosus > Somniosus microcephalus. The sequence goes on from NC_141012.1 coordinate 4,018,751, forward strand.
AAGTGGCCTTAGAAATCGTAGATGCATTGCTGGTCATCTTCCAAAATTCTATAGACTCTGGAACAGTTCCCATGGATTGGAGGGTAGCTAATGTAACCCCACTATTTAAAAAAGGTGATAGAAATAAAACGGGGAATTATAGACCGGTAAGCCTGACATCGGTAGTAGGGAAAATGCTAGAGTCCATTATAAAAGATGTAATAGCAGAGCACTTGGAAAACAGTGACAGGATTGGACAAAGTCAACATGGATTTACAAAAGGTAAATCATGCTTGACTAATCTACTGGAATTTTTTGAGGGTGTAACTGGTAGAATAGATAAGGGAGAACCAGTGGATGTGGTGTATTGGACTTTCAGAAGGCTTTTGATAAGGTTCTGCATAAGAGACTAGCATGCAAAGTTAAAGCACATGAGATTGGGGGTAAGGTACTGACTTGGATAGAAAACTGGTTGGCAGACAGGAAGCAAAGAGTTGGAATAAATGGGTCTTTTTTCCGAGTGGAAGGCAGTGACTAGTGGGGTACCGCAGTGATCGGTGCTAGGACCCCAGTTATTCACAATATATTAATGATCTAGACGAGGGAACTAGATGCAATATCTCCAAGTTTGCAGACGACACAAAGCTGGGTGGGTGTGTGTGCTGTGTGGAGGATGCAGAGAAACTCCAGTACGATTTGGACAGGTTGGGCGATTGGGCAGATGCAGTATAATATGGATAAATGCGAGGTTATCCACTTTGGTGGCAAAAACAGGAAGGCAGATTATTATCTGAACGGCAATAGATTGGGAAAAGGGGAAGTGCAACGAGACCTGGGTGTCTTTGTCCACCAGTCGCTGAAGGTAAGCATGCAGGTGCAGCAGGCGGTTAAGAAGGCAAATGGTATGCTGGCCTTCATAGCGAGAGGTTTCGCGTACAGGAGCAAGGATGTCTTGCTGCAGTTGTACAGGGCCTTGGTGAGGCCACACCTTGAGTATTGTGTGCAGTTTTGGTCGCCTCATCTGAGGAAGGCTGTTCTTGCCATGGAGGGAGTGCAGCGAAGATTCACCAGGCTGATACCTGGGATGGCAGGAATGACGTATGAAGAGAGATTGGGTCGATTAGGCTTATATTCGCTAGAGTTTAGAAGAATGAGAGGGGATCTCATTTAAACTTATAAAATTCTAACAGGACTAGACAGACTAGATGCAAGAAGGATGTTCCCGAAGGCGGGGGAGTCCAGAACCAGGGGTCACAGTCTAAGGATAAGGGGTAAGCCATTTAGGACTGAGATGAGGAGGAATTTCTTCACCCAGAGAGTGGTGAACCTGTGGAATTCTCTACCACAGAACGTAGTTGAGGCCAATTCATTAAATATATTCAAGAAGGAGTTAAATATATTTCTTAAGGCTAAAGGGATCAAGGGATATGGGGAGAAAGCAGGGACAGGGTACTGAATTTGGATGATCAGCCATGATCTCATTGAATGGTGGAGCAGGCTCGAGGGGCCGAATGGCCTACTACTGCTCCTATCTTCTATGTTTGTATGTTTCAAACGCGGCAGCCAATTTGTGCAGAGCAAGTTTCCACAATCAGCAATGAGATAAATGTTTTAATGATATTGGTTTGGGGATAGATATTGGCCAGGACACCAGGGAGAACTCCCTGCTCTTCTTCGAAATAGTGCCATGGAATCTTTTACGTCCATCTGAGGGGACAGCCGGGACATCAGTTTAACATCTTATCCGAAAGACGGCACCTCCGACAGTTCGGCACTCCCTCAGTACTGCCCCTCCGACAGTGCGGCGCTCCCTCAGTACTGCCCCTCCGACAGTGCGGCGCTCCCTCAGTACTGCCCCTCCGACAGTGCGGCGCTCCCTCAGTACTGCCCCTCCGACAGTGCGGCGCTCCCTCAGTACTGCCCCTCCGACAGTGCGGCGCTCCCTCAGTACTGCCCCTCCGACAGTTCGGCACTCCCTCAGTACTGCCCCTCCGACAGTGCGGCGCTCCCTCAGTACTGCCCCTCCGACAGTGCGGCGCTCCCTCAGTACTGCCCCTCCGACAGTGCGGCGCTCCCTCAGTACTGCCCCTCCGACAGTGCGGCGCTCCCTCAGTACTGCCCCTCCGACAGCCTTCTCAGCACTGCACTGGAGCATCGGCCTAGATTTTTGTGCTCACATCTCTGGCGTGAGACTTGAACCCACAACCTCTGACTCAGAGGCGAGAGTGTTACCCACTGAGCCAAGGGTGGCATCATTGCCTGTGTAACAACAGTCACTACACTTCAAAGTCGTTAATTGTATATAAAGCTCTTAGAGACACTTCTACGAGAAATTATAAGGTAAAAAATTATGTTTATTTTCTTTATAATGAAGAACGGTGAGACCAGCACCAAACACCACCTTCAGGAGAGGAAGGGAATAAGTTGGGGAAAAAACGTTATTGAATGTTTTCATGTTTAGAGAGTATTACCAGAACTGAACCCGATTGCTCTCATTATATCACTCCTTTCTCTAATTCATATTCCACCTGTACTTTGTGCTCACTCGCTGGGTCCTCCAGGACTGGTAGGACATAATTTTCCTGCAAGTGATTCAGGGATAATCTCCGTCGACCTACGGATGTTGAAATCTTCAGTCTCTGGCGAGCTTCTGGGGGAAGGTGGCAAGAGACGTCTGCTCATGTTGGGGGAGCAGTAATCTGAGCAAGAGTTACAGGTGGGCAGAATGCAGCACTGCAGATACACAGGATCCCTGTTGGGCACAGGATAGTGTGTGGCACAAAGAGACCTTTCTAAAGTGGGAAGTAAGTAAAATAAGGTGAGCTCCGGATGAAGAGCAGTACTGGTAGGTTTTTATTTTCTCTAAATTCCCTAATAGGAGTGACTTACACCCCTTGTACTTTAAAGGGCAAGTGTGTCTTTGGAAGCAAGCTCGGGAAGAACCAGTACCATCAGAGGCCCCGAGTGTCCCCTTGATAGGGGGTTTAGCTTGTTGCCTCCAACTGCTGGATTCCTCCAGCTGCAAGTATAAGCGCGAGGACATTGTGGTCACGAGCACCATTGGGGATCTTGGTCACGAGCACCGTTGGGGATCTTGGTCACGAGCACCGTTGGGGATCTTGGTCACGAGCACCGTTGGGGATCTTGGTCACGAGCACCGTTGGGGATCTTGGTCACGAGCACCGTTGGGGATCTTGGTCACGAGCACCGTTGGGGATCTTGGTCACGAGCACCGTTGGGGATCTTGGTCACGAGCACCGTTGGGGATCTTGGTCACGAGCACCGTTGGGGATCTTGGTCACGAGCACCGTTGGGGATCTTGGTCACGAGCACCGTTGGGGATCTTGGTCACGAGCACCATTGGGGATATTGGTCACGAGCGGTGTTGGGGATCTTGGTCACGAGCACCATTGGGGATATTGGTTACGAGCACCGTTGGGGGTCTTGGTCACGAGCACCATTGGGGATCTTGGTCACGAGCACCATTGGGGATCTTGGTCATGAGCACCGTTGGGGATCTTGGTCACGAGTGGTGTTGGGGATTTTGGTCACAAGCACCGTTGGAGATCTTGGTCACGAGCGGTGTTGGGGATCTTGGTCACGAGCGGTGTTGGGGATCTTGGTCACGAGCACCATTGGGGATATTGGTTACGAGCACCGTTGGGGATCTTGGTCACGAGCACCGTTGGAGATCTTGGTCACGAGCACCATTGGGGATCTTGGTCATGAGCACCGTTGGGGATCTTGGTCACGAGTGGTGTTGGGGATTTTGGTCACAAGCACCGTTAGGGATATTGGTCACAAGCACCGTTGGGGATCTTGGTCACGAGCGGTGTTGGGGATCTTGGTCACGAGCACCGTTGGAGATCTTGGTCACGAGCGATATTGGGGATCTTGGTCACAACACCGTTAGGGATATTGGTCACAAACACCGTTGGGGATCTTGGTCACAAGCGGTGTTGGGGATATTGGTCACGAGTGGTGTTGGGGATCTTGGTCACAAGCACCATTGGGGATCTTGGTCACGAGCGGCGTTGGGGATCTTGGTCACGAGCGGCGCTGGGATCTTGGTCACGAGCACCGTTGGGGATATTGGTCACGAGCGGTGTTGGGGATATTGGTCACGAGCGGCGTTGGGGATCTTGGTCACGAGCGGTGTTGGGGATCTTGGTCACGAGCGGTGTTGGGGATCTTGGTCACGAGCGGCGCTGGGATCTTGGTCATGAGCACCGTTGGGGAGCTTGGTCACGAGCGGTGTTGGGGATCTTGGTCACAAGCGGTGTTGGGGATCTTGGTCACGAGCACCATTGGGGATCTTGGTCACGAGCGGCGTTGGGGATCTTGGTCATGAGCGGTGTTGGGGATCTTGGTCACAAGCGGTGTTGGGGATCTTGGTCACGAGCACCGTTGGAGATCTTGGTCACGAGCGGTGATGGGGATCTTGGTCACGAGCGGCGCTGGGATCTTGGTCACGAGCACCGTTAGGGATCTTGGTCACGAGCGGTGTTGGGGATCTTGGTCATGAGCGGTGTTGGGGATCTTGGTCACGAGCACCGTTGGGGATCTTGGTCACGAGTGGTGTTGGGGATCTTGGTCACGAGCGGTGTTGAGGATCTTGGTCACGAGCGGTGTTGGGGATCTTGGTCACGAGTGGTGTTGGGGATTTTGGTCACGAGCGGTGTTGGAGATTGCTGAGCTCTACCTCATTCCCCCAACATCAGGCCAGATCCCAAGCAGCCTAGCAAAGTCTAGATGCAACCTTGCACTAACTGAGCGTGTAGATTCTGAACATGAGCAGTTCTTCATCTGAAGCACTGAGGGAAACTGGGTTATACTACAGAGCCAAGAAATGTTACACAATTAGATTATATTATAGAACCAGGTTACATTACAGAATTGGATTATATTACAGAGTCAGGTTGTGTGACAGGACAGAGTTATTTTGCAAACAGTGTTCTAATACAACATGGACTATATGGCAGACTGGGTTCTATTACATGACTGGGCTAATTACAAATTTGATCATCATAGAGGCTCATTTCTATTACAGGACTGGGTTACAGTAGAGGCTGTTGCTCTCTTGGCCACTCCGCACGTCCCACAGCCTTTAGTTAACAAAACCACAGAAATGGCAAGCAATTTCAGCCTCCGAACCTGTAGGTATTTTTCTGTAATGTTGCTAATCCATGGCATAGGTCACAGTGTGAGCAGCTATACAGTACAGTGCTTTGAGAGTACTTTCAGTTCAAGATGACCTTTCTGGTTGAGATGTGATGACCTTTAACTAGCCGAGCGCTGAGGTACTCGAGCACTGGGTATTGAAAGGAGTGCTAATTGCTTCAGAATGAAAGAATAAAGTGGTTGGTGAGCATGGAGCTAACAATGTTCAATAACCTCTGACACAAACAACACATGCAGTCACACATTCCTGTTACCAGCGGGGAGATGACTGCAGTAACTCTTCACGGTCTAAGCGTGTCTGGGCAGGCAAGGTGAGAATATAAGGCACACAATGTACACAAATCTTTGAAGGTGGCAGGACAAGTTGAGAAGGCTGTTAAAAAGGCATACGGAATCCTTGGCTTTATAAATAAAAAGAGGCATAGAGTACAAAAGCAAGGAAGTTATGCTAAACCTTTATAAAACACTGGTTAGGCCCCAGCTGGAGTATTGTGTCCAATTCTGGGCACCGCACTTCAGGAAGGATGTCAAGGCCGTGGAGAGGGTGGAGAAGAGATTTACTAGAATGGTACCAGGGATGAGGGACTTCAGTTATGTGGAGAGACTGGAGAAGCTGGGGTTGTTCTCCTTAGAGCAGAGAAGGTTAAGGGGAGATTTGATAGAGGTGTTTAAATCATGAAGGGTTTTGATAGAGTAAATAAGGAGAAACTGTTTCCAGTGGCAGGAGGGCCGGTAACCAGAGGACACAGATTGAAGTGAATGGCAAAAGAACCAGAGGCGACTTGCGGAAACATTTTTTTACACAGCGAGTTGTTGTGATCTGGAATGCGCTGCCTGAAAGGGCGGTGGAAGCAGATTCAATAGAATGGGATAAATACTTGAAGGGAAAAAAAATTGCAGGACTATGGGGAACGAGCAGGGGAGTGGGACTAATTGGAGAGCTCTTTCAAAGAGCCGGCACAGGCACGATGGGCCGAATGGCCTCCTCCTGTGCTGTATCCTTCTATGATTCTACATGCTATGTTGAGGAGGTGACGTAATCTGCTGGGTGATTACAGTAACGAAGCAAAGCTTCCTCGATGGCTCCGTGTACACATGCACCAATGTGGTACTGTGTCATGCAGCCAGTCTGTGCCAGGTTAGCTAAGCAGCCTGGACAGACATTGGAACGATAAAATGGCCATCATTCCCGGGCCAGAGAGGTGAATATCAGTGGGATTCCCATTATCAAGTGAGTCCTGCTGGGAAAGTGCATGTGTTTGACTAAAAGGTGAGCACGGGATTGGGATCGGGCTCAGCTGCGATGCCATTCATGGTGGAATAGCCGATTGACACTCATTGTCTCGGCTCACATATGAACAATGGACACTTGCGTGGGATATCAGAGGATTCTGGAACATTTGTGAAATCGCACCCAGTATTAAGTACCTTCAGGAAGTGAGGAGGAAATTGTAAGAAAGGTAGATACTGCTTGTGTAGGATATTGATTATTTGTGCAGGGCTGTGGGGAAAGAGCAGGGGAGTGGGACTAATTAGAGAGCTCTTTCAAAGACACGATGGGCCGAATGGCCTCCTTTGTGCTGTATCGTTCTACGAGGATCTATCAGTTCTTAACTGCTGACCACTGGAGGCATGTAGTGGACAGCAGCAACCCTGGTGACCACTGGAGGCATGTAGTGGACAGCAGCAACCCTGGTGACCACTGGAGGCATGTAGTGGACAGCAGCAACCCTGGTGACCACTGGAGGCATGTAGTGGACAGCAGCAACCCTGGTGACCACTGGAGGCATGTAGTGGACAGCAGCAACCCTGGTGACCACTGGAGGCATGTAGTGGACAGCAGCAACCCTGGTGACCACTGGAGGCATGTAGTGGACAGCAGCAACCCTGGTGTCGGGAACTGTTCGCTTTTAAATGGAGCTCAACATTTCTGTGTCACGTGTTCTCTGAATAAACAGAAACAGCGGCAGTGTCCGAGAATGCAATCTAAATCCACAAAGGGTTAATGGAACGATGGAGGAACTGGCAGCCTGGTGGCCCTCGTCCTCTAGTTTAGTCGGCACCACATGGCAAACGGATCTCTTGGAAGAGTCTTCTACAGTCTCTGAATGTCATTGTTCTCACAACACAATGCAGCTTGCTGACAGTGAACATCTCCAACTCCCAAACGCATTCATACCCGGTCACTGTGGGAAACACATCTTAACGTCTAAATTAGTAGCACGTCAGCAAGAAGCACAGAAAAGGCTCAAAGCTCCAAATGTGCCAACTAGAGGTGGGAAGGTCGGGGCACAAGGCCTGACAAGAACTCATAGGAACAGGAGGAGGCCATTCAGCCCCTCGAGCCTGTTCCGCCATTGAATGAGATCATGACTGATCTGTATCTTGACTCCATCTACCCACTTTGGTTCTGTAACCCTTAATAGCCTTGCCTAACAAAAATGTATCAATCTCAGTTAATCTTCTACACTTGAGGGAATACAAGCCTAATTAGTCAATTTAAAATATATAGAAAAGCGCACAATTTACTTCATGATAAAATTAGAGCAACAATTTAGCAATAATGTAGGGCAGGAAAAAGATGTATTAACTGAGGGGCTTTCGCACTGGGCTTGATGAGTTCAGCTCCTGGAGACTGATGCCCAGCCTGCCCGCACCCTGAGTTTACACTACAGAGAACAATTCTCTCTCCCTGGGCAGCACCCACAATAATCCAAGCCAAGGCTTCTTTGACAGCACCTCCCAAACCCGCCACCTCTTCCACCTAGAAGGACAAGGGCAGCAGGCACATGGGAACACCGCCACCTCCAAGTTCCCCTCCAAGTCACACACCATCCTGACTTGGAAGTATATCTTTCATCATCGCTGGGTCAAAATCCTGGAACTCCCTCCCTAACAGCACTGTGGGAGGACCTTCACCACATGGACTGCAGCGGTTCAAGAAGGCGGCTCACCACTACCATCTCAATGGCAATTAGGGATGGGCAATAAACACTGCCCTTCCCAGCGACGCCCACATCCCATAAACTAATATAAAAAAAATCTGGGGCTACCCTTCTACCGCTGGGAGAGAGCCGGGCTTCCCGCTAGCTGTAAACTGTATGGACGCCGGACTCCCGGAGTCTAAAAGGAGCCAGCACCAGCTTGGCAAATGAACGCAGTGCGCTCTGCACAGAGGAATGAGACACAGCAGACAGACGTTGGGAGTTAACAAGTAGGCCAGCAAGTAAATCTCACACACCTTACAGGATCAGATCTCAGGAGCCAGAAAACAACCTCTGTTTTTCTCAAACAGGGAAAAGATCAAAAGCAATTTTAAAAATTGAGAATTCCTCCTGCTTAAATGTTATAAAGTGGAAATGAAGACACAGAGGACTTGACTCTCACATTACAGTTTTCCCTCCGAATACAACAAAATCCAAATCTTGTTACCGATATTATTTTGCTGTCTTGATATGAAATCTTGTCGCAAATCTCAGTGCTCGCACTTTAGCAACTTTGTCAACACCGAAACTGATTTGTGTTTGAGCAGTTTTCAGACAGATTTATACGCATGTTTACTCCCAGTTTTGGCATTTGTGACAGTTTTGAGTTGATCAAAATCATCCACAATAAAATGGCTGGAAGATGCCTTTATCATATGAGAAACAGAAACTTCTGCAATGGATATTTATTAGCATTTCTGCTGTGTGGCTGCCCACAGGTTAATATACATCCTGCCTTGGGGGTTAAATTCGATGTCTTAGAAATTCATCTCAGGCTGAGGCGCAACACACGCGTTATTGGATGGGCCACCCATTATACGCAGCACCTGAGATTCCGTTCTATTGCAGTCGATGGAACTGCTGCGTATAACGGGCGGCCAATCCAATACTGCCCGTTTAGCACCTCCGCCCAAGACGAATTTCTAGGCCTGTGTCTGACCATTATTCTATGAAACTCTAAGTGGATTTTGTTATTATACATATTCCTTTAACCATCATTTTTTTTAAAATCCATTACCTTTATAAAGCGGATGTTGGCATGCACTCCTGTCCTTGCCAAGCTCCCGAGTGGAACAGAATCAACTTAAGATTCTGGTCCTAATCCCCTCGTGGCCTTGTCCCTCGCTTCCCCTGTGATCTCCTCCAACTGTAGGCTGCTGCAGGCACCTTTCACACCTCAAACACCAGCCCACTTCGGGTCTGCTGCCGCTCTCTCCTCGTTCCTTTTCCTCTCCTGCTCAGTGTCCTTTTGTCCTTCACTGCCACGTGAAGTGCGCCGAAATGTGTCCCTGCACACGAGAGCTACAGGAATGTAACGTGATGTTTAATACAGAACGTGATGGCTTGAATGTGACACTCTCAACACTTAGACGAGCAGATCTGACGTTGCTCACGTTGATTCAGGGGTTATGCTATTGCTGGGATTTGGGAGCGATGCACATCTCCACTGAAGGGATTTGGAAAGAAGTTTGCAGGAGATCTGCCCAGTGATGTGGGAGTTCAAAAAATAGCATTTCCCTTCCCCACACTGCAGGCCTCGATTTTAAAATTCTTGTCCTTGTGTTCAAATCCCAACATAGCCTCGCCCCTCCCAACCTCTGTAACCTCCTCCAGCCTTACAACCCTCCGAGGTCTCTGCACTCCTCCACTTCTGGCCTCTTGCACATCCCCGATATCCATCACTCCACTGTTGGCGGCCGTGTTTTCAGCCGCTGAGGCCCTAAGCTCTGGAATTCCCTCCCTAAACCTCTCCGCCTCTCTCTCCTCCTTTAAGACGTTCCTTAAAACCGACCTCTCTGACCAAGCTTTTGGTCGCCTGTCCTAATATCTCCTTATGTGGCTCGGTGTCAACTTTTGTTTGATAAACGCTCCTGCGAAGAGCCTTGGGACGTTTTACTACATTAAAGGCGCTATATAAATGCAAGTTGTTGTTGTTCCCCTCACATACCACAATGACAGAAATAACTAACACTGTACGAGTCTTGGAGGAAGCAACGCTTTATTCAGCACATCAAATCTGGACTCTGTCCCATCTACTTATAAAAGAAGGAGCTTGCATTTAGAGAATTGTTGCATCTCTCAACCATTCCAGAGTGGTTCCCACAATGAATTGTGTCACGATGCAGCCACTGACAGTGTTCCCTGCTGCTGTGCCTCGGCACCCTGTGATCTTCTGCCCATTCACTCTATGGATATAAAACTACTGCTGGTGGGAACAGAAGCAGAAAACCCAGGCCGCTAGGCTAAAGGCGCAGGATCTAATAGTGAGGGCTAAAGAATATACGGAAAAGATTAAGCTCATTTACATAGTTTTCCTTACCCAGTATCCATACAATGGTCTCTGCAACTGTACGTAGCATGACTAAAAGATTCTGCTTAAATAAATTCAGGCACCAGCGATCTCCGATAGAAAATAAAAGTACATAAAATGTTACTGAATAAGTTAATCATTTTCTTGTAAATGTCACATTTTTTCATGTCTTTATTATATTACAAACTCTGCTTCCAGCATTACATTCCTCACCTTAGTGAGAATCCAAGAGAGCAGGCAGAGGGTTTCCAAAACGTATTTAGAGTGAGTTTGTTGGTTCCCCTTTTTATTGGCAGCCATTTGCTGACAACCCGTTTTTGATTCATGGTTTTCGAACTATGATTAGTGACTTGTTCCCACTTGCTGATTGGGATGGTGTGATAGAAGTCTGCAAGCGTAACACCGAAGTGTGACAGACAAAGCACTTTGCGTGTGTATATATATATATATATATAATATATAAAAAAGAAAAGGCTTGCATTTATATAGCGTCTTTCATGACCACCGGATGTCCCAAAGCTCTTTACAGCCAATGAAGTACTTTTTTGAAATGTAGTCACTGTTGTAATGTAGGAAATATGGCAGCCAATTGCCACATCAGCAAGCTCCCACAAACAGCAATGTGACAATGATCAGATAATCTGTTTTTGTTATGTTGTTTGTGGGATAAATATTAGCCAGGACACCAGGGAGAATTCCCCTGCGCTTCTTCAAAATAGTGCCATGGGATCTTTTATGTCCACATGAGAGAGCAGACGGGGCCTTGGTTTACCATCTCATCCGAAAGACAGCACCTCCGACAGTGCAGCACTCCCTCAGTACTGCCCCTCCGACAGTGCAGCGCTCCCTCAGTACTGCCCCTCCGACAGCGCAGCGCTCCCTCAGTACTGCCCCTCCGACAGTGCAGCGCTCCCTCAGTACTGCCCCTCCGACAGTGCAGCGCTCCCTCAGTACTGCCCCTCCGACAGTGCAGCGCTCCCTCACTACTGTCCCTCTGACAGTGCGGCGCTCCCTCAGTACTGCCCCTCCGACAGTGCGGCGCTCCCTCAGTACTGCCCCTCCGACAGTGCGGCGCTCCCTCAGTACTGCCCCTCCGACAGTGCGGTGCTCCCTCAGTACTGCCCCTCCGACAGTGCGGCGCTCCCTCAGTACTGCCCCTCCGACAGTGCAGCGCTCCCTCAGTACTGCCCCTCCGACAGTGCGGCGCTCCCTCAGTACTGCCCCTCCGACAGTGCGGCGCTCCCTCAGTACTGCCCCTCCGACAGTGCGGCGCTCCCTCAGTACTGCACTGGGAGTGTCAGCCTAGATTTTGTGCTCAAGTCTCTGGAGTAGGACTTGAACCCATGACCTTCTAACTCAGAGGCGAGAGTGCTCCCCACTGAGCCACAATATCCAAGGCTCTGCTTACGTTACATTGGAGGACGTGTTGTGTTCTCAGGACAGGAACATTACACAATGTAAAACACAACGTATTATTCGAGCAAAATACCGCGGATGCTGGAGATCTGAAATAACAACAGAAAATGCTGGAGACACTCAGCAGATCAGGCAGCATCCGTGGAGAGAGAAACAGAGTTAACGTTTCAGGTCGGTGACCCATCGTCAGAACTTGGAAAGAGTCTGACGAAGGGTCAGACCTGAAACGTTAACTCTGTTTCTCTGTCCACGGATGCTGCCTGACCTGCTGAGTGTTTCCAGCATTTTCTGTTGTTACAACGTAGTATTCTTCTGCTAAACTTTAACTTTGTGTTCCTTTCAGGCTACAAAATCTAATTGTTAATAATTATTACTGTGTAAGTTCACACAGAAGTTAATTAAAAGAATGCAGACATTCTGTGTTCCTGGAGTTTCTTTATGCTTTTTTAAAAAATGCGACAACTTTCATTTATATAGCGCCTATAATGCAGTAAAACGTCCCAAGGCGCTTCACAGCAGCGTAATCAGACTAAATGTGACACCGAGCCACAGAAGGAGATATTAGGGCAGGTGACCAAAAGCTTGGTCAAAGAGGTCGGTTTTAAGGGGCATCTTAAAGGAGGAGAGAGAGGCGGAGAGGTTTAGGGAGGGAATTCCAGAGCTTGGGGCCCAGGCAGCTGAAGGCACGGCCGCCAATGGTGGAGCGATGGAAGTCGGGGACGCGCAAGAGGCCAGAAGTTTGAGTATGACGTAAAGGGTAATGGACAGGAAATGGAGGTGAAAACATGATTAAAAGTCTCACTGATATTATTTATTGTGTACAAAAATGATACTTGGTGAGTTAGTAACTAGAGGGCATATGTTTAAGAACATCACCAATAATGAAGAGAGAGGTTAGAATCATACTGCACAGGAGACCGCCATTCAGCCCATCGTGCCTGTGCCGGCTCTTTGAAAAAGCTCTCCAATTAGTCCCACTCCCCTGCTCTTTCCCCATAGCCCTGCAAATTTTTTCCTTTTCAAGTATACATCCAATTACCTTTTGAAAGTTATTATTGAATCTGTTTCCACCGCCCTTTCAGGCCCGAATGGCTCCTTCCGTGATGCGAATTTTATGATCCTATGCGGTGAGTGTGTCCTAGATCTGAGAGATGTGGGTAGCCAAACTCAAAGTTAGTATCACAGGTGGGAGGGCGAGGGATCAAGAGGGCTGTTCCCAAAATATCCACATTTTGCCTGCAGGAAAGTCAACTAAAAAACCCATACTGAGCCCACCACATTCACTGCTGGGACTCGGGATTACAGAGCTATGCTAGAGGGGATAGAGGTGGCTTCCACTCTCACATTATTTCAGCCTGTTGTAACACCCAGACCTATTGAGCTATGACATTATGGGAGATCAAAGCATTACAGGTCTGAACCCGTCCCATTTCATGGTATACTGTACTCTCAGGCAATGTGTCGGAAAGTTTGATGACGTTTTATGTTACAGCACTCGCACTTGGCTAGAGCTCCCTGAGGCCTGGTCATTTAGTTGGCCTCTTGATTATCCCTGGGACACGGCAGGCATGTTGGGTTCGCAGTTCGCTTCCCTCAACCTGACTGCATGCCGAGGTATTTTCTCCCCCACCCATAGGTTCAGTTGCCTTCCGACTCCCGTTCACCGATCATCCCTGTGCTCGCTGACCTACATTGACTCTCAGTCCAGCAATGCCTCGATTTTAAAATTCTCATCCTCATGTTCAATTCCCTCCATGGCCTCGCCCCTCCCTATCTCTATAACCTCCTCCAGCCCCAGAACCACCCCCCACTCCCCCCCCCCCCCCCCGAGATCTCTGCGCTCCTCCAATTCTGGCCTCTCGCACATCCACAATTTCCATCGCTCCACCATTGCCAGCTGTGCCTTCAGCTGCCTGGGCCCTAAGCTCTGGAATTCCCTCCCTAAACCTCTCCACTTCTCGCTCCTCCTTTAAGATGCTCCTTCAAACCTACTTATTTGATCAAGCTTTTGTCCTAATATCTCATGTGACTCGGTGCCAAGTTTTGTCTGATAATCGCTCCTGTGAAGCGCCTTGGGATGTTTTACTACATTAAAGGCGCTATATAAATGCAAGTTGTTGTTGTTCTCTTATCCTCTACCCCACACCATGATCTGCTTTTCCCATTAGAAATGGTTGCACCGTGACTGCAGATCGCGCTCTCTCGTGCTACACGCTGGTCTCCTGGCTACTTAGTTGCCTACTTAGCTACGACTCCTATCTATTTACCTCACTGACTCGCTTTACAAGTCTGGCCGTCTTTCAGGTGAGACGTTAAACCGAGGCCCCGTCTGCCTTCTCAGGTGGATGTAAAAGATCCTACGGCCACTATTTCGAAGAAGAGCAGGGGAGTTCTCCCCGGTATCCTGGCCAATATTTATCCCTCAATCAACATCAATAAAAACAGATTATCTGGTCATTTTCACTACTCTGTTTGTGGGAGCTTGCTGTGCGCCAATTGGCTGTCGCGTTTCCTACATTACAACAGTGACTACTCTTCAAAAAGTGCTTCATTGGCTGTAAAGAGCTTTGGGATGTCCGGTGGTCGTGACAGGCGCTATAGAAATGCAAGTCTTTCAAGTCTTTCTTTGCATTGCTGATGCACCTGCAGTGTTCATTTCATGCCAATTGTCAATATGCCAGTTCAGTAACTGAACAGCTCAAAAGCCCGATCCGCTCTCTTTCAATTTACTTCTCATTATCCCTACCTGTTGATTTTGGTATTTGCAAAAATCTTTTGAACGTGAAGAGTTAATAAAACCACAGTAGGACTTGGACAGAATCCAGTTTCCAATTGGTTTAGTTTGGGGCGTGTGCATGTGAAAGCAATACCCATTACCACTACAGACAACCTGCTCTCTCGACCCCAGGGCGCCTGGTTCTAAACCCAATTCTTGGATTTGCAGCTTTGGCATAATCTCGAGCACTCCGAGCTACAGGGAATCTGCTGGATGCAGCAGGATGTAAAATAAAGCTGTGCGTTGATCTAAGCTACGGCAGACCTTAGAGAGAGAGACACTGGATTCAACGCTCCCTCTGTCACGTCACACCTAGTTCCCTGGAAAACACAAAATTATGAGCAAACATCCTCTCTAACTAGTAGAAATGCTAATGCCATGGCCCAGCTCTCGAACAAGCCCAGAATATTAGCTGCAGTGATTGAAGTCAGCAGACTGAGCTCAGAGCTCGACCCACCTCGTTAATGAGGCTTCCTGCTGGAGATAATACAAAGATGTATTTTTCTACTGTATGACGCACTGAATATTACCGTAAATCTTTGAGCATAACACACCTGCATGCAATACGCTATTCGTCTCACCACGGATCCTCAATCAATGTAGTATCTGTGTGTAATATACTCCCCACACTATTGGCTGCCGAGAACTGTTAAAATAAATGGGAATCATTCCGATCTTTCCAAATGCCTTTCATCAAGAAAGAACTACTAAAAAAACAGAATTCAGCCAGTGACGATTCGCAAAGCACCGATCTCATGTTATAGACAGTGATTACAACTCACACTGATCTCATATGATGGACAGTGAGTAAGAATCTGATTGTACCAACTATGAATGTCATGGTTCTAAAACGTGTTTCACAGATGGTCATCAACTGAAAGAAAGGCTTGCATTTCTACAGCTCCTTTCATGACCACCAGACGTCTCAAAGCGCTTTACAGCCAATGAAGTACTTTTGAAGAGCAGTCACTGTTGTAATGTAGGAAACGCAGCAGCCAATCTGCGCACAGCAAGCTCCCACAAACAGCAATGTGACAATGACCAGATAATCTGTTTTAGTGATGTTGGTTAAGGGATAAATATTGGCCCAAGGACACCGGGGAGAACTCCCCTGCTCTTCTTCAAAATAGTGCCATGGGCTCTTTACGTCCACCTGAGAAACCAAACGGGGCCTCGGTTTAATGTCTCATCTGAAAGACGGCACCTCCGACAGTGCAGCACTCCCTCAGCACTGCACAGGAGTGTCAGCCTAGCTTTATGTGCTCAAGTCTCTGGAGTGGGACTTGAACCCACAACCTTCTGACTCAGAGGCGAGAGTGCTGCCACTGAGCCACGGCTGACACTTATACAGCGCTTTGGGATGTCTGGAGCTCATGAATAAATGCAAGTCTTACTTTCTTTAAATGAAGCAAAAAATAAATGATAAAACAAAGTCAGTGCCACAGCTGTGTGTTGGGTTTCACAGTGACCGGCTTGTAATGGTACAACTTACAGAGCTGTTTCCAAATAGTGAATTTAAATATGATGGGGGGCTTATAATCTGGGTTTTACAGTAGTTAATTTACATGTTGTTCCTAAGACCTGTGAGTCTCGCACATAATAGAAAGACACAGCAGTGGGTAGGGCTGCACGGGTGAATGCGGACATATGCAAAGGGCAAGATTCATCCTCCAGTGTCTTTTTTTGGATGTAATTATTGGTAGAGAGGGGAGGGGAAGACAAGAAGCCATTTAATCTGACTGTACCCTATTCAGCCAATCTGTAAAATCTGCTGTCAGTTATAAATATCTCCGCCGGCCAGGAGAATGATGTCAGCAGCTTGTCACTGATGAAAATGTCTGCTTTAATTATCTGCGATTCAAATGTATGTCTTTCACAAAATTCGCTTTGCGAGCACCAAAGCGCATGTTGTAGAGGTGCTCTCCCATGTAACCTTAAAATCAAAGGCTGAATGGTAATCACTTGTGCTGTTTATCTAATGGAATGGTTTAAAAATACTTGCATTTCTATAGCACATTTCACCTCAGGACATCCCAAAGCGTTTTACAGCCAATTAAGTACTTTTTGATGCGCAGTCACTGTTGTAATGTCATAGAGTTATACAGCACAGAAAGAGGCCCTTCGGCCCATCTTGTCCGCGCGGGCCATCAAGCCATGTCTATTCTAATCCCATTTTCCAGCACTTGGTCCGTAGCCTTGTATGCTATAAGAACATAAGAAATAGGAGCAGGAGTAGGCCAATCAGCCCCTTGAGCCTGCTCCACCATTCAATAAGATCATGGCTGATCTGATCCTAACCTCAAATCTACTATCACTCTCCATCCCACCCGAACCCATGTGATCTCCCGGGAGAGGCGAAAAACCAGATAAAAAACCCAATGGCCAATTTGGGAGAAAAAATCCGGGAAATTCCTCTCCGATCGAAACTCGTCCAGGAGATCACTCTATCCCTGTATTTCCTACAGTGCTTACCTTCTGTAAGAGGTGATCTCCACCCCAGCCAGGAACAGGCCCAATTTACTCTTGAAGGACTCCTAGCTGGCAGCCTGTTCCCGAGGTCTCCACTAATCCCTGTGAATAGAACCATCTCCTGAAATCTAACACAGAATTAGAACACAAGAAGTAGGAGCAGGACCAGGCTGCACGGCCCCTGGGCCCGCTCCGCTACCACACAGGGCCATGACCGTTCCGAACTTAGACTCATGTCCAATTTCCTGCCCGCTCCCCGTAACCCCTAATTCCCTTTACTTCTAGGAAACTGTCTATTTCTGTTTTAAATTTATTTAATGATGTAGCTTCCACAGCTTTCTGGGGCAGCAAATTCCACAGACCTACTACCCTCTGGCATTTCAAGTGCTCATCTAAATGCTTCTTGAATGTTGTGAGGGTTCCTGCCTCTACCACCCTTTCAGGCAGTGAGTTCCAGATTCCAACCACCCTCTGGGTGAAAAAGTTTTTCCTCAAATCCCCTCTAAAACTCCTGCCCCTTACCTTGGAACTATGCCCCCTGGTTATTGACCCCTCTACTAAGGGGAAAAGTTCCTTTCTATCTACCTTATCTATGCCCCTCCTAATTTTGTACACCTCAATCAGGTCCCCCCTCAGCCTTCTCTGCTCTAAGGAAAACAACCCCAGCCTGTCCAGTCTCTCTTCATAGCTGAAGCACTCCAGCCCAGGTAACATCCTGGTGAATCTCCTCTGCACCCTCTCCAATGCAATCACATCCCTCCTATAGTGTGGCGACCAGAACTGCACACAGTATTCCAGCTGTGGCCTAACTAGCGTTTTGTATAGCTCCATCATAACCTTCCTGCTCTTATATTCTATGCCTCGGCTAATGAAGGCAAGTATCCCATATGCATTTTTAACCACCTTATCTACCTGTCCTGCTGCCTTCAGGGATCTATGTACATGCACACCAAGGTCCCTCTGATCCTCTGTCCTTCCTAGGGTCCTACCATTCATTGTGTATTCCCTTGTCTTGTTAGTCCTCCTAAAATGCATCACCTCACACTTTTCAGGGTTAAATTCCATTTGCCACTGTCCTGCCCATATAACCAACCCATCTATATCGTCCTGTAGCCTGAGGCTTCCCTCCTCACTATTTACCACTCCACCAATTTTCATGTCATCTGCGAACTTACTGATCATACCTCCTACATTCATATCTAAATCATTAATGTACACTACAAACAGCAAAGACCCAGCACCGATCCCTGCGGTACACCACTGGACAAAGGCTTCCAGTCACAAAAACAACCTTCGACCATCACCCTCTGCCTCCTGCCACTAAGCCAATTTTGGATCCAATGTGCCAAATTGCCCTGGATCCCATGGGCTCTTAATTTCTTGACCAGTCTCCCATGCAGGACTTTATCAAAAGCCTTACTGAAGTCCATGTAGATTACATCAACTGCACTACCCTCATCCACACACCTAGTCACCTCCTCAAAAAATTCAATCAAATTGGTTAGACATGATCTCCCCCTGACAAAGCTATGCTGACTATCCTTGATTAATCCTTGCCTCTCCAAGTGGAGACTAATTCTGTTCCTCCCAATTTTTCCAATAATTTCCCTACCACTGATGTTAGGCTCACTGGCCTGTAATTCCCTGGTTTATCCCTACTACCCTTCTTGAATAATGGTACTACGTTAGCTGTCCTCCAGTCCTCTGGCACCTCCCCTGTGGCCAGAGAGGTTCTGAAAATTTGTGTCAGAGCGCCTGCAATCTCCTCCCTTGCCTCACACAGCAGCCTGGGATACATCCCGTCAGGGCCTGGGGATTTATCCACTTTTAAGCCCGCTAAAACCGCTAGTACCTCCTCCCTCTCAGTACTAATTTGTTCAATGTAGGAAATGTGGCAGCCAATTTGCACACAGCAAGCTCCCACAAACAGCAATGTGATAATGTCCAGATAATCTGTTTTAGTGATGTTGATTGAGGGTAAATATTGGACCAGGACACCGGGGAGAACTCCCCTGCTCTTCTTCGAATAGTGGCCATGGGATCTTTTACGTCCACTGAAAAGCGGCTATACAAATGTGGAGAAGTTCCTTGATGCCCAGTTAAGTAAATGCATCACATGGTGTGGTAACAAGCGACACGCAAGGTCACGGACTCCAGTCAAATAACCTGCTGACAAGAGACAGGGGACTGTGACACACGGACCTGTAGCAGAGCAATGAGTCAACATCTTCAGGATGGGAGGAATAATTGGGGGAGAGGGGAGAACAGGCATGCCAAGCATCAGCCTCATCACTTTCTCTCTGCCTCGTGGTTATGCTTTAATTATTTAACCAGTTTTAAACAGATTTACTTCCAGATCACAGGAATAACTGATACTAGCACCAATTGTGAAAGTGAATAAGGAGAGAATGGTGAGGACCACACTCGCTGAGTTTACAGTGGTGTGAATGCAGTACCAAAGGGCTGCTTTGATCAGGTATTGACAAACTCATTATTTATAACCTTTCCTTCCTTCAAAGGCAAAGCACGCCCACACGTGTGAGGCTGAGAAGTACAGAGAAGTGGGGGGGAGAGAACGAGAGAGCAGGGGAGAGGCAGACAGAGAGAAAGGAAAAGAGAGAGAAGGGGAAAGCGAGATAGAAGAGAGACAGATGGAGAGAAGGGGAGAGAGAGAAGGGGAGAAAGAAAAGAGAAAGGGAGAGAAAGAGAGAGGAGGATAAATTGCATTTACTGACTATCTGTGCACAATATTTTTGCAACTGAATCTCCGAGGGAACAGGAATATGTGTTTACTAAACAATTCTCTCAGACTAACGGCTCACAGGACGATTCTTTATTGAAGTCGGAACAGCACCCGCTGTGGATGAAACTTGAACAGACTGAAACCTAAGACAGAATTGTGATGCCTGTATGTTACCTTTTAATTGACTTACACAAAGGATGAACAATCCTCTGGTCTGTGGGTCACATGGCCCTGATATCACTGACCTTTGGGTCGCATGGTCCTGATATCACTGACCTTTGGGTCACATGGTCCTGGTATCACTGACCTTTGGGTCTGTGGGTCACATGGTCCTGGTATCACTGACCTTTGGGTCTGTGGGTCACATGGTCCTGGTATCACTGACCTTTGGGTCTGTGGGTCACATGGTCCTGATATCACTGACCTTTGGGTCTGTGGGTCACATGGTCCTGATATCACTGACCTTTGCGTCTGTGGGTCACATGGTCCTGGTATCACTGACCTTTGGGTCTGTGGGTCACATGGTCCTGATATCACTGACCTTTGGGTCTGTGGGTCACATGGTCCTGATATCACTGACCTTTGGGTCTGTGGGTCACATGGTCCTGATATCACTGACCTTTGGGTCTGTGGGTCACATGGTCCTGATATCACTGACCTTTGGGTCTGTGGGTCACATGGTCCTGGTATCACTGACCTTTGGGTCTGTGGGTCACATGGTCCTGGTATCACTGACCTTTGGGTCTGTCGGTCACATGGTCCTGGTATCACTGACATTTGGGTCTGTGGGTCACATGGTCCTGATATCGCTGACCCTTTGGGTCTGTGGGTCACATGGTCCTGATATCACTGACCTTTGGGTCTGTGGGTCACATGGTCCTGGTATCACTGACCTTTGGGTCTGTCGGTCACATGGTCCTGGTATCACTGACCTTTGGGTCTGTGGGTCACATGGTCCTGATATCACTGACATTTGGGTCTGTGGGTCACATGGTCCTGATATCACTGACCTTTGGGTCTGTGGGTCACATGGTCCTGATATCACTGACCTTTGGGTCACATGGTCCTGGTATCACTGACCCTTTGGGTCTGTGGGTCGCATGGTCCTGGTATCACTGACCTTTGGGTCTGTGGGTCACATGGTCCTGATATCACTGACCTTTGGGTCACATGGTCCTGGTATCACTGACCCTTTGGGTCTGTGGGTCACATGGTCCTGATATCACTGACCTTTGGGTCGCATGGTCCTGGTATCACTGACTCTTTGGGTCTGTGGGTCGCATGGTCCTGGTATCATGGTATATGTGGCCCCGATATCACAATCACATCAGGGCTGCAGATCACAAGGTTCCAATGTCACTCTTCCCCTGAGCCCAAGGGGATCACACAGTCCCCATATAGATTAGAGTTTTATTTCCCATTATAGCCCAATGCTGTCCAATCATCGCTGGGTACTGGAATCAATCAGTAGAAGTCCACCAGCCACTGCAGACAGAACAAATTCACGGCCAGAATGATGTAAATACAGTTGCCACCACTTAAACCATCCACGCTGAGCATGGGCAGCTACCTGTATCGTGAAAATGGCGCTAACAACTTGTCATTACCATAAGCGTCGATTACAAAGGCCCCGCTTATGATGTATTAAGCGCGCCCAGTATTTCGGGCAGTTCGATAAGTGCTTACCCTCTACACCCTCGCCTCTGAGTCAGAAGGTCGTGGGTACAAGTCCCACTCCAGGGGTTTAAGCACAAAAATCTAGGCTGACACTGCAGTGCAGAGGTGCCGTCTTTCGGATGAGATATTAAACCAAGCCCTCTCAGGCGGATGTAAAAGATCCCATGGCCACTATTTCGAAGAGGAGCAGGGGAGTTACCCCACTGTGCTTAAATTTTCTGCCACGTTTCCTACATTACAACAGTGACTACACTTCAAAAAGTATTTAATTGGCTGTAAAGCGCTTTGGGATGTCCGGTGGTTGTGAAAGGCGCTATAGAAATGCGAATCTTTTGTTTTTCTCTCCTACTTGTTCACAGTCACATCCAGGATCTCACCACGAAGGTAATCGCACTTTCACCAGATGCGAACAGCTGACTGAAACTGCGTCATAACCAACTGTGCCTGAAATCAGCAGAGCCTTTTAAATGGGCAAGTACAGGGTAAGCACTTATCGAACTGCCTGAAATACCCAGCGCGCTTAATACATTATAAGTGGCGCCTTTGTAATTGACGCCTATGGTAATGACAAATGGTTAGTGCTATTTTCCTGATATAGGCATCTGCCCATAATAAACGTGGAAAGCTTAAGTGGTGGGAACTGCACTATAAACCCTGAAATCAGTAAGCATTTAAAATCACACCACCACTGCTAAACACAACCATACATTTCACTAAACCACAGATGGAGATGATGATTTTCTCCCACAAAGTCTACAAGTATAAAAGTCACCTTGCTGATCAGATGGAGTTGTGATGGCTCCAGTCTATGGAAACCTACATTAGAGTAAAACAAGTGGGAGACGTCGAAAAAATGCCTGAGTGAGGTAGGTCACTGACTGCAGGCAGGCCATGGAGACAGGCTGATTACAGCTAATCTATGCTCAGTACCCATAATATAGCTTCGTTCCCAAGGACAGTAGGCACTTACAGCAAGACTGAATTATATGGGTCAGGAGTGGAACTGCATTAAGTACTACATTTTGTATACTTCAAAGAGTAGGCAAACACAGGAGAATGTACGTAAATTACTCCCCCATTTATGTAGCATTAACAAAAATAAAAGATCTCCTACTCAGTAGGAGTTACTCAAGAGATTTAACCCGTCTTTCCAACCCAATGGATACCCGCGATTTTACACCTCTCTCTGGGAGTCACTCAACTAATGCCAGTTACAGGAAACTTTACAAAGGATCATCCTCTCCACCCCTGGATACCTGAGTGATGACTGAGGCAGGAATATTATGCAATGGCTGATAAAAACAAACATGTATTAAAACGTTATCTTTTTTAATGCTAATTTGTCTGCAGCAGTGTCAGCACTGGCAAATCAAAAAAGTTTCATTTTTGAAACATACTGGTCGAATACCCCAGGGCAGGTACAGCACAGGTTAGATACAGAGTAAAGCTCCCTCTACACTGTCCCATCAAACACTCCCAGGGCAGGTACAGCACAGGTTAGATACAGAGTAAAGCTCCCTCTACACTGTCCCATCAAACACTCCCAGGGCAGGTACAGCATGGGTTAGATACAGAGTAAAGCTCGCTCTACACTGTCCCATCAAACACTCCCAGGGCAGGTACAGCACGGGGTTAGATACAGAGTAAAGCTCCCTCTACACTGTCCCATCAAACACTCCCAGGGCAGGTACTGCACGGGTTAGATACAGAGTAAAGCTCCCTCTACACTGTCCCATCAGACACTCTCAGGGCAGTTACAGCACGGGTTAGATACAGAGTAAAGCTCCCTCTACACTGTCCCATCAAACACTCCCAGGGCAGGTACAGCACGGGGTTAGATACAGAGTAAAGCTCCCTCTACACTGTCCCATCAAACACTCCCAGGGCAGGTACAGCACGGGTTAGATACAGAGTAAAGCTCCCTCTACACTGTCCCATCAAACACTCCCAGGGCAGGTACAGCACGGGTTAGATACAGAGTAAAGCTCCCTCTACACTGTCCCATCAAACACTCCCAGGACAGGTACAGCACGGGTTAGATACAGAGTAAAGCTCCCTCTACACTGTCCCATCAAACACTCCCAGGGCAGGCACAGCACGGGTTAGATACAGAGTAAAGCTCCCTCTACACACTCCCATCAAACACTCCCAGGGCAGGTACAGCATGGGTTAGATACAGAGTAAAGCTCCCTCTACACTGTCCGATCAAACACTCCCAGGGCAGGTACAGCACGGGTTAGATACAGAGTAAAGCTCCCTCTACACTGTCCCATCAAACACTCCCAGGGCAGGCACAGCACGGGTTAGATACAGAGTAAAGCTCCCTCTACACTGTCCCATCAAACACTCCCAGGGCAGGTACAGCACAGGTTAGATACAGAGTAAAGCTCCCTCTACACTGTCCCATCAAACACTCCCAGGGCAGGTACAGCACGGGTTAGATACAGAGTAAAGCTCCCTCTACACTGCCCATTAATATATCCAGCCTCCGAAGCGCACTATATTCTAGCAATATGATATTTCCATTTCCCATGCTAGCTCCCCCTGTGGAATTGCTGGTGTCAATGTCAGTTTAATAGCCATTGTGGACAGTTCTTTACTGTGACTATTTGGATATTGGCAAGTGGGCTGATATGGCCCCAAACCATTTGATGTACAACTTGAACAGATGACAGAAGCGGGCACCTCCATCCCACTAGATTGGAAATCAGGGCCCAGAGATGAAAGGACATGGTCATAATCTAATTACATCACTGAGTCCCTTAATTGTAGATCATACATTGCACAAGGATGTAAAAGAACAATTATTCAGAATTTCGCTAGACATTTCTATACTTATGTGAAGTGAGATTTGTTAGCAGCTGGAGATGAACTTTGCCTTTTCAACGATGTGAATTGGAGTCAATCTTTAATAGACGGCAATGTAAAAGTCAATGCAAAGCAAAGTCGAGGAATTCTCGAACATGCCTTGTACAGCACAGTGATATTAACTGTGGCTGTTATCATTTGTCAGTCATCTCTGCTCCTTTCCTCAGGAACCATAGTACTTAGATAATGCAGGGCTGGGGTGATAAATGGAATTGTGAACTGGTCCAAGTGCAGTAGTGAATATGCAATCCCTGTACAACTGGGTGCGAATCCAACCGATCAGAATGGCGATCACTTCATTCACTTACAGAATGTGTAGCATTCATACCCCTCCTGGTGATGCAGCTAAATGTTAATACTGTATCCATATATTCCGTGCACCAGGTCTCCTTGTGTATCATTAGTTTTTCATCCCTTTTCTGTAGAGCACCGTGACCTCAGTTCAGAGTTAGACCATGCCACATACTTTTAATACAAGTGTGCTCTGACTTTTGATACACAGCAAGGAAATAAAACATTCATGTACCTAGCCGTTAGATATGTGTGCATAATTGAATAAATACTTGAAGGGAATTTTTTTTTTTTTTTTTTTTTTATAAACAGGCCTATGGGGAAAGAGCAGTGGAGCAGGATTAATTGGATAGTTTTACCAAAGAGCCGGCACAGGCACAACGAGCCAAATGGCCTCCTTCTGTGCTGTATCATTCTATGAACTCCCTCCATGGCCGGGTGTGTAATGTCATGACCTGCTGGAGCACTGAGCCAAATAGACCCAGAGAGCCCAGGTGCAATCTCTCCATGCTGAGTTGGTGGAGGGGGTGGTGGAGACAATGGAATTAGCTTCATGGTTTTGGGCAGGGGAGGGGGAGGAAAACGAGTGTCCGGTGGATTCCCACTCCAGATTATCCTCGAGCCCCTGCTGCAAAGTACCCGTCTAGATGGCGGGTTAGGAAAGATGTCTCGACTCCAGGTACCAGAGAGCAGCTACCTGTGCCACTGAATCCGAGCATGAGTCAGCGACCTCAGCTCGTCCCAAAGCGCTTTACAGCCAATTAAATACTTTTGAAGTGTAGTCACTGTTGTAATGTAGGAAACACGGCAGCCGATTTGCACACAGCAAGATCCCACAAACAGCAATGTGATAAATGACCAGGCCATCTGTTTTAATGATGTTGATTGAGGGATAAATATTGGCCAGGACACCAGGGAGAACTCCCCTGTTCTTCTTCGAATAGTTGCCGTGGGATCTTTTTATGGCCACCCGAAAGACGGCACCTGTGAGCCTGGATTTTGTGCTCAAGACTCTGGAGTGGGTGGGAAGGATGCCGAAAGAAAAAAAGTGTTCATATCCTGAAGACTGACTCCTGGACTAATCCTCTTTGCGCTGGGAGCAAAGTGGGAAGAACCTGGATAAAGAACTGAATCGAAATCAACAGAAGAATGAAAACAGCAGGCCAAAGGGATTTCCATTTGAAATTTTATTTTAAAAAAGAAGTTTCCCCTCCCCCATATAAGATTTTGAACATTTTCACACACTTGGGCACACAACAGAGCAGGCGAGATCCACCAACGAACCACCGTCAACCAGAGAATCGGTTTAAAGAATCAACAGGAAATAAAGCCCAATAAAACAGATTGCACCTGCAACATTGTACAAAACAATTACACAATACACTTTACAAAATGGTTTAATTTGCACAATAGTTAACAAGATTCAATGGACACAGTAAATCCCACTGCAGCACCAAACCAGGGAGCTTCAAATGTAACCATGACACCATGTTGCTCCAAACACCCAGCCAGGGCTACCTTATCTCTCCCCATCCTGAATTAATGCATCATGAGCAAATGGAAATGTCATGTTAGTGCAGAATGGCAGACGATGAATGGGTAGAGAGTTCTGTAACTGGAGGGCAAAAGAGAGCTTAATGATGTTCTAATCCCCAGGGCTGAGCACACACACAAAAGAATTCAAACAAAACATATACACTCATCCATACTGTACCCAGGAACCAGACTGAGCACAGCAGGACTGGGATACTGTACCCTGGAACCAGACTGAGCACAGCAGGACTGGGATACTGTACCCTGGAACCAGACTGAGCACAGCAGGACTGGGATATTGTACCCTGGAACCACACTGAGCACAGCAGGACTGGGATATTGTACCCTGGAACCAGACTGAGCACAGCAGGACTGGGATACTGTACCCTGGAACCAGACTGAGCACAGCAGGACTGGGATACTGTACCCAGGAACCAGACTGAGCACAGCAGGACTGGGATACTGTACCCTGGAACCAGACTGAGCACAGCAGGACTGGGATACTGTACCCTGGAACCAGACTGAGCACACAAAAGAATTCAAACAAAACATATACACTCATCCATACTGTACCCAGGAACCAGACTGAGCACAGCAGGACTGGGATACTGTACCCTGGAACCAGACTGAGCACAGCAGGACTGGGATACTGTACCCTGGAACCAGACTGAGCACAGCAGGACTGGGATATTGTACCCTGGAACCACACTGAGCACAGCAGGACTGGGATACTGTACCCAGGAACCAGACTGAGCACAGCAGGACTGGGATACTGTACCCAGGAACCAGACTGAGCACAGCAGGACTGGGATACTGTACCCAGGAACCAGACTGAGCACAGCAGGACTGGGATATTGTACCCTGGAACCAGACTGAGCACAGCAGGACTGGGATACTGTACCCTGGAACCAGACTGAGCACAGCAGGACTGGGATACTGTACCCAGGAACCAGACTGAGCACAGCAGGACTGGGATACTGTACCCTGGAACCAGACTGAGCGCAGCAGGACTGGGATACTGTACCCTGGAACCAGACTGAGCACAGCAGGACTGGGATACTGTACCCAGGAACCAGACTGAGCACAGCAGGACTGGGATACTGTACCCTGGAACCAGACTGAGCACAGCAGGACTGGGATACTGTACCCTGGAACCAGACTGAGCACAGGCGGGACTGGGATACTGTACCCAGGAACCAGACTGAGCACAGCAGGACTGGGATACTGTACCCAGGAACCAGACTGAGCACAGCAGGACTGGGATACTGTACCCTGGAACCACACTGAGCACAGCAGGACTGGGATACTGTACCCAGGAACCAGACTGAGCACAGCAGGACTGGGATACTGTACCCTGGAACCAGACTGAGCACAGCAGGACTGGGATACTGTACCCAGGAACCAGACTGAGCACAGCGGGACTGGGATACTGTACCCAGGAACCAGACTGAGCACAGCAGGACTGGGATATTGTACCCAGGAACCAGACTGAGCACAGCAGGACTGGGATACTGTACCCAGGAACCAGACTGAGCACAGCAGGACTGGGATACTGTACCCAGGAACCACACTGAGCACAGCAGGACTGGGATACTGTACCCTGGAAGCACACTGAGCACAGCAGGACTGGGATACTGTACCCAGGAACCAGACTGAGCACAGCAGGACTGGGATACTGTACCCTGGAACCAGACTGAGCACAGCAGGACTGGGATACTGTACCCAGGAACCAGACTGAGCACAGCAGGACTGGGATACTGTACCCAGGAACCAGACTGAGCACAGCAGGACTGGGATACTGTACCCTGGAACCAGACTGAGCACAGCAGGACTGGGATACTGTACCCTGGAACCAGACTGAGCACAGCAGGACTGGGATACTGTACCCTGGAACCAGACTGAGCACAGCAGGACTGGGATACTGTACCCAGGAACCACACTGAGCACAGCAGGACTGGGATACTGTACCCAGGAACCAGACTGAGCACAGCAGGACTGGGATACTGTACCCAGGAACCAGACTGAGCACAGCAGGACTGGGATACTGTACCCAGGAACCAGACTGAGCACAGCGGGACTGGGATACTGTACCCAGGAACCAGACTGAGCACAGCAGGACTGGGATACTGTACCCAGGAACCAGACTGAGCACAGGCGGGACTGGGATACTGTACCCTGGAACCACACTGAGCACAGGCGGGACTGGGATACTGTACCCTGGAACCAGACTGAGCGCAGGCGGGACTGGGATACTGTACCCTGGAATCACACTGAGCAATGGCGGGACTGGGATACTGTACCCTGGAATCACACTGAGCAATGGCGGGACTGGGATACTGTACCCTGGAACCAGACTGAGTGCAGGCGGGACTGGGATACTGTACCCTGGAACCAGACTGAGCAATGGCGGGACTGGGATACTGTACCCAGGAACCAGACTGAGTGCAGGCGGGACTGGGATACTGTACCCTGGAATCACACTGAGCAATGGCGGGACTGGGATACTGTACCCTGGAATCACACTGAGCAATGGCGGGACTGGGATACTGTACCCTGGAACCAGACTGAGTGCAGGTGGGACTGGGATACTGTACCCTGGAACCAGACTGAGTACAGGCGGAACTGGGATATCGTTGGGCTGGCTTGCTGTGGTAAGATTTCCAGTGGTCAATGGATGCTCTTTGCAGGGTGTAAACAAGACAATTAAAAATACCTTGGTCAGTGGTAAAAAACAGTTTGGTGCCTGAATATAAATTTTATGGTATCAGGAAGATGTGCTGGTCAGGTTTCTTTGTGCACAGGGATTAGTGACAATTCCTGCAGAAACACACACTGATTTTTTAAGCACGTTTTAAAAATTCCAGCTAGACTTTATCCATCTTTGCTGTTCTATAGGCCTGCAACTGAAGTTACTCCGAGGACACTTGCAGACTGATGAGAGTAGTGTCATCACACTCTTTTCAAAGAGTGAATTTGAAAAGAAAGCTTGTACTTTCTGCTTAGAGATCGGTCTTTCTGTTCACATAAATCGAGAAAAGCTGCAAATGTGTGATATTGTCACAATGAAATCTCTTCTGTTCGAAAACTCTCTTCCCACAGCTGCCTGCTTCTGAACAAGGTCCAAAGCATTATTCTCAACTCCAGC
This sequence comes from Somniosus microcephalus, assembly GCF_052327205.1. NCBI lineage: Eukaryota > Metazoa > Chordata > Chondrichthyes > Squaliformes > Somniosidae > Somniosus > Somniosus microcephalus. Next base: position 4,048,124 of record NC_141012.1, read on the forward strand.
ACCCAAGATCTTCCTTTATTGTTCAACTGCCTGAAGTCTTACGAGTACTTTGTTTGACTGAATCGGCAGTTTGGGTGTCAGCAAGAATCATTTACATCCCCTCCAAAAGGTTGTCAAATTAAGAGTTGTAACTCAAATCATTCTGACTTGTTTGCCAAACCCCACTGGCTTGTAGGGCACGCTGATCCATTCAAACATAGGAATACAACAACAGCAGCAAGGAACAGGAGGAGGCCATTGAGCCCCTTGTGCCTGTTCCCCCATTCATGGCTGACCTGTATCTCAACTCCATTTACCCGCCTTTGCTCCATATCCCTTGATTTACTTACCCAACAAAAATCAAGTGATCTCGGTCTTGAACGCTCCAAATGACCCCCAGCATCCGCAGCCTTTTGGGGGGGAGAGTTCCAGATTGCCACTACCCTTTTTTGTGAAGCAGTGCTTCCTGATTTTGCCCCTGAACAGCCTGGCTCTAACTTTAAGATTATCCCCTTGTTCTGGACTCCCCCACCAGAGGAAATAGTTTCTCCCTATCTACCCTAGCAAATCCTTTTAACACCTGGATCAATCTCCGATACTCAAGGGAATACAAGTCAGGTTTATGCATTAATGAATAACTCATAACTTAACCCTCTAAACTCCAGTGTCACTCATTCATTCTGGTGAATCTGCGCTGCTCCCCCTCCGAGGCCAGTGTATCCTTCCTGAGGGGCGGGGCCCAGAACTGAAGGCAGTGACTCCAGGTGGGGGTCTGACCAGAGCTCAGTACAACTGGAGCATCCCGTCCTCCGCTTTGTATTCCAGAACCCTCGAGATAAAGACCAACATTCCATTAGCCTTTTGGATTGCTTTTTTTGTACCTGTCCACTGGCTTTTAATGATTTGTGTACTTTGACTCCCAAATACTCAGATTTATCTTTCTTGAGTCCAAAGTGGATGGCTTCACACTTGTCAGCATTGAACTTCATTTGCCATAGTTAAGCAAATCCCAAGCCCACTCACCACACTGACCCACTTGTCCAAACTCCAGGAATGCCCATCGCTAAGGCTAGCAACAATAATACTTAACTGTTTATTCAAATTCATAGGATACAACCCGCAACTCACAGACTCATTCACAGAAACCCAAAAAAGTACTATTTCCTGTTCTGAATCTCAGTCCTGCTCAATGCTCAGACTGATTCACTCAAATCCTTCCAGTCATTCAGACCAGCTCTTCCCAGGATTGGCCAACACATGCGTTTTTTCACCCGAGTCAGATGCGTTTCATCAGCTCCCAGCTGGATCAATAGAGGGAGCACGGCATAAAGTAAATTATACCTGGCCACCCAATAGCAGAGCACCTATGGTGCTTCCTCCATTCCCTCGCCCACGCCCCCCTCCTCCCCGGCATTCCCTCACCCGCACCACCCCCCACTCCCTCAACCGTCACCCCCAGCCACCCCTTCCCCGCCCCCCCCGCACGCGCACTCCCTCGCCCAGCGCCGCCCTGGCACTCCCTCACCCGGCCCCCCCCCGCTCCCTCGACCACATGTGCCGCATCACCGAGAGTAAAGCGCATGTGCCGCATCACCGAGAGTAAAGCGCATGTGCCGCATCACTGAGTAAAGCGCATGTGCCGCATCACCGAGAGTAAAGCGCATGTGCCGCATCACCGAGTAAAGCGCATGTGCCGCATCACTGAGTAAAGCGCATGTGCCGCATCACCGAGTAAAGCACATGTGCCGCATCACCGAGAGTAAAGCGCATGTGCCGCATCACCGAGAGTAAAGCGCATGTGCCGCATCACCGAGAGTAAAGCGCATGTGCCGCATCACTGAGTAAAGCACATGTGCCGCATCACCGAGAGTAAAGCGCATGTGCTGCATCACCGAGAGTAAAGCGCATGTGCCGCATCACTGAGTAAAGCGCATGTGCTGCATCACCGAGTAAAGCACATGTGCCGCATCACCGAGAGTAAAGCGCATGTGCCGCATCACCGAGAGTAAAGCGCATGTGCCGCATCACTGAGTAAAGCACATGTGCCGCATCACCGAGAGTAAAGCGCATGTGCCGCATCACCCAGAGTAAAGCGCATGTGCCGCATCACTGAGTAAAGCGCATGTGCCGCATCACCGAGAGTAAAGCGCATCTGCCGCATCACTGAATACTGGAGGGACTGTCCAATTCACTTCCGCATATCTCTGGAGATCTGAACACATCCTGAAATTCTCAAATTAATGAATTCATCACCGTTTGAATTTTTTTTTAAGCCTAAAATCTATAAAATGTATACAGACTACATTTGGTTTTCATAATCTGGTTTTAGTGTACTTTGAACATTAACCATCTGACACAACCAATATTGCGGTACCATTTTCAATTGACAATATGCTGAGATTTTTCACTCTGCCTCCTCCACTGTCTCCCTTTGCCCACATGCTATCATGTATTCTTATAATAAGTGTTCAAGATCCAGAATGTTGTGGCCCATTTCCACTGATCCTCGCTAGGTGGAAGGATGGGCGCGCTCTGCGCCAGATGTTTTTACCACAATCATCATTCCCCATTTAAGACTGGTCATTGGGCTGCAAGTGATTTAAAAACTGGCATTGCTTGCTTCAAACAATAACCAGCAAAGCTCACCCAAACGGCAGCAAGTGACACCGAGATCCCCAAACCATGAGATGTAGTGCATGAGTCACATAGCTGATCACTTTACCAAACGGGCGGCTATAGGAAGAAACAGCTTGGTGTATAAAACATGGCTTCTGTTGCACGCTCGGTCTCCTCTTTTCTTTTAAATGTTGCTAATCAAAAGCTAGTTACTGCGAGTGTTGGCTGGAAGGGCCATTCAGGGAGCAGAGGCTTAACCTGGGAAGTTTTATCAATGTGCGTTAATTACAGTTAAGTTCAATAACACTTCAAATGGCGGTATAGAACATGCTGTGAAGGGAGGAAGTGATGCGGGATGGTATGAACACAAGACACACACCGAATTACGCTCCCTCCGGACAGGCGTTCATTGGGTAACAGGAAGATGAATCAGGAATGAATCGGACATGCCACAGGTTTGTGCAATATTTAGAAAAACATTTTCAAAATCAAATACTTCTGATATAGAGCACCCTACTCAGAATGCAATCGGCGTTTTGTTATGCGCTAGCCCATGTACAAACCAGACAGAAACAACACTGATGTGCCACTTTGTATAGTGAGTTACCCCATGACTAGACAGGTGCGAGGCGTAGCAAAGTGTGTACGTACCTTGCACAAGCAGCAACTTTCCAATGAGACTCTGGTGGTACAAACCAGTGAACTGCTTAAACCGATCGGATTCCATCTCCCTCTTTCTCGGGATGGGGCGGTGCTGGCAAGGCTGCCTATATCTAGATGCCCAAAGGTCTGATACAACTGAGTGGCTGGCTAGACCACTTTAGAGTCAACCACGCTGGTGTGGGACCGGAGTCACAGTGGCCAGACCATAAGAACTTAAGAATTAGGAGCAGAAGTCGGCCATACAGCCCCTCGAGCCTGCTCCGCCATTCAATATCATGGCTGATCTTCGACCTCAACTCCACTTTCCCGCCCGATCTCCATTCCCTTGATTCCCCAAGAGTCCAAAAATCTATCGATCTCCGCCTTGAATATACTCAACGACTCAGCATCCACTGCCCTCTGGGGTAGAGAATTCCAAAGATTCACAACCCTCTGAGTGAAGAAATTTCACCTCATCTCAGTTCTAAATGGCCAACCCCTTTTCCTGAGACTGTACCCCCTAGTTCTAGACTCTCCAGCCAGGGGAAACAACCTCTCAGCATCTACCCTGTCAAACCCCTCAGAATCTTGTATGTTTCAATGAGATCACCTCTCATTCTCCTAAACTCCAGAGAGTATAGGCCCAATCTACTCAATCTCTCCTCATAGGACAGCCCTCTCATCCCAGGAACCAACCTAGTAAATCGGGTAAGGACAGCCGATTTCCTTCCTTAAAGGACATCAATGAACCAGTTGGGATTTTACGTCAATCTGAAGCTTCATTTACTGATCCCAGCTTTTTTTCCAAAACTGAAATCAAATGATCAAACCACCATGGTGGGATTTCGATCGCATTCTCTGGAATATTGGCCCAGCAACATAACCACTACACCACCGTGCCTGAATGTGGCTGTTCGACAATTCACAATTCCGATACTGTTCTGATGAAGGGTACACTCCCGAAATGGCATAGCTTAGCTCTTTACAGATACCGACTGATCCCTGTTGTTTTCCAGCATTTTCAGTCTTTATGAGAGTTTACAACCAAGGATTAACAGCAGTATAGTGCAGCCCCCCACACCCCCTCTCTCACAACTTGGCAGCTACTCGCAGACAGTGCCCCTCGCCTGCGAGTTTCTACGAACCTGACACATCTCTCACTTTCAACATTACGAGACACACTGTTTTTGTTCAGTGTGAACTGTGTGTTCCTGATTACAGAAAGCTCAAGTCCACATTTGAATCTATCGGTTGGGATGGTGGACACAGTTTCTGGGAGCCAGGGCTGTACAATGTTACAATTATTATTTACCGATAACATTTCTGCCACTCGTAGGCGTTTTTAAACAAAGGTAACTGTTAAAGCATTAGCATTTCTGGAACAAAGAGAGTGCTGTGTTTGTCTGATAGCATGTGCTGATCTGTGCGCCTGCTTGCTACTCTGTACAATGCCCTTGTATTAATACTGTGGGAGGTGCAGTACTTATTGTGCAGACCTGCTGCCCACAACAGGAACAGAAGGCAATTCTTTACAAAATTAAAAGGGCAAAGAGGGCGAAAGTTGGAAGGCCTTAAATCAGTATCTGGCAAACGGACCTGCTTGGCATCCTACCCTGCTCGAGGAGGCACATCTTGCAGCTCAAGGCACAAACTTTTCACATTATCTCTTGCTTACTGGCCACCCCCTGACACCCACTCACAGAAACATTACCAGCTGAGCGTTAGCCATGTAACAGGCCTGTAAAAGTGCAGATTTAACAACAAATTACTGGTAAGGCTTCTAGCAAACCGACATATGTGTGGGTCCAGCTGGGACAGGCTTCACTCGATTCCGGTTCTGATGAAAAGGTCATCGACCTGAAACGTCAACTCTCTCTCTCTCCGCAGATGCTGCCTGACCTGCTGAGTGTTTCCAGCATTTTCTGTTTTTATTTCAGATTTCCAGCATCCGTAGTATTTTGCTTTCATTCACTCAATTCTTATTCGTTCTTAATAATAATTAATTTGTATCCCCTTGCATTGAGCCGCAGTTCATACGCGAACAATTACTCTGTAGGGTCAAGCAGGTTTTGCGGCAACAGCCACCAAAATTTGGTCTCTATAACACATGGCTTAATGTTTACCAAATCATTGAGAGCTGGACCTGGGTAACTGCAGTTGCATGAGGTAACACTATAAATCTAACGTGATGTTAAAAGTGAAAAATACATTATTGTACATAACTGGCCATAGGCAAAATGCAGTACACCGAACATTTTGTTAAGTGAATTCTGAAACATGCAACTGATTAGACTCAACAATTGAATCCAGATCTTTAAGCGGTGCAGAGACTTGTTAGGAATTCCGCTGCGAAGGGAAGGATTTACAAACATCTTGGCAGCTCCACACTTCACATTGCAGAGACAATTTTGAGGTTTAAGAGAAATGAGAGTTCAACATGCAGGAATGCTGTAAGCGGCAACCAGGACTTCATTCAGGAGGGGAAAAAATTCTCGTTATGGCAGGCAAATTCATTTTTACTTAGGTTTAAAAAACTGACAGCAAATTTGTGACCCAAAAGGTCCCGAGTCGTTTCGGTACCCGACGGGACCTTGTGTGGCGTTAGTATTATGTGCGGTTTAAAGAGACTTGGTATTTACAGAGATTGATATGATCCAACAGAACATCCAGCTGTACAACCCATTATTGGCTGGAGCGTTAGTGGCATCCGTCCCCACCCCCTCCACTTAATGGAATATTAACAGTTGCTATTGCATGCCATCACCAGTTGGGTACCAAGCAAAACTCACCGCTCACTAGCAGACGCCAGCAAGTTATTAGCCGTGTCCAGTCCTAGTTAGTGGTTATAAATTAATGACTAAGTTAATGACAGTTAAGGTAATGCAGCCACAGAAGTGCTGACAGCCTGATTGAGTTCCAGTGTTTAGCACAAGTTACCTGATGTCTGCGCAGTATATTGAAGAGACATCAGCTTTTTCAGGAAGTCCAGCTGGCATGAGTGAGGTTTTCCTCAAGTTAGTGCTATATTGACAAGTGTTTTTTTTTGTTTGTTTTTTGAAAACACTGTCTTTAGAACAACATTTATTTTTTTTTGAATGAAATGTAAAAAATAAACCACAATGTAATCATTAAGACTTTAGCTGATGCAGAGTTCTTTACAGCGGACCACCTGTGCTGGAGTCAGGACACTCGGATTTTGCCCTGTACCACAAGAGGTCTAGCACTACACATACCACTCTTTCTTTGAAATGATGGAGCCATCGTTCTGCGACACCATGTCTTCCGTCAGATCCGGCGGATACTGGAAGCTGAGGGTCTGGTCGTCAAAGTCCTCCTGCGTGTCGCTCTCATCGACCGTGAAGTAAGGGCGCTTGGAGTCCGCGTCAAAATCTGCGCCGTCTCGCATAACTTTCCTCTCGTTTTCGTAGCTTACGTTCATGGGGGATGGCTTTTTATCCTCGTCGGATTCCTCCTGGTAAGGGATGTGCTGCGGAGCGGGGGGCATGATGCCAGCCTTGCTGTAGCCATTCCCAAACACGTGCTTCTTTGTGTTGTAGTCCCCCTTGAAGGTCTGCTGCCTCTTGCGAATGACGATGAAGATTATGACACCGGTTAACAAGATGAGCAGCGCGCCTCCCACAATTGCTCCAATCATCAGGGCGTTGTTGCTGTTCCCGTTGCTGTCCAGACCCGGTCCCACAATCGCTCTGCTTGTGCTGGATGGTAGGATTTGAGGGGATTCTGGGTAGGAAAAGACAGATGGAAGGGACAGCGTCAGTCCCGTGGTTTGAAAGATGCGGTGACAAGGGAAAAGGGAAGGGGAGACAGAGGGAAGGGAGAAAGATGGCTGAAATTAACAGTCTATATCTAAGCTGCTCTCTTGACATCATTACATCTACAACAGCACTGCTGCCCCCCCAGTACACTGACAGCACTGCCCCCCCCTGCCCAGTACACTGACAGCACTGCCCCCCAGTACACTGACAGCACTGCCCCCCTAGTACACTGACAGCACTGCCCCCCCCCAGTACACTGACAGCACTGCCCCCCCAGTACACTGACAGCACTGCCCCCCCCAGTACACTGACAGCACTGCCCCCCTAGTACACTGACAGCACTGCCCCCCCAGTACACTGACAGCACTGCTGCCCCCCTAGTACACTGACAGCACTGCCCCCCCCTGCCCAGTACACTGACAGCACTGCCCCCCAGTACACTGACAGCACTGCCCCCCTAGTACACTGACAGCACTGCCCCCCTAGTACACTGACAGCACTGCCCCCCCTAGTACACTGACAGCACTGCCCCCCCAGTACACTGACAGCACTGCCCCCCCAGTACACTGACAGCACTGCCCCCCCTAGTACACTGACAGCACTGCCCCCCCAGTACACTGACAGCACTGCCCCCCTAGTACACTGACAGCACTGCCCCCCCAGTACACTGACAGCACTGCCCCCCCAGTACACTGACAGCACTGCCCCCCCAGTACACTGACAGCACTGCCCCCCCCAGTACACTGACAGCACTGCCCCCCCTAGTACACTGACAGCACTGCTGCCCCCCCAGTATACTGACAGCACTGCCCCCCCAGTACACTGACAGCACTGCTGCCCCCCCAGTACACTGACAGCACTGCCCCCCCCCAGTACACTGACAGCACTGCCCCCCCAGTACACTGACAGCACTGCCCCCCCCCAGTACACTGACAGCACTGCCCCCCCAGTACACTGACAGCACTGCTGCCCCCCCTAACACAACTTGCTTTTATTATAAAAAAGCAAAATACTGCGGACGCTGGAAATCTGAAATAGAAACAGAAAATGCTGGAAACACTCAGCAGGTCAGGCAGCATTTGTGGAGAGCGAACCCAGTTCTGATGAAAGGTCATCGACCTGAAACGTTAACTCTATTTCTCACTCCACATTTGTTGCCTGACCGGCTGAGTGTCTCCAGCATTTTCCGTTTTATCGCTTTCAATATATTTGTAAAATATTCATTAAACATAATGATGTCATGAGCTTCTTAATTCCCAATGTTAAGTGTCTCTCTCATACAACAAAGCCCGAGTTCTCCATGTTAATCGCACAGCGCCATTCTGTCTCTTGTTCTCTCACAGCCCCAGTCTCAATGTGCCTCCCGCACGCAGTCTCAGCCTCGCGTGCACACACACACTCACACGGTGACACACACACATTGTGACACACACACGGTGACACACACACACACACACAATCCCAGCCACCTGCACACACACACACTCCCAGCCTCCCACACACACACACAAATCCCAGCCTCCCGCACACACACACACAAATCCCAGCCTCCCGCACACACACACAATCCCAGCCTCCCGCACACACACACACACACTCCCAGCCTCCCACACACACACACAAATCCCAGCCTCCCGCACACACACACACACTCCCAGCCTCCCGCACACACACACAATCCCAGCCTCCCGCACACACACACACACTCCCAGCCTCCCGCACACACACACAATCCCAGCCTCCCGCACACACACACTCCCAGCCTCCCGCGCACACACACACAAATCCCAGCCTCCCGCACACACACACACAAATCCCAGCCTCCCGCACACACACACTCACAATCCCAGCCTCCCGCGCACACACACACAAATCCCAGCCTCCCACACACACACACACACTCCCAGCCTCCCACACACACTCACAATCCCAGCCTCCCGCGCACACACACACAAATCCCAGCCTCCCACACACACACACAATCCCAGCCTCCCGCACACACACACAATCCCAGCCACCTGCACACACACACTCCCAGCCTCCCGCACACACACACACACACTCCCAGCCTCCCACACACACACACAAATCCCAGCCTCCCGCACACACACAAATCCCAGCCTCCCGCACACACACACAAATCCCAGCCTCCCGCACACACACACTCACAATCCCAGCCTCCCGCGCACACACACACACACACCCAGCGTCCCGCATACACACACACTCACAATCCCAGCCTCCCGCACACACACACACACAATCCCAGACACCTGCACACACACACACACTCACAATCCCAGCCTCCCGCACACACACACAATCCCAGCCGCACGCACGCACGCACACACTCCCAGCGTCCCGCATACACACACACACACAATCGCAGCCTCCCGCACACACACACAATCCCAGCCACCTGCACACACACAATGCCAGCCTCCCGCACACACAAATCCCAGCCACCTGCACACACACAATCCCAGCCTCCCGCACATACACACAATCCCAGCCTCCCGCATACACACAATCCCAGCCTCCCGCACACACACACTCCCAGCCTCCCGCACACACAATCCCAGCCTCCCGCACACACACACACAAATCCCAGCCACCTGCACACACAATCCCAGCCTCCCGCATACACACAAATCCCAGCCTCCCGCACACACACAAATCCCAGCCTCCCGCACACACACAATCCCAGCCTCCCGCATACACACAAATCCCAGCCACCTGCACACACACAATCCCAGCCTCCCGCATACACACAAATCCCAGCCTCCCGCACACACACAAATCCCAGCCTCCCGCACACACACTCACACAATCCCAGCCTCCCGCACACACACACACACAATTCCAGCCTCCCGCACACACACACACTCCCAGCCTCCCGCATACACACACACTCACAATCCCAGCCTCCCGCGCACACACTCCCAGCCTCCCGCATACACACTCACACGGTGACACATTCACACACACACACTCACAATGCCAGCCTCCTGCACGCGCACTCACACACACAATCCCAGCCTCCCGCACATACACACAATCCCAGCCTCCCGCATACACACAATCCCAGCCTCCCGCACACACACAATCCCAGCCTCCCGCACACACACACACAAATCCCAGCCACCTGCACACACACAATCCCAGCCTCCCGCATACACACAAATCCCAGCCTCCCGCACACACACAAATCCCAGCCTCCCGCACACACACTCACACAATCCCAGCTTCCCGCACACACACACACACACACACACACACAAATTCCAGCCTCCCGCACACACACACACTCCCAGCCTCCCGCATACACACACACTCACAATGCCAGCCTCCCGCGCACACACTCCCAGCCTCCCGCATACACACTCACACGGTGACACATTCACACACACACACTCACAATGCCAGCCTCCTGCACGCGCACTCACACACAATTCCAGCCTCCCGCACACACACAATCCGCACGCGCGCGCGCACGCACGCACGCACACACACACACCACACACACACTCCCAGCCTCCCGCACACACACTCACACGGTGACACACTCACACACTCACAATCCCAGCCTCCCGCAAACACACACACGGTGACACACACACACACTCCCAGCCTCCTGCATACACACACAATCCCAGCCTCCCGCACACACACTCACACGGTGACACACACACTCACACTCCCAGCCTCCTGCATACACACACACACACAATCCCAGCCTCCTGCACACACTCACACACACAATCCCAGCCTCCCGCACACACACTCACACGGTGACACACTCACACACACACACAATCCCAGCCTCCCGCAAACACACACATGGTGACACACACACACACTCCCAGCCTCCTGCATACACACACACACACTCACACACACAATCGCAGCCTCCCGCACACACACACACTCACATACACACACAGTGACACACACACACTCACAGTCTCACGCTCATAGTCTCACACAGTCTAGCTCCAATTTCTCTCACACATGTAGTCAGAGACTGTCTCTCGCACACATCAACACCAGTCACACTTGCACTTGCAGCTAGTCACAAGCCTACACAGCCAAACCAGAGTTGGTCAGCCACATGATCACAACCGGTCATACATTGAAAATCTTATGCCTGCATACACTTAGTAAAAAATACGACTTCATGTTCTTAACCTTTACACCTCCGCCACTGGTTGTGATGTGGTGCCTCAGTTTTGCACCTCCCAGGCTGTACTAACGAAGTGCTCCAAGCAACTCCATTGCTACCCAAACTGGTGTAAGTTTTGCTATTTAACAGTAAATATAATCAAATCAAAGAACTGTATAAAAATAAGGAGACAATGCACGACTTTACAAGGAGGAATGAATTACATATGCATACCCTGGGCAAATGATCCGCTCCTATGAACACCCCCCACCCTCCCACGGGCGCACCACTGGACACACACACGCACGTTGCTCACACTGTGCTACATATGCACAATGGGAACCCCACAAACACAATCCCAACAGCTGCAGTGACCCAGATTCCTATTTTACTTGAAACGCAGAAGGAGACAGAGTATTAAGATGCATTAGCAAGCCAAGAGGAAAGCTTTGGCCATTTAGCATGGAAAAGGTGCAACTCTGCTGAACGAGACACAAAAAAATAGAATTCAAAGAAGATCTCGAGTTTGAAAAGCAAGGAAGAAATTATAAAGATAAAATCAGATTATAAAACCCTCCATAGTTGTCTAAGAGGGTTAGAATGGACCAGACATTGGCCATGCGCTCCCTATTACTGTACAACTTGTGTCATCAATACTAATTCTCTACACTACCTGGGAAATATTCTCTACTGCAAACTCTGCGCTATATCCAAGGGCACCTATGTCAACCAATTGCAAAACCTCCTTCAATGCTTTGTCCAAGGTGACAGGTAGTAATACCTCCCCCTTTAGCCATTTCTTTACGCAGCGAGTTGTTGTGATCTGGAACGCGCAGCCTGAAAGGGCGGTGGAAGCAGATTCAATAGTAACTTTCAAAAGGGAATTGGATAAATACTGGAAGAGAAAACATTTACAGGGCTATGGGGAAAGAGCAGGGGAGTGGGATTAATTGGATAGCTCTACCAAAGAGCCAGCACAGATATGATGGGTCGAACGGCCTCCTTCTGTGCTGTATCTATAACCTATGTCTTGAACCCCTTCTATTGCTGCCATGATGAGTGTTTTGCATCCAAATATATCGTCCCTATTAAAGATTGCCTCACTGCAGGCTTATCTACAGAAAAGGTGTTTTCCCATCAGTGTCTCTCGATGCTAGGCACTCATTACAGACATACACCTGCACACCTCAACGCAGCAGAAACACTGACCCATCAATATTGTCGGCAGGGCCTCAGATGCAGGGTTGCTCTGCACACCCCATAGTTTCTACATTTCGAGCTCTGCTCCGAGGAACCAGCATATTGCCCTCCAGAAGCCCCTATTTCAGCTCAACTCCACCTTAAAGATTTTGCAATGAAGAGCACACTAAATTTCATCCAATGTGTATTTGCCCAATCTATTGAGTCAACACTGTCTGTTGCTCATCCCAGTTTCAGTTGAAGTACAGGAGCCAAACTGGAATGGGGAAAAGGAACCGGCCAGCATTCCTGCTCCTGATCTTATCCTGTGACCCATGCTTGCAATTCCATACGTGTGGATATCAGAACGCAAGAACATAAGAATTAGGAGCAGGAGTCGGCCATACGTCCCCTCGAGCCTGCTCCGCCATTCAATAAGATCATGGCTGATCTTCGACTTCATCTCCACTTTCTCGCCCGATCCCCATATCCCTTGATTCGCCTCGAGTCCAAAAATCTATCGATCTCATCCTTGAATAGACTCAACAATTCAGCATCCACAGCCCTCTGGGGTAGAGAATTCCAAAGATTCACAACCCTCTGAGTGAAGAAATTGCTCCTCATTTCTGTCTTAAATGGCCGACCCCTTATCCTGAGACTATGCCCCCTAGTTCTAGACTCTCCAGCCAGGGGAACCAACCACTCAGCATCTACCCTGTCAAACCCCTCAGAATTTTATATGTTTCAATGCGGTCATCTCTCATTCTTCTAAACACCTAATCAGGCCCAGCTGGAATTCCCATGGCCAAATACCATGCTGACAATCAGAGTCTGGGCTCACATGTGGAGTAAGGAGGAGGTACTGGAAGACAACCAGCACCTTCTCCCAGCAAGAATCAGCACCTTTGGGACTAGGGGTGAGGGGGAAAAAATTGTAGAGGTCTTCAGTTGACTGTGGGCAATGTCTGGATTTCATTGTGTGTAGGTGGCCCATTGCATTTCATGCATCAGTGTGGCCAACTGCCGCTTGCACTGCCAGCTTAAGCCCAGGGCACAGAGTTGTTTTTATTCCTATTACACACAACTGGTTTTCCAGGTAATCACTGGTAGGACCTGCTAGTTTTGTTAGTGAGCCTGGCACTTGGGTTCTGTCGCATGCCCCTTCCTTTCCACCCCGAGACCTGCATTCTTCTGATAAAGATTGAAATTAGTTGCATTCCGTTATCCAATCTTAACAAGGACAAGGTTACACAAGCTGATGAAAGGTCATCGAGCTGAAACATTAACTCTGTTTCTCTCTCTGCAGATGCCGCCTGACCTGCTGAGTATTTCCAGCATTTTCTGTTTTTATTACACAAGCGAAGTTTGCCAGTGTTGACAGAGGTGTCACTGACTGTAATAAAGACTGTAAATTAATCTCAGACAGCAGATTGTGCATTAACCCCAGAGCTGGACATGCAAAAGTAGCAGAGAAGTTCAGGGTGTCTTAACTCCTGGGAGCAAGAGGGCTTTAAAGTTGCTCGCCCTGCAGCCAGAAGGGAGAACAAAGCCAGATAGAGACTTTTCCTTGGCTGTCACTGATATCCCTCCAGTGTCAGCCAGGAACAGGGCCAAGTAAGAGATGAGAATCTCAGATTCTTCTCTCCCACTTGATGTGACCTGGCCTAAAATTTTCTAATTGTCACCCACCAACACAAAACCATTCTGATGCCAGACCTAAATAATAGGCGGGATTCAAATAAGGGCTCAAAGCGGGAAGCGATCAGCAAATTAAGCAGAACAATGCTCCCTATATTCTGTTTCTCTCTCCACAGATGCTGCCTAGCCGGCTGAGTATTTTTGACATCTATCCTTACTTTGGTCAAAAGAAGTAAGGCAGTGAGCCAAATAAGAGTGGGAAGAATCCTTGGATTGTCCAGTCCCAGTAACTTGGCCCCAGGTCTCAGCTCAGATTCTTTGATTGCGCTGATCGTGAATCTGGAACTCCTAATTGGATGTATGTGTGTGTAGGACAGGATTGGCTGTGATGTCCTTTTCATTGTAAAGCCTGGATTACTGTTTCATTATTAACTGGGGTAAGGACATAGAGTCATACAGCACAGAAAGAGGCCCTTCGGCCCATCGCGTCCGCGCCGGCCATCAGGCCCTGTCTAATCTAATCCCATTTTCCAGCATTTGGTCCGTAGCCTTGTACGCTATGGCATTTCAAGTGCTCATCCAAATGCTTCTTGAATGTTGTGAGGGTTCCTGCCTCTACCACCCTTTCAGGCAGTGAGTTCCAGATTCCAACCACCCTCTGGGTGAAAAAGTTCTTCCTCAAATCCCCTCTAAACCTCCTGCCCCTTACCTTGAATCTATGCCCCCTTGTTATTGACCCCTCTACTAAGGGAAAAAGTTCCTTTCTATCTACCCTATCTATGCCCCTCATAAAAAGTATTAAAGCACAGAATTAATATCTACATACATTCAGCTACTTGACTGGACAAGAAAACTGTGACTGTCAAAAACATAAACTCCTCAGTGTGCTGGGGACTCGATCATGTCAGGTGTGTCACCTGCAGTGAACTTTAATCTAGAGAAGTTGCTGAGACAACCCCACATCTCAGCACAACTTTCCAGAGAGACGCTAAACACGCTAAATGGTTCCAGACACTTCCAATCAGGGGTTGGAGCAATCACGGGAGCAGAAATGGACGGCTCCTCAACTATAAAAACAGATGTGGTTCCAACAATCCTTTTCTATTTGAGATCGAACTCCAGTATGGTGGAACCTGCCTGACCTGCCAATGGGTGCACTGGGTATTCAGGTTAATGGAAATCTGGTGCAGTCTCCCGTGAACATGATTTACAAGACAAAATCTCAGCTGTCATACAGTAGGAGTTCTTCCCAGAATATAGAAACTCCCTCAGGGTGGAAAAGTCAAGGTTTCTCTTGCTGAAAGATTGCTTTTATTAAACATGAAGTGCAGCAGTCACGACTAGGATCCCTTGTGGAACAGACCTACAGGGTGAGGCATTCGTTTTTACCACAGGGTGCCTCATGGCAAATTCTAGTAAAGTGGTGAACCTCTCCCAGTGGGGTAGCCCTACACTAGCCCAGTAGTTGCTGACTGGGAGATAACTGATAACGTCTAGTGTAGCAGTCACATTCTCACAGGCTTCCTTCAGGCATTTATAAGCAATCTACATTCCATAGCACGTGAAAGAGAAAACTACAGGCGACCTGTGCATAATAAAGGCCTCCTGAATGTTACCTGCTTTTAAACGCACAGATTTTTGTTTCATGTTTGTGCCTCTCTCCACAACATTTACAACTCTGCTTCATTCTGCGGCACCTGCATCTTCTCCTTACTCCCGTCTCATCTGCCTTTCCTTTACCGTCTGTTTCTGGCAGCAGCATTGTAGTGTAGCTGAGGTGGTGCACGATTTCTTGGGAGATGGCTTCCCTGCAGTCAGTGGCCTCGGTACGCTCAGTCAATAAACAGCCCTGCCCACCAGTTGGACACACAACCACTCTCCCTCAACACCATGTCCAGCTGTAACCTAGTTACAGGACCAGCAGTATTTAACCTAAATCACAACAGAAAATGCTGGAAAAACTCAGGTGGTCAGGGCAGCATCCGTGGAGAGAGAAACAGAGTCAATGTTTCAGGTCGATGACCTTTCGTCAGAACTGGAAAAAAGCAGGAAATGGAAAGCAAGTTTAGGGGCTGGGAAAAGGGGGAGGGGATGAGAGAACAAAAGGGAAGGTCAGTGATAGGATAGAAAGCAGGAGAGATTGAGAGACATTAAGAGATATTCAAGGCGAGAGGAGATGGTAATAGGACAGGTAAAGGCTTGGCAGATACCTGATCAAACACGAGAAGGGAAACTGAAAGCAATGAAGATGAACAAGGTTGAAGAGACAAACGGAAATCCCGTCGAAGAGAAGAGCAGAACTTCTTCAAGGTGGGCATTCCTGGAAGAGAGGTGGCAGTGAACCAAACACTAATACGATAGCAAAATACTGCGGATGCTGGAAATCCGAAATAACAACAGAAAACGCTGGAAAAACTCAGCAGGTCAGGGCAGCATCCGTGGAGAGAGAAACAGAGTTAACGTTTCAGGTTGATGACCTTTCGTCAGAACTGGAAAGTATTTAACCTACATTCCCTGCATGATATGGGGCATGGAGCTGGCGGCTGCTGCTCCTGTAACTCAATGTATCCCAGAGCAGCAGTACAAACGCTCACTGCATCATTAATCTGGCTTCAAACAGCCATAGCTTATTTCAAAGTGCTCGAGCGATCAGAGTGTGCAGCCACCATACATATGGCTTCAAAGCCTCACCAGTTTCCATTATAGTTTCACAAGAAAGGATAAAGGAAAAGAATGTGACAAGTGCAGTATATAAGCCACTTATAACCCACAACCTTTATATATTTTATATTGTGCATCAGATAAAACACGGTTCCTGAATGCATGTCCATGGTTAACAACCATTACCGGTTGGAAGAGCAGAGATTTTCCCCGCAGAATCTGTATAACTGGGATCTCCCTGACCTTATCTAGTGAAACAATAATAGAGACACCTGGGTAACCTAATTGGCCACGGCATATTCCTTTCAACTCTGTAATCCAAGTTTGAAACCAGTCCAGATGTATGTTGGTAAGGGTGGCAGGAGTTTGGGCAGTTTTAACCTAGTGTGTGTGGGTCAGAGAAAGCTCAACATTTATCATTAAATGACACTAAACTAAGTCTCAGAGATCACACAAATGGTTGTGAGCTGGAAGGTAAAGTCCACACTGGTGCAGTGGAAATACCCTCGAGGATGGAGTAAATTAGTGGGAAGAGGAGAAAAAGCTCAGGGTGAAATCCTCACTGCGACTGATGTAAATAAAAGCCTATTAATCACTGTGTGCTTAAAATACTCAATAAAAATTAATGACCGCACATTTGGTACATTAGACAGTAATAGAATTATTATAATTTAGACAAGTGCTTAGTGTTATGCACTGCATGTTAGCACAATTATGGATTCAAGTACATTTGAGATTGTTTAATAACTTGCAATGATATAGTTCCTTTATTGTAATATAAAACAAAGTGAAAATGGAGAAGACGTGCGGAAAGTGATTGAAGACATGGTCGGACAGGGAGGTTATGAAGAGGCTTTTAATGGAGGGGAGCGATAGCAAGGCAGAGAGGTTTAGGGCGGTTTTTGTAGCTGAGAACAAGGATTTTACATTCAGTGCACTGGGGAGAGGAGAACTAATGGAGGCAAGGACTGATGTGATAGGGGCTGGAGGTGGGTGATGTTCAGAGATGGAAACAGGTAGTCTTGGTGATGGCTAGGATGCAGAATTTGAAGGTTAGCTCAGTGTCTAAGAGGACAGACACCGAGTCTGTACATTGTAGGATTCAGCCTGAATAAGCAGCCATGAAGGGGGATGGATATCTTTATTAAGTGCCAATATTAAGTTGAAGAGATTTCTTGCCGATCCACAATTAAAGTTGGATACCATTGGACTGCACAAAGTGGCAGCAGAGCTGTGTGTCTTCAGACTATGAACGAGAGCTGTCCCCATGCCTACAGCGGGAGGGGAGGTCAAATTCAGCAGTGGGAGCCAAGGTGTGTCAAGGGTCAGGGAAGAGAAGTTGGGACTTTCAAGGTGTTGGGAGTAAAAGAAAAAGGGTACAGTATAAGGAAAAGGGTACAGTATATGTGCATTGGACTGACACCAGCAAAAATGGCCATGAAAGCTGCCGATTTGTCATAAGAACCCAACTGGTTCACTGACATCCTTCAGCGAGTGGACATGCCATCCCTACCTGTGACTCCAGTACAACACTAGGTGGTTGATTTTTTTAAAATGTGTTTATGGGATGTGGGGGTCGCTGGCAAGGCCAGCATTTATTGCCTATCCCTAGTTGCCCTTGAGAAGGTGGTGGTGAGCCGCCTTCTTGAACCGCTGCAGTCCGTGTGGTGAAGGTACTCCCACAGTGCTGTTAGGTAGGGAGTTCCAGGATTTTGACCCAATGACGATGAAGGATCGTGATCTATTTCCAAGTCAGGATGGTGTGTGACTTGGAGGGGAACTCGGAGGTGGTGGTGTGCCCATGCACCTACTGCCCTTGTCCTTCTAGGCGGAAGAGGTCGCGAGTTTGGGAGGTGCTGCCGAAGAAGCCTTGGCGAGTTGCTGCAGTGCATCTTGTAGATGGTACACACTGCAGCCACGGTTCGCCGGTGGTGGAGGGAGTGAATGTTTAAGGTGGTGGATGGGGTGCCAATCAAGCGGGCTGCTTTGTCCTGGATGGTGTCGAGCTTCTTGAGTGTTGTTGGAGCTGCACTCATCCAGGCAAGTGGTGAGTATTCCATCACACTCCTTACTTGTGCCTTGTAGATGGTGGCAAGGCTTTGGGGAGTCAGGAGGTGAGACACTTGCTGCAGAATACCTAACCTCTGACCTAGTATTTATGTGGCTGGTCCAGTTAAGTTTCTGGTCAATGGTGACCCCAAGATGTTGATGATGGGGGATTCAGCGATGGTAATGCTGTTAAATGTCAAGGGGAGGTGGTTAGACTCTCACTTGTTGGAGATAGTCATTGCCTGGCACTTCTGTGGTGGGAATGTTACCTGCCACTTATCACACCAAGCCTGAACGTCGTCCAGGTCTTGTTGCATGCGGCCATGGACTGCTTCATTATCTGAGGAGTTGTGAATGGCACTGAACACTGTGGGGCACTGTGCAATGCCCCAAGAGAAACTAAGGATGGGGAATAAATACTGCATTGCCAGTGTTGTCGATTACTGTGTTTCACAGTGCTTTCGTTTTGAAGTGCAGTTACTGTTGTTATCTAGGCAAACACAGCAGTCAATTTGGGGACAAGAAGATTCCACAAACAGCAAACGTGATGAATAGCCAGTTAATTGGTTTTGTTGATGTTGGTTGAGGGAGGAATGCTGGGCTCCTCACTCTTTGAGTAGTGCCGTGGGTTCTTTAACGCCCACCTGAATGGCACAAGCATCATCCACAGGGCAGCAGCTCGGAAAATGCAGCAATCCTTCAATACTGCACTGTAATGTCGGCTTCAATTATGGTGCAATCTAACCAACTGAGCTAAATTAACACTTAAGTGGGGTGGCCAGGGAATATATAGATATTGTAGAATTTTAGATGGACCTCAACTCTCCCACTCCTTCACAGGAACATTGCTGTGAGCACAGGGCAATGCTAAGCTCACTGCTTCTGTTGCTAGCACCGTGGGGATAGGGCTGGAGGCACTACAGTCTTCCAATAGAGTGATGCTTTACAGTCAGATCCTGGCCAGAACCAGCATTACCATAGAACAGCCTATCTTAGACTGGAGATTACTGCATATTACCATCTTACAATTGGTTTCAGGCTGGACGTTACTGTATAGTGTGCAGACTGAGATGGATAACCAAGTTGGGGCTGTACATACAGCACCCACTCCAGGGCAAACATTAGCGCCCAGCACTCTGGTAACCTGACTCAACCTGGACAGCACACGTCTCACAGAACATTATTGCTTCGAGCTCCTTCTTGCAGCCCCGCTCAGGGCTAGCAAAGCACACACAACTCAGAGCTCAACCACCAGTTAGGAGTCACCATCCATGTGGAATGCACTTTAAATTTATCTCCTTCCCCTGGAATACAATCAGGACCATGTGCTTCTCAAATCCCAAAATAATCTCCCCATGTAAATCTGTGCCGGTGTGTGTAATAAGTCTTTTCTGCAAGTTGTGATACAAACTCATGGCATGTGAATGTTAGATTAGATTTTTCATAAATCACGTTCAGAGATGGATGGGGTTAGTTGGTGTCCAACGTCACACTCGTGGGACTGATTCACTCCATCACCTATCTGCAAATCAATTTACACAGAGCTGTCTGCTGGAACATTATAGTTTATAGTAAGTAACTCACGCTACAGTGTAAATGATAAAGGGATTCGATCGGGTAGAGAGAGAGAAACGAATTCCTCTGGTGGAGGAATCCAGAACAAGGGGGGCAGAACCTTAAAATTAGAGCCAGGCCATTTAGGAGTGGAATCTGGGGGCACTTTTCCACCCAAAGGGCAGTGAAAATCTGCAACTCTCTCCCCCTAAAGGCTGTGGATGCTGGGTCAATTGAAATTTTAAAATTGCGATTGATAGGTTTTTTAGGTAAGGGTATCAAGGGGTATGGAGCCGAGGTACACATCAGCTATGGTCTCATTGAATGGCGGAACAGGCTTGAGGGGCTGAATGGCTTCCTCCTGCTCCTATGTGCCTAATGGATCACTTGCGTCAAGCACAGTCCAGACCCCTGGGGTAGTGATAAAAGAGAGAAGGGACAAGGGAGATATTCAAACGCGCACACACTGCAAGTGGGGAAGTGGCAGGATCGACGAGGGGTGACAGAAATGTCTTTGGCATACAGATGGAGAAAGAAAACTGGGAGTTGGCTCGTGTTGCTGCTGTTTTCTGAGAATTAGGACCGACAAGAGACTGATTGGAACTGCTCAGCTTATTATTTCCAAAAACAAGTGGTTTTCAATAGCCTGCGAGAATCAGTTCTAATAAAATTGGTTCACACTGAAGTACTGCATCCACTTTTACACACAATTAACCCAAGAGCACCAATGGGGCCTGTGCGCATTGGAGTTTTTAATTGGGCTAAATTCATAGGTTTCCTGTTGCAGTAATCCCCTCTTATCCTGCTCTCATTATATAATGTTGTAATGAAAACACAAATTCATTTAATTGCTTCATGAGATACTGGAAAGTAACAAATTTGATAAGATCTTCAGTTTGAATTGAGCGGTTGTGTCCACTGGAGACTGCCTCAACATCTGGACTGGGACCACCGCTGTTCACCACGTCCATGAATGAGTTGGACTCAGGAATTGGGAGGTATGCTGTTGAAATTTGCAGACAATACCAAATTGGGGGATATAGCTAATGACGTGGCAAACTGCACCAAAATATAGGAAGACAAACAGGCTAGCAGATTCAATATATCCAAATGTGAGATGGTTCATTTTGATAGGAGGAATAAGGAGGACACTTATTCCTTGGAAGGTAAGAAACTAAATGTGGTTTGAGGAGCAGAGAGATCTGGGAATACAGATACATAAATCACCAAAAGTAGCGACACAAGTTGATAAGGGCACAGAGTACTGGGTTTCATTTCCAGAGGAATAGAATACAAAAGCACAGAGGTAATGTTAAATTTATATCGAACCTTAGACCACACTTGGAGTACTGTGTGCAGTTCTCCATACTACAAAAAGGATACTGAAGCACTGGAGAAAGTGCAGAAAAGATTTACAAGGATGTTACCAGAATTGGGAGGATACAACTATCAGGAAAGATTGAGCAGGCTGGGGCGCTTTTCCCTGGAATAGAGATTGAGGAGACCGGATAGAGATCTTTAAAATTATGAAGTGGTTCGATAGGGTGGCTGTGGAGAAACTGTTACCATCTGTGGATGAGTCCAGAACAAAGGGGTATAAATATAAGATAGCCGCCAACAGATGGTTATAAAGAATTTAGGAGGATTAAAAAAGAGTGGTGAGAATGTGGAACTCGTTGCCACATAGAATGGTTGAAGCAGAGAGCACTGATGCATTTAAGGGGAGTCTTGATGCATACATGAGGGAGAAGGGAATAGAGGGATACAGGGGCAGGGTGGGGTAAGGTAATTCGAGTGGGAGGAGGCTCGTGTGAAGTATAAACACCGCTGTAGAGCAGTAGGGCTGAACGGCTGTTATTCTATGCAAGTTGATGCAATACTTGAAGCTCCTTTCACGGAGATAAGTTTCACACAAGTCTATTTTATCTGGTCTGTTGCCACCAATCTATCTGCCCCCAAAGTGCACGTATGTGTGTTAGTGTGTAATCAGAGCGCCTGGCCGTGGCAGACGGGATGAAATGAGGCATATATAAAGCACACACACTTGTTGGGAGAGCTGGCAGTGTAAATGGAGCAGTTTTAGCCAATTTATTTCAACAGATGAATCTCTGAGCTTTTGTACAGTGTGTGCAGCAGACTTTCTTGCTACTGAATTGACCTTTACTCTGACTTTTTCATTACAGAGTTTTGTTTTATGACATTTATTATATTCTGCTGGCTTGGTCCTAAATCGCTGATTTTTTGCTGTCTTTAGGCTGCTGAAGTGGGGGCTGCCTCCTGCTCTTTAACTGTGGGTTCACCAGCTACTGTGTCGCAAGCACATTTCCTTTATGGCAGTAGCCACTCATTGAAATATTCTGGAGGTACCTGAATGGTTTCATTCGAAAACAAGAGAAAGCTCCTCATGGTAAACAGAACTCTATCTTCTCGAGGGCAGAGGACATTTATCGGATAAAACAAACACACTTATCTCCGACACCTGCTCAGCACCAATTTGCAGCTGTTGAACATCACTCTATGTGATTATGCTTTTACAACAGGCCTGTTAATCTTGATGCTTTTGTTGACTACATAAAACAGCCCACAGACTAAGCTGCAACAGCACTCGTGTGGTCACAGGCTCTAACCTTAGGCTCACCCTAGTGTACCAACCAGCTAGCAACACTTGGAAGAATCAATGATTCAGGTGTTAGTCACTGCCAGATACAAAGATCCAATACAAGAACCTTAATCTGCACAAATGCTTCCAAAGATCCTTATTGCATACTTTCTAAGTTTTCACAACACAGATGTAACTCCTGCCACGAACAGCACAGCCCCTTTGCCAACCCAATTCTCCTCAGTGTTGTAATCATACTCACATCTTCTAGATCTAAACTCCAGCTATCCCTCTACCACTCTCTTTTTTTATATTCGTCCCTGGGATGTGGGCATCGCTGGCAAGGCCAGCATTTATTGCCCATCCCTAGTTGCCCTTGAGAAGGCGGTGGTGAGCCGCCTTCTTGAACCGCTGCAGTCCCGTGTGGTGAAGGTACTCCCATAATGCTGTTAGGGAGAGAGTTCTTTTCGTAGTGGTCAACTATGTGGGTCTGGAGTCACATAGAGGCCAGACCAGGTAAGGACAGCAGATTGCCTTCCCTAAAGGACATTAGTGAACCAGATGGGTTTTTACGACAATCAGGTATTTTTGTGTCACCATTACTGATACTAGCTTTTTATTCCAGATTTAATTAAATTAAGTGAATTCCCCAGCTGCCATGGTGAACTCACGTCTCTGGATCATTAGCCCAGGCCTCTGGATTACCAGTCCAGTAACATAACCACTAGGCTACCGTTGGACCAGCAGTATAGGCTGGATTGGATTGTGTTCCCTTTAGGCTGCACGGTCACGCGGCCGCTCTGGATGTCCTGCGCAGCCGGCTCACCTGGTTTTAAAAGGAAAAACGGCGCATGCGCGAAATTTTGAATGGGCCGCGCAGCCCAAAAACAAATTAAGAGGGAGCATTGATTGGACCCCTATTCAGAGTCCCTGAAGCTGCAGCAGGATTCTTTACTCGAGGTCTTGGTCCAAATTTTAAGGAATCTCTTTCAAAGGGTTTGCCAGCTTCTGCTGTACAGCACTGCACACCTTTCCAGAGAACGAGAGTACAGATAATGCCGATTTAACAATAGCTTTGGGAGGATTCATTTGTTCACATACATTCAGTTTTCTAAGCATGAAAATGGAAAGTGATTTTATTCCCTTTTCACCCAATTAAGATGTGAATTCTGGTAGGTGTATTATAAGGGCTTCACTGTTATTACACCAGTACAGCAACAGCAGTGGCTGTCAGTTCCAATTTACTGTAAAAAGTGCAATATTTGAAGATTCTTGCAGTGACAAAAAAAAACTATCTTCCGCGCCAAGGATAACTTAATCATGAAGGTCTTGTTCTGGCTCAAAGGATCATCCTTTGTTTCTGAGCGGATTATCTGAATAACGAGTTTTGGAAACGGGAATATTTGACTGAGGCAGAGTCCCTCGGAGATGAAGGCTCGCAGCTTAAATGGATCCCCGCTGGAGGCAATAACTGATCCAATACTGCCGCAGAGGATACAGAAAGACAAGGATGGGGACGGGGAAAGGGACGACACACAAGGCCATTAGGCCCAACAAGCCTGTCCCCTTTCATACAGCAATTCCATTTAACCACCTTCTCTCTCCCTCTCTCCAGAAACCCATCTAATTGATCCCATTTATATTGCCGGCTCCACTGTCCTTTCCTGGAAACTTATTTCACAACTCTACTTTGCTCGACTTCCCGATTTTTAACTTGCGTCTCCGGGGATTTGAACTTAGCATCACACTGAACAGCTTCCCTTTGTCAATTCCTTTTATAAACCGTAAGAGGGAATGTAGGGCAAATGTGCTAATATACCATTGAGACGGATACTTTGGTGGTGAGCAGAGACGTTTTTTAAATTGCTACTGTATTAGCTCGGATTCAGAGAGCCTGCAGCTCCATCACTCACACTGCTAAATGTGGTTCCTTTATGTTAGCAGCAGGCTTGCAGACCCAGTTTTTCATAGGTCTACAAAACTGCTGTTGGGTTAAGCGATATAAAAGCCTCGTGAATGCCAGTCTCCTGGGATCTGAAATTAACGGCAGCATAAAAATGGCATTATGGTTAGATGCTCTTCGGTACAGAGATCCTGAAGAGTCCACACTTCTCTTTCTATACTGGTGTTATTTAATAATGTATTCCAAATATTGGAAGGTTTATTAATCACCATACAGAGGAGGTGTTGTCTGTTCCATGTAAAGGATTGCAAAAAAAATAAATAAATTATGAATCTGTAACTTATCTACTGCCAGAACCCTTGACTGCTGAATCAACAGCTGGGAGCTGAGCTGCAGCATCTGCAAACAGCTGGGAGTCGGGTGCTACACTGATTACTAAATTATCTAGGAAATATCACAAAGTGTAATTGTGCTGTGTGCATGACTACGAGAAGGGAAAGGGCATGTATCCAATATTTACACAGCACCACTGATAAGGTGAGACGGTTTGTTATTTACTTCAAGTCACAGGGAGCTGGACCGTGAAGGATTATTACAGCTTTTTGGACAAATGTTATACTTTGCATTCATACAGTGGAGAATGATATCAGAGAACACGATGCCACCGAAGCTCAGTTTATATTGCTCCTTGGCCACCACGTCTCGTAGCAGTCTCCTGCGGCTGAGGACCAAATCAAAGGAATTCATTTTTTTTGCACCAGCGGCAAGGAAGAACTATTTTTCCACTGGGTCTTCTCGGTTGTTGCTGGTCTTACTGGGGCGATAAGCTATTTCAATGGTGCTGTCACTTCCTGTAATGTCGTCATGCGGGAATGTCAACATTATCTCCATAGCAATGCCATCATGTCACTACTCCACACATACCTACTGGTCAAAATGTCATGGTCAGCATGCAATTTAGAGGGCCCACAGCGCAGCCAGTTCACAGGAAGGCTGGCCGTACATCACAAAACACACAGGTAGCTCGCTCTCGTGAGTCCCGAGATTGCCGGGTTGCAATGCAATAGCAGCTCCACTTATCGCCACCTTGCATCTCTTCCACTGCATCACCTCGGGGATGGTTCCTTGAAGTCCCTCATAGCCAGTCTACCTGCCTCCACAAACTACAATTTGTTTAGGATGCCATGGACTGCAACCTCGCTTGTACAATGTCCAGTACTCTCAAGGTGCCGTATAAGAGGCTTGTTGATAAAAAATTAAGGCACATGGTATTAAAGGGAATGTGGCAGCATGGACATGAAGCTGAGGAAAGGACAGAAGATATAGAGGGCAGTGGTTAATGGATGTTTGTTCAGATTTTTGTGATGTGTCCTCCTTTTAACCATAAAGAGGACTATAAGCAACTTCAGGAGGACATAGCCAAGTTAATAGATTGGGCAGATAGATGCCAGCGAAACTTAATCTAGAGAAATGTGCGGTGATATATTTTCTGAGGAAGAATCAGGAGAGGTCATATACATTAAATGATAAAAGTTTAAACATAGCAGAGCAGAGAGACTGAGGGATTCAGATACACAAATCTTTAAAAGTGGGGAAGCCTAGTCGATAAAGTTGTTAAAAAAACGTTTATGGAATTCATAAGAACATAAGAAATAGGAGCAGGAGCAGGAGTAGGCCATTCGGCCCCTCAAGCCTGCTCCGCCATTCAATAAGATCATGGCTGATCTGATCTTTGCCTCAACTCCACTTTCCTGCCCGCTCCCCTTAACCCTCGATTCCCCAGTTTTTCAAAAATCTGACTATCTCCGCCTTGAATATATTCAATGACTCAGCCTCCACAGCTCTTTGGGGTAGAGAATTCCAAAGATTCACGATCCTCCGAGAGAAGAAATTCCTCCTCATCTCCGTTTTACTGTAAATGGGCGACCCCTTATTCTGAAACTATGCCCCCGAGTTCTAGATTCCCCCACGAGGGGAAACATCCTCTCAGCATCTACCCTGTCAAGCCCCTTCAGAATCTTATATGTTTCAATAAGATCCCCTCTCATTCTTCTAAACTGCAATGAGTGTAAGAATTCGCAATAATTTACAGTTCTGAAGATTAATTTTTTTGATTAAAGAATCCCTGGGCCTTGTGCTTTTAAATTTCCAGGGATAAAAATGGCTGTCACCACATGGCCGAAGACAAAGGACAATGCTTTGTTTACAAAGCAATTGAATGCTATTAGCATTTGTTTGTATATCGAGTGGATACATCTAAACTGCAGAAGAGACTTTTGGATCTTGAATGGGAACCGTTTAAGAACTGAATGGGCTTAAATCACCTAGCATTCTGGACAATAGAGCAGTTGTATTTCCTTTTTGTTTCAGCCCAGGGAGCTCCGGAAGACACATTAACCCAGTCTAACCACTCTGAGTTAGCCAATCACAGCTTTCTCTTGTGTATTGGAACCTTTGGGTGGGAATTTTGCAC
Source organism: Somniosus microcephalus (assembly GCF_052327205.1). Classification (NCBI taxonomy): domain Eukaryota; kingdom Metazoa; phylum Chordata; class Chondrichthyes; order Squaliformes; family Somniosidae; genus Somniosus; species Somniosus microcephalus. The sequence continues at coordinate 4,075,355 of NC_141012.1, forward strand.
ACAGCCCTGGCAGGGCAGAACAGCAGGAGCTCACCAGGTATATAAGATAGCTGCTGAGAAGCTATCGCTCTCTTTTTACTTCGCTGGACCACAGGTGAGCAGGGTGTTCTGACTCCTCGGCAAGGCAACCTAGCAGGAGTTAGGGGGTGGTGATTTAAGGGTAATTGCTAAGATTGTTTAAGTAACATTGGAGCCATTTTATCCCTCGTTTTCGCCGTCTGCAACCCCCTGTTATATAGTTTTACTGTAATTACTGTGTTCGTGTGGTATAGTTTATTCTTTTGATTGTAGTTTATTTAGGTAATAAAACTTGATTTTTCTCTCATCCAAACCACTTGTCTGTTTTAATATCATTAATTATAAGTTCCTCCACTCAGAACTGAAGGAGGGGTAGCGATTCGAAACCGCTGTTTGTAAATTGGTTTAGAGTGCAGCAGCAAAAGGCTGCTGAGCAGGTGAATTACCGTAAACCAGGTAAAAGGTTGGAATTGGTCAGAGCTCAGAGGCAAAGGCTGCTGGCCAGGTAAATTACCATAAACCAGCAAAAAGATGCTCCCCCTTACATGAGTATAGGCCCAACCTGCTCAACCTTTCCTCATAAGACAATCCCTTCAACTCAGGAATCAACCAAGTGAACCTGGTCTGAACTGCCTCCAATGCAAGTACAGGAAACTTTGGTTTATCCGGAGGTTATATGTCCGGAATACTCGATCTAACGGCAAAAATCAGGAGCCGTTTTCTCTAAGTTTTTTTAGTTCTCGTTGCTTTTTTTTTCCCCAGTCAGGCACTGCAAGGTCTGTAGCTATAGCAACAGCTTCAGCTACAGATGCTTGCAGCTGCAGCCGACTGTTTTGAAGCTGTTGCTAAGCAACAGGGTTTGTTGATTCACACGGAGCTTCTCAGTTCCGTATGTTTAAACATTAACTCTGGTATGTCCGGCACTTTTGATGTTACGGCACCAGCTCGGTCCCGTCAGTGCCGGCTATCAGAAAGTTTCCTGTATATCCTTCCTTAAATAAGGAGACCAAAACTGTACGCTGTACTCCAGGTGTGGTCTCACCAACGCCCTGTACAGCTGTAGCAAGACTTCCCTACTTTTATACTCCATCCCCCCTTGCAATAAAGGTCAACATTCCATTTGCCTTCCTAATTACTTGCTGTACCTGCACGCTAACTTTTTGTTTCATGTACGCGGACACACAGATCCCTCTGTACCTCACCATTCTGTAGTCTCTGTCCATTTAAATAATATTTTGCTTTTTTATTCTTCCTACCAAAGTGGATAACCTCACATTTTCCCACAATATACTCCATCTGCCACATTTTTGCCCACTCACTTAACCTATCTATATCCCTTTGCAGACTGTTTGTGTACTCCTTACAACTTGCTTTCTCACCTATCTTTGTATCGTCAGCAAATTTGGCAATACTCGGTCCCTTCATCCAAGTCATTAATATAGGTTGTAAATAGTTGAGGTCCTAGCACTGATCCCTGTGGCACCCCACTAGTTACAGTTTCCGACCTGAAAATGACCCATTTATTCCGACTCTCTGTTTTCTGTCAGTTAGCCAATCCTCTATCCAGTCTAATATATTACCCCCAACCCCGTGAGCTCTTATCTTGTGCAGTAACCTTTTATGCGGCACCTTATCGAATGCCTTCTGGAAATCCAAATACACGACATCTACTGGTTCCCCTTTATCCACCCTGCTCGTTACATCCTCAAAGTAAATTTGTCAAACACGATTTCCCTTTCATAAAACCAAGTTGACTCTGCTTGATTGTATTATGATTTTATGATTTTCTAAAATGTCCTGCTATTACTTCCTTAATAATGGATTCCAGCATTTTCCCAATGACAGATGTTAGGCTAACTGGCCTATAGTTTCCTGCTTTCTATCGCCCTCCTTTCTTGAATAGGGGTGTTACATTTGCGGTTTTCCAATCCGCTGGGACCTCTCCAGGATCCAGGGAATTTTGGAAGATTACAACCAACACATTCACTATCTCTGCAGCCACTTCTTTTAAAACCCTAGGGTGCAGGCCATCAGGTCCAGGGGACATGTCAGCCTTTAGTCCCATTAGTTTGCCTAGTACTTTTTTAATACATTTTTATACGGTTTTATAAATAGAGGCATCAGATATAAAAGCAGAGGCAATGCTAAACCTATACAGATCATTGGTTAAGGCATACTAGAATAAGGACAAGTTTTGGGACGCTTCTTTTATAAGATGTCAAGGCAATGGTGAGGGTACAGAAGAGATTCAATGTGAATGCAGGGGTGAGAGACTTTACTTATGAAGAGGCACGCAAGAAATTGGGGGGTTTTCATTAGAATAGAGGTGGTGAAGAGGAGATCCAATAGGTGTTCAAAATGATGAAGGGTTTTGACAAGGTAAATCGGTGAAAGTATTTCCACTGGTCAGTGAGTCAGTAACTCAAGGGGATAAATTTAAGGCAATCAAAAGAATGAAGTGAATTATTTTCTTATACATGTTGTTAGAAACAGTGCCAGAAACAGAATCCATAAAGATTTAAAAAAGAAATAGAAAAAGAAAAACAATTTAAATGAGTATGGAGAGCGAGTGCAGATGCAATGGGCTGATGGGCCTTCTGCGCTGAAAAATTCTATGGTTCTATCCTGTCAAGCGCCATTGACTACCCATTCCCCAGTGCGTTCACTTAAGAGATTCTTTGCCGTAACTTTCAAATCCATTCACGGCTTCACCCTGCTCTACCTCAGTGATCTGCTCCAGCCAGGTACACCCTGCACTCCTCCACATCCACTTTACTCCTTGTACCCACTCCCTCTGCTCCACCATCGGGAGGCTGCACTTTCAGCCACTACACTGCTGTGATCTGGAAATCCCCCTCTAAAACTTCTAGGCCTCCCTGCTTTCACGAGCCCTGTAAAAACCCTTCTCTTCAAAACAGACTTTAGCCCCCATCCTAACTTGTTTTCTCCCTTTCTGCTCAGCATCCATGGATTTTCCCCACTCTGTAAAGTATGTCTGCAGAAATGAATGAAGTGGTCTTACTCTGGGAATAAACACTGCTTCTAATCTTCAGTCTGGTGGCACTGCCCACATTCTGCAAACACTGATTAAATTGAATACCCTGCTTATATCCATGCCCAACATTTTAAAGTCCTAAATCACGTCACTCTCAATCTTCTCTTCACCAATGAAAATGAGTTTAATTTTGTAAGTCTCCCCTCATAATAAAGCAGGTCACAGATTCCTCATGTTTCACACATTTCTCCTAAATTGGGGACTGGAATTAATCGCAAATTATGCTACTGCATAAACAGATACTGAAAAAACAACAGGAATGGGGAAAGAACATTCAGCCCAACAAGTCTGTCTCTTTTCCAGAGATCAAACCTTCCTACCTACCTTCGCACCATAACCCACAATCCCTTCACTCTCCAGAAATACATCCAAGGATCTCCTGAACCCCTTCTATGGGCGCGATCTTGCCAGCCCTGGGGAGGCGGGACTGCCGGGAAAATGGCAGAATTTGGGGCCAGGTGCCCAATCCACCCCCCAAGCCATCTTGGCAGGAGGCGGGTAGCTGTCCCGCGCCGGGTCCCGTCTCCTTGGAGGTTGGAAGGGATTACATCCACTTAACTGCTTGTTAATATGTAGTAACAGGCAGAAAATAGGATTCTCCCCTTTTTGCCCACACAAGTGCAGGCTTCTCATAGGCTCCGAACCCCGCCAGGTCACTGAGGCGAGTAGGGGGTCTGCGGGGGTCGGAGGGGTCCAAAAGTGTGCTGTGGAGGTGAGTGATGGGTGCAAGTGTGGAGAGGTGAGTATCTGAGGTAAGTGCAAAGTGTTGGGAAAAGTGTACTTACCTTTGTTTCTTCCTGCAGGCTTCAGTCAGTGGGTATGCAGAGAGTCTCGGACCTCCGCGGTAGAGATGACAGATGGCCGTTGCATTCTCCAATGTAACAACCATCTCATTTCTGCAAAAGAAAGAGGTTTGATGAGGTCTTGAATTCATGACCTCATCAAACTACAGAGAATGTCACTGTTGGACAGCTTCACAGAGCTGTCAAACGATGACAATTCATCTGTCAAAAATATTTGACAGATGAAACGTCATACATTGACATTCTCTGCAACCAGCTTTCCCTTAAATGGCCTAAGCCCACTGGGCGGGTTTAACAAGGTCAATCAAGGCAAAATAGCGTGGGTTGGCCAGAAGTTGATGGAGGCGGGACTGAAACCCGACAAGTGGGAGTCCCACCTCCAAAAGCTCCCCATTGAGAAAAATCACCCCCATAATGTCTAAATCAATAGCTTCCCCGGATAACCTATTCCACATTTTCCATGGGAGAAAAATCTCTACCTGACTTCTTTCCTTACTCCTAATTCCTCCCTTTTAACTTGCGCTCCCAGTGTTTGAAGTATCTGCCAATCTGCCGGCACTAAATTTTGTCAATTCCTTTCATTATCTTGAAAACTTCAGTTAAGTCACCATTCCAAGAAAAAGCAGCACAATTTCCTTCACCTTCTCAAAAAAACTTCCTGTTCCCAGAATCATTGCTGTTTGTCTCTACAAACTCTAAAGGACTAGAACAAAGTGCTGGTTTAGGCGCCTGTCCAATTCTGGTTAGGTGTGGTTTTGAATCACTCAGATGTTTATGTTACAGCACAATGCCTTGGCTCCTGAGGTTTGAAGTACATAATCCCTTAAAATGAGTGAAGTATTGATTAAATCACCATCATCTGATTGAACACTGCCCAGTATTGTTCCAGTGTGTAAAATGCAGCTTAAATCAACCTGTTTTGGGGACAGAGGCAACTTTTCCTTGTCCCCACAGCACTCTGGAATCAGGGATATATTGGCTAAAATTTCTGCATCTGTGGAAAAAAAGAGACAACTAGAACAATCGCAAAGACATTTGGCACAGGTTTTCCATATTCCTTGGCAATACTGCTGCTTCTTGAGGCTGCAGACTTGTTTTTCAAATCATAATTTTTATTAGAAAGATCATAGCACACGCACACTTGCATTGCTCTGATGGCAGTCATCAGTCCAACAGCTTGTTGTAGATGCTCTAAGCGCCAAGCGTTGCCATAATCAGGGACCAGAGCATCCCCAATACCACCCATCACTTGCTGAAGACCAGAGTCAGCAAAAGCACTCAGAGGCCGCAAGAGGAGCCAAGTTAGGTTGATCAACTCCTGGCTAAGTATATGTGGGGCTGAATGCTTGTTGGCTTCTATTTATTGGGTTGTAAGTGGTTAGGGATACAAGTGTTGAGCTGGAATTGCATTGAGCTGTTTATACCATGTTTGTTATGTTGATATTCATAATGGGCTCAATATCAACGATTTTTTATACTGTCAACTGTTTCTTTTGTGGTTATGGGGTTTAATTTAATTTAAATTTTACTCAACTAACAAACTTGAATCTGATTTCTGAAATGATAGCTGCTATGTTTGATCTGGCTACTGAGTAGGTTCTGTGCTTTTTAAAAAAGAGTACTGGTCGCTGTCAACACTGCGCAGCACACACACTGGCGCAGACTCGATGGGCCGAATGGCCTCCTTCTGTGCTATACTATTCAATTAAGCGTGCACATTCTGGCGTCCGGTGCATTACCCACAGACCCCTGGTGTGTGAAACAGAACGCTGTGCTGGCTGTTCAAGGAAAGCTGCCTTTGTCCCAACAGCCAGTCTCATTGAAGCCACATCAAACACACTAGAAATCACTGGCGAAGGGGAAAGGGCATTCAGCTTCATGCTCACAACCAAACTAATGTACCGAGAGCAGGTCTCGGCTGGGTTCCTTTCCATTTTAGTAAATGTGATTAGAGCACAACAAGAACCACAACTTCCACTGGCTTTTATTCCGTAATTTCATTTCCAATCTCCCTTTTATCAAGTCTATGCTGAGAGACAGATTCTTCATGTCTGGCAGTCCAATCAGCAGCTTCCATGTCCTTCCTCCATGGTGCCACACTCAATGCTACATCGGTTAACAATCTTGCTCTCCTCTAAGCTCAAATGGCCTCCCACATCTCACTGCTAATGCTACCTCCAAGAAGCTGGTTTTCTTATGTGAATATTTTGGCTGTCCATTCGAATGCTTTACGGAAATTATAGTAACACTGAAATCTGTTGCTTCAACTTTTCAAATGTAGCACTGATACGAACTACTGTAAGTTACATCTTTACCAGGAGCGGTAACATAGTGGTAATGTTACTGGACGAGTAATCCAGAGGCCTGAATTAATGATCCGGAGACATTAGTTCAAATCCCACCACAGCAGCTGGGGAATTTAAATTCAGTTAATTAAATAAATCTAGCTAAAAAGCTGGTGACCATGAAACTATCGGATTGTCAGAAAAACCCATCTGGTTCACTAATGTCCTTTAGGGAAGGAAATCTGCCATCTTTATCCGGTCTGGCCTACATGTGACTCCAGGCCCACAACAATGTGGCTGACTCTTAACTGTCCTCTGAAGTTGCCCAGTGAGACACTCGGTTGTATAAGGTGGCTCACCACCACCTTCTCAAGGGCAATTAGGGATGGGCAATAAATGCTTGCCTCGCCAGCAATGCTCATATCCCGTGAATGAATAGAAAAAAGTCTATTGTTTCTTACGCAACTGTCTTCAGTTTGGAAAGTTAAAAAAAATATCAAGTCCATATTCAAAGTTCTGCATGCTGGGATCTCTACATCTGCAGCGCTGGCTGAATAAAAACAAGCTTCCCTCATTGTTCATACTGAGTGCACTGCAATTAATAGGAACATATGATTTCTTAGCACCTGGTATAAAGATGTTGGGTCCCACTGGCTTGCTGATCAGGAATGTTTTGGGACATAAAGTTGCTTTTCCTTTCATTCCAAGCACCCTTTCCCTTGGCAACTCGCAACTCTCTGCAAACCCCAAGTCTGTCCGGCATCTGAATACTGCTCGTGTATCTGGAGCTCCATTCCAACGCGCTCAGTTCCGAACAAGGATACAAGAGAAAGTCTCATATGACAGACGATACCCCTTCCAACTCTGGCCTCCAAATTTTCTCTCCATTACCTTTCTGATACCCAACTCAGTATCACAATGGTTAATCTACCCCTACACTCGTCTTCCTCATCACTGTGTTGCAATCAACCCATTGCACTCATGCCTCCTACTCTAACTCAATCTTTCCCAGGATCTCAAACTAGGAACTTCTCATGTTCTTTCCCTTCCTTTTGAAAGCTCAAGCTGAGCATCACTTAAAAGTATACCCCGATTGTCCGCACCTTCTCTTTTCAACCATGGGTCTAAGCCCTTTAGCTGGGTCTCGCAATAAAGAATAAGAACATAAGAATTAGGAACAGGAGTAGGCCATACGGCCCCTCGAGCCTGCTCCGTCATTCAATAAGATCATGGCTGATCTTTGACCTCAACTCCACTTTCCCGCCCATTCCCCAGATCCCTTGATTTCTTAGTGTCCAAAAATCTATCGATCTCAGCCTTGAATATACTCAACGATTCAGCATCCACAGCCCTCTGGGGTAGAGAATTCCAAAGATTCATAACCATGAGTGAAGAAATTCCTCCTCATCTCAGTCTTAAATGGCCGACCCCTTATCCTGAGACGATGACCCCTAATTCTAGACTCTCCAGCCAGGGGAAACAACCTCTCAGCATTTACCTGTCAATCCCCCTCAGAATCTTGTATGTTTCAATGAGATCACCTCTCATTCTTCTAAACTCCAGAGAGTATCGGCCCAATCTACTCAACGTGAACCAGTTGAGAAACAAAATAGAATTTTTAAGGTGTAGCATTGTTTGATAGAGCTGATAGAAAAGAAAAAAAGACAAAGCTAGAGACGCTGCGAGAGGGGGCGTCGCTCAGTAACGACCCCATGCATTCAATATTCAAGTAGGTATAATGACACACAAGGCATGCGCACATGTGTTTGTACCAACACCTGTATTTGGCACAAGAGAAAGAAAATGAGCTAATCATACATCCCACTGGAGAAGCAGCACGCAGTGTCCTCCTTGGTCACAACCCTTTACCACAGGGCTTTCTAAGTACTGATCTATTTCTGGGTCCGTCGTGTCTGCACAGCTCCTCACTTGTCAGGAGTGGCTGCAAAACACACATTTACACCGTAAGCTTCCCACAGACTGTACGAGGCGCTCATTTAAAGTGGTATTGTTTTTTAAAATTCATCACGGTTTGAAACTTCACTACATAATAATGTATAAATGAATAATGTTACATTAAATTAGTTAACAGCGGGGTAAAACGCCAAGATGTAAATGTGAAATAGTCACTAGATCACAGAAAATAGAGGGGAGGCACACTGAGAGAAGACAGGCCACAAGACAAAGCACGGAGCAGTCCCAAGGTGCACATAGCTCCAAGTATCTCAGATTAGCTGGACACATGCCCGGGTTTTAGAATTCCAAGCTTGTGCCAATTCAAAGCCAGAACAGTGAAGTCAGTCTGCATCAGCCCACTACCCAGAGACGATTACGTCACAGCCAGGGGAAGAAATGGGTCAACAGCAGAGGAGCAGAAATATACTCACCATCTCAGTCCAACAATGTCATCAGGCTTATTTCCCATCTAGTCCCAATACATTGGGGCGGGGGTGGGGGGTGTTGGTGGAATAAATCAACTTTAATCTAATAATGTTGCTGCCACCCTCTGTGAAGACCTGTACCCACAAATGCGTCATCATCTCTCTCCAGACATCATCCAAGTTTGGAAGGTCTGACATAGTAAATGTCCTACTGGCATCAAGTGGACATAACGTGAGTATTTTGGCTGTCCATTCGAATGCTTTATGGAAATTCTAGTAACACTGAAATCTGTTGCTTCAACTTTTCAAACGTAGCACTGCACTACGAACTACTGTAAGTTACATCTTTACCAGGTGCAATGGTCTATTGCTTCTTACGCAACTGTCTTCAGTTTGGAATGTTTGAAAAAAATATCAAGTCCATATTCAAAGTTCTGCATGCTGGGATCTCTACATCTGCAGCGCTGGCTGAATAAAAACAAGCTTCCCTCATTGTTCATACTGAGTGCACTGCAATTAATAGGAACATATGATTTCTTAGCACCTGGTATAAAGATGTTGGGTCCCACTAGCGAATCGCTTGCTGATCAGGAATGTTTTGGGACATAAAGTGAACACATGTGCCACAACCTCCTTTCATACATTTGCAAATTAGACTAAATACAACATCAGAATGAAAATCATTTTAATATATTTTGTACAGAAAGGACACCACATGCATCTGGGGAAGAGTTCAAGCAGTTGCCCCCCACTGAGCACTGTGAGACTGTGTCGGACTATGCAAAAAGACCTGCATTTCTACAGCGCCTTTCACGACCTCAGGACGTCCCAAAGTGCTTTACAGCCAATCGAGTACTTTTGAAGTGTAGTCACTGTTGTAATGTAGGAAACGTGACAGCCAATTTGTGCACAGCAAGCTCCCACAACAGCAATGCGATAATGACCAGATAATTTTTTATTTATTTTAGTGACGTTGGTTGAGGGATAAATATTGGTCAGGACACCAGGATGCAAAGTCTCTGCTGGCTTGCATTGGACCCTCCATGGATCGTGCAGGTCTGTAATGGATGGTGCAGGTCTGTAATGGACGGTGCAGGTCTGTAATGGACGGTGCAGGTCTGTAATGGACGGTGCAGGTCTGTAATGGACCGTGCAGGTCTGTAATGGACCGTGCAGGTCTGTAATGGACGGTGCAGGTCTGTAATGGACGGTGCAGGTCTGTAATGGACCGTGCAGGTCTGTAATGGACGGTGCAGGTCTGTAATGGACGGTGCAGGTCTGTAATGGACGGTGCAGGTCTGTAATGGACCGTGCAGGTCTGTAATGGACCGTGCAGGTCTGTAATGGACCGTGCAGGTCTGTAATGGACCGTGCAGGTCTGTACTGTTCTGGTTTGAATCTATTCTTGATCAATTAGTAAGTGGTGAAATACAAGAGGTAGCCTGATGAGCACTCACCAGCGACTGCTAGATTTGTCTACACAACAAAAGTTACTGCATTTCAAAGACATTCATTATATGTGAAGTGCCTCGAGACGTTACCAAGAGACTGATCAATGTACCTCTCTTTCATTCTGCTGAATGCTGCTACTCAGTTTTGAAAGGAGTCTATCTTTTTTATCACAAGTTAAACCATCAATGGATAGGATGCCAGCAGTGTCAAGTGACTGAACGCCCCCCTTAGTTTACTGCTCGGCTCTCGATACGTCCCTGGGTTCTGATATCGCACGGCTGCCCCACGAGGGAACTGCTCAGCACTGTGCTGTTTGTGGTGCCAAGCTCTGTTTACAGTTCTCTTTTGTGTGCGTCATTGCTGATTTATTTTCATTTCTTTGAAGCTTTTGCTGAGCTGCATCGGGTTCCGAGCTGCCTTTCTTCACAGTTGAGACGGTGTATTGACTGCACTGAGGGCAGCTGCAGCACAGCCTGTGAATCCACGGCCATGCCAGCACACAGTCTAGGACAGGGAGTGGTCTATTTTCACTGCTGTGGGCTCAGCAGGATGACAATTAATGTAACCGTTGGCAGATAACTAATATACTAAAGCTCTATTAGGATGGTCTCCACAGCCAGGTTATAATAAGCACTAAACGTGAACCTAGCAAAGCCTTGTAATGGCTCCGAAAAGCAATTTTACCATCTTGCACTACCACAGCACTTTTCGTTTTAATTTGCTCTCTGTCCTATCCATTTTCCCCTCTCTTACAGATTTGCTCACTGCTCTGAAAGCCATGACAATCTGAGCAATACACCTACCTTCACCATTATCAAACCCCACTCTTCAATCAGCCACAATAAATAGAGAGAGCAAAATGCACAAGACAAACCTGAGCATATTGGTGCTGATGATCCGGGGGAGGGGGGTGTGAGAAAGGGAAACGGATCCGAGCGCCTGATTGGGAACACGCATCACAGCCTCAGAGTTCAATTTCCACTCCTTTATCATACTATGGGGCCAATAATGTGTCCTTGGGCTACACCAGCGCTGGCGTACTGCATTATCTAAGACACAGGCCTGAAGCTCACTCCACTTCTGCTGTGGCTGGGTGACATAATATGGTGAAGAATTGTGTATGTGATGCGAAGGTGTTCAGCACCACCAGTACAAGCCTCATTGAGGCCTCAGGTTTTACACAAAAATATTTAAAGGGCACAGATCACTATTGCAGTATTTAGACTGGCTTTGCTCTTTCCTTTAGCACCCTAGCTGCAGGAGCCCTAAAAGTGCCGCAAATTTTGTTTTCTGTTTTCAATGTGTTTGTCATATTTTTTGTGCAATGTTGCTGTTACAATAGATTTTCCCGTACTTTTGGTATTTAAATTTTTTATATTTTATATTTTTTTTTGGCAGGGCCGTTTTGCTTCACTCCTTGAGGTTATGTAGATTTTTTTTTAAGTGCCTTAACCGCAGTACCTTGTGGTTTAGGTGGTACAAGAAACAAGGAGGATGCTGGCTATAGCAGATCCCAGGTCATATGTGCAGAGCCTGGCACACTTACCGGTCAACGCTTGCGCACTATGGCCTCAACTTCGTGCTTATTGCAGACCGTTACCCTCTGCAGTAATCATACAGCACAGGAGGAGTCCATTCGGCCCATCGTGTCTGTGCCAGCTCTTTGAAAGAGCTCTCCAATTAGTCCCACTCTCCTGCTCTTTCGTCCTCAACAAGCTGGCCACCAAACTCCACACTCTTGGCCTGAACACTTCCCTCTGGAACTGGACCCTGGACTTCCTAACAAACAGACCCCAGTCTGTCAAATTAGGTAACCACACCTCCCCCCCCGACCCTGAACACGGGGGCCCCACAAGGATGTGTGCTGCGCCCCCTCCTCTACTCCCTCTTCACCCACGACTGTGTGGCTGTTCATGGTTCCAACACCATCATCAAGTTTGCGGATGATACCACGGTAGTAGGCCAGATCACCAACAACGATGAGTCAGCCTACAGGGAGGAGGTCCAGCATCTCGTGAAGTGGTGCACCGATAACAACCTGGCCCTTAACATCAAGAAAACCAAAGAAATCATTGTGGACTTCAGGAAGTCCAAAGGCGGAAGTCACACCCCCCCCATCCACATCAATGGGGCTGTGGTGGAAAGCTTTAAGCTCCTAGGAGTCCACATCACGGAAGACCTCTCCTGGTCACTCAATACCTCCTCTCTGGTGAAGAAGGCCCAGCAGCGCCTATATTTCCTAAGGAGGCTGAAGGGATGTAACCTGTCACCCCTGATCCTCTCTAACTTTTACCGCTGCACTATAGAGAGCATCCTGACGAACTGTATCGCAGTATGGTGTGGCAGCTGTAGCTACTATGACCGGAAAGCCCTGCAGCGGGTAGTCAAAACTGCCCAACGCATTACCGGCACCCGGCTACCGACCATAGAGCACATATACCAGAAACGCTGTTTACGGAGGTCACGGTCCATCATCAAAGACCCTACCCACCCCAGCCACAGTCTGTTCGCCCTCCTGCCATCTGGGAGACGCTACAGATGCATTCGCACCCGTACGACCAGATTTAGGAACAGCTTCTTTCCCAGGGCTGTCATCCTACTGAACTCCACAAATAAACTCTAAAGCCTGCACATCTGCCAATGCACTTTATTATGGATATGTTTATGTTAATGTATTACAAGCCAAATGTATGTTGAATGTTTAAATGTCTTAATCTAAATGTACACTCTCGGGAACCGCAAGCCTACATTTCGTTGTACTGCACTTGTGCACTAACAGTGACAATAAAGCTGATTATTATTATTTCCCTATAGCCTGTAAACTTTTCCTATTCAAGTATTTATCCAACAGCCTTTTGAAAGTCACCATTGAATCTGCTTCCACCGCACTCAGACAGTGCATTCCAGATCACAACTCACTGTGTAAAAAATATTCTCCTCATCTCCCCTCTGTTTTTTTGCCAATTACCTTAAATCTGTGTCCTCTGAGTTACTGACCCTGCTGCCAATGGAAACAGTTTCTCCCTATTTACTCCATCAAAACCGCTCAGAATTTTTAACACACATTAAATCTCCCCTTAACCTTCTCTGCTCTAAGGAGAATATTCCCAGTATCTTCGGTCTCTCCGCATAACTGAAGTCCCTCATCCCTGGTACTATTCTGGTTGCAGTGGGCGTACCCACAGTCCAGTAACAGCAGATACTGTGTACACCTGCAGTGGGTGTACCCACAGTCCAGTAACAGCAGATACTGCGTGTACCTGCAGTGGGCGTACCCACAGTCCAGTAACAGCAGATACTGTGTACACCTGCAGTGGGTGTACCCACAGTCCAGTAACAGCAGATACTGCGTGTACCTGCAGTGGGCGTACCCACAGTTCAGTAACAGCAGATACTGCGTGTACCTGCAGTGGGTGTACCCGCAGTCCAGTAACAGCAGATACTGTGTGTACCTGCAGTGGGTGTACCCACAGTCCAGTAACAGCAGATACTGCGTGTACCTGCAGTGGGCGTACCCGCAGTCCAGTAACAGCAGATACTGTGTGTACCTGCAGTGGGTGTACCCGCAGTCCAGTAACAGCAGATACTGCATGTACCTGCAGTGGGTGTACCCACAGTCCAGTAACAGCAGATACTGTGTGTACCTGCAGTGGGTGTACCCGCAGTCCAGTAACAGCAGATACTGCGTGTACCTGCAGTGGGTGTACCCGCAGTCCAGTAACAGCAGATACTGTGTGTACCTGCAGTGGGCGTACCCACAGTCCAGTAACAGCAGATACTGTGTGTACCTGCAGTGGGCGTACCCGCAGTCCAGTAACAGCAGATACTGCGTGTACCTGCAGTGGGCGTGCCCGCAGTCCAATCTGATATGAATTGGGAAAATGTGGAACAAATCCAAATAATTGGAAGGGGCTACAGAGGGATGTTGCGAGCACAGCCCTAAACCAGGTGCAGTAACCCTCATAAACTGCACTAGAGCCAGAGTTTACATGCTTATGAGTCTGTAGTCCAAGAGATTCACCTCGTAGTGGCCGCTGCATTCTTGCATCCAAAACCTACAACACAGTTTCGGCTTCATCACTTAAAAGTAATACCAGACCCTCATTGCTCCTTTTTGGTTTTCCACTCTCACTGTCAGAGGATACAGAGCCTCAAACAGATTTCTTCAAACAAACAGCCACTGGCATTCCATGCTGCCCATTGAGAAGTGGCTTTCTGTGTATTTCTCTTCTCACTCAGCCCCTCCCATAGCAATGGAGCTTGAAGGCTGTACTAGTGAGGGCCAGCTGCAGAACCAAAGGAACACACCCTGCCTAGTAGGTGGGCAAATTCAACACCAGCAGAAACTAGGAACTTCGATATGGATATTCATGCAAAAGAATATCAAATGGACAAGTTGTCTTAATTAAAATACGGCAGGTGATTGAGAAGACTAACAGCAGCTCTGTAAAAATAGCATTGAAAAAAAAATCAGTGTGTGAACAGCAATGAAGGGAGTGAAATCAATTCATGTGTACCCAATCCTCCCACTGTTCAACAGCCCATCAATGACCTTACCAGACGTAACTGATGAAATGTGCTGTCTCTGAATCAACTAACAACTGGAAAAAGGCTCTTAGAAAAATATTAGCCTGAGCTACTGACCTTAGAGCATGAAAGGGACTGATGTTCCCACCACACCCCCCGACCCCTGAACACGCCCACTCTAAACTGACACCAAAGAAAACTCGTGTCTGGAGGATAAACTGAACAGGTCCAAACATTAATGGATTCAGGATGTTCCTTCATGATCAGTGCAGCAAGAAAGAAAGTCTTGCATTTATATAGCGCCTTTCACGACCATGTCCCAAAGCGTTTTACAGCCAATGAAGTACTTTTTGAAGTGCAGTCACTGTTGTAATGTAGGAAACGCGGCAGCCAATCTGCACACAGCAAGATCCCACAAAAAACAGCAACGTGATAATGACCAGGTAATCTGTTTATTTTTTGAAGTTGATTGAGGGATAAATTTTGGCCAGGACACCGGGGAGAACTCTCCTGCATTTTTTCAAAATAGTGCCATGGGATCTTTTTATTTCCACCTGGAAGAGCAGACGGGGCCTCAGTTTAAGGTCTCATGTGAAAGAGTGTCAGTCTAGATTTTTGTACTCCCCTGGAGTGGGACTTGAACCCACAACCTTCTGACATAGAGGCGAGGGTGCTACCAACTGAGCCATGGCTGACAAGTAACCAAGGCCCATTCATACACTTAAAAACAGGTCTATATCATGTTAATGTCAGTTTGTACAAAGTCCCAGAATTGCGAGTTTGTGGGAGTCAGGGATAGCATTGCACAAGGGCACACACTGTACTCTGCGAGGGGGATTTCAATGTTCACCACTGAGCATGGCTTGGCAGCATCATCATTGACCGAGGTGGCCAAGTCCTGAAGGACAAGGCTGCCAGGCTTTGTCTGAACAGCTTGGCTGCTGTAAGTCATTCCACTGATCCATCAGCCTGCAACCCCACCGGTCCACATCAGCTACTACCTGAAGATTCTTAAAGTGGCCACCAGCTTACAAGTTTGAAATAGCCTATCACAATACCCCCTGTAAGTCACGGATTCATCAATACTCTCCCACAATTAAACTTTTAGAAACAACGACCGTGCATTAAATATCACCTTATCCCATCCATCAGGGTGACCCAAAGAGTTTCACAGGAACTACAGGAGTGGATAATGGATACGGTAGCATAGTGGTTAAGTTACTGTGTCCAAAGACATGAGTTCTAATCCCACCATGGCAGTCTGTGCATTTGAATTCAGTTAATTAAATAAATCTGGAATAAAAAGCTAGTATCAGTAATGGTGACCAGATTGTCGTAAAAACCCAACTGGTTCACTAATGTCCTTTAGGGAAGGAAACCGTGCCCGGTCTGGCCTATATGTGACTCCAGACCCACAGCAATGTGGTTGACTCTCAACTGGCCTAGCAAACCACTTAGGTGTATCAAACCACTACAAAAAAAAGTCACCACATGGACCTGTAGCGGTTCAAGAAGGAGGCTCACCACCACTTTTGAGGGCAATTAGATGGGCAATAAATGCTGGCCTTGCCAGTGACACCCACATAAATTTTAAAAAGCGCAGTTAATGTCATGTAGCAATTTTGTGCACAGTGAGGTCCCACAAACAACAATGACATGAATAACCACAGAAGCTCACAGCACAGGAGGAGGCCATTTGGCCCAATGTGTCTGTGCTGGCTCATTTACTAGAACAATTCAAAACTAATCCCACTGCCCCGCATTCTCCCTTGTATCTGAGGGACCAACGTGCATCAATCGGGATACACTGAAAGCACCAGACACTCGGCAGCTCCAACGATAACACAACCAGCACCAGAATTCGCTGTGTGGGCAATTATGGGTAGAAACCTGAAAATTCTATAACACGCAGCAGGGCCCCTAGGGCACCAATGCACTGAAGCTCTCCCAAGTTTCACCCCCGCTGCCCAACCACACCCCCCGACCACCCGACAATTCATCAACTCCCGGCTTGTGCTGCTTGTACAACACTGTGCAAAGTGGGGAAAAAGCCACCGGTATAGAGAGATTATCCCGGGAATAACTGACCTACTCCCGAAACAATGCCTCCTATGGCTAAAGTACTTGCACACAGTGCTGCTGAACCGGATCTATCCCAGGACTCGCAAACCTTCAGTGTCAGGCCACTATTTCTGACTGTTCTGAATGCGTTGCTGGGTCAGTGCGAATTCAGAGCCTGCATGCTGTGCAGGGACTGCTTGCCAAAATCACCTTGCCACAACCACACTGCAGCTCACAGCTTTCAATCCGACAAAACCAGAAATCTTTCCCTCTCTGCCCTCTTGGGATCGAAGGATTTCAATGGGTTGCACTGAGCAATTTTGAAAAACTAATTTTATATTTAGTCTTTATCATTTAAAAAAAATAAAACTATAAAAATGCTAATTTAAGAACTAAACGCACCAGCCTAATAGCCTGAATACTTGCTCTACCTCTCGTGCTCCGAGGCAGATGAAGCCGTCAGCACAAGTACACAATTTATGAAGCTCAGACAATTTTATGAAAATTGAAAATTCATTCCAAGTCCATCAAAGCAGCTGCATTCTTCATTTCCATTAAGGCGATTGAATTATTAACAGCAGCACAAGGCAAAACCTTCTAACCACTTGCTGTAAATCAGAGAGCAATTGCACACTTTAAATTGCCTCTACTTCCATCTGCTTGTTGTTCTAAAACCTCTGCCCCTTTGCTAGATTTTCTTCTCTCTCTTTTTCCACTTTGCATCTTGCAATGGGTCAAACCCCTCAACATTGTGACCAGATGCAGCACTCATGTCATTAATGCGGGTTGATCAAGGAATAGATTGCAGGCGGAAATCTTTCCCTCTCTGCCCTCTTGGGCTTGAAGTATTTCAATGGGTTTCTGTTTGCACTGAGCAATTTTGAAAAACTAACAATGTCTTTTGGACGAGACAGTTTTTTTTTTAAACTGGAGCCCAACATCATCTAATCACCAGTTCCTCAGTTATCTGCTTTTCTTCCCTATTCTTTTCAGTCTCGCTGGTGTCCTCCGCTTTGAGTGTCAGCCCTTCACTAGGAGTTCTCAATAGCAGGAAAAAAACAAGTCTCTTTCAGTGCCTCTCAGGCCCATTGCTCCTGGTCATTCAAGTTAACCTCTTTGACTGACAACTCCTAACCATGTAATTTCCAACAAAGTGGTCCGATTCCAAGCATCAAATTCGCACTAACAATATTTGTGAGCATGATTTGTTTAGCTCAGATAGCGTTCTAAAGTGCTACTCATAAAGGACTTTCCATGCTGCACTTACTCATCCCATCATTCTCTCAGCACCATCTCATTCAGGGCCTCTTTGTACACTTCAAGCTCCATCTTCCTCAGTCCATCAATTCATTCTTTCAGCACTGTCTCATTTACCCCTCATCATAGCTAACCTCAAGAACAGACCTCTTCTCCCCATTAGCAAACCAGCGTGCGAATCAGCCCCCCTATGTATCACCACCATCACTACTCAGTCTATGAAACAGCTCCGCATTTCTATCTACTTATCACTGCTTAACTGCGGATCCACAGCACAACATTGGTCACAACACTGCCAATCTACCAGAGGCAGGCCTTGGAATTTTTCACACTCCCATCTGAGAAACAGTCGCCCGGCTAATGGCTGTCCCATTTCCCACAATGCAGAGCAACATAGAAAAGGGCCCATTAAACGTGCTGCTCTTTGCCGGGTAAGATTCCTCTTGCGTATGAGGATCCAACCACCTGTAGCAGGGCTAGGTGAAGAAGGAAGAAGAGGGAGGTGCACATATGCAGGAAATACAGTGGGCAATGCTATACTGAGGCTATGAAAATGCTCAGGGCAGAGCAATTGGCAATTTCTAACAAATAATACATTTAGTGAAAACTAAGAGAATGTGTTGAGTATACTTAAACGTGATACATCTTTCATCAGTTATTCTTATCCTGATACAAAAAATACAGATCTCTGGTGCCGTGTAGCAATACGAAAGGGATTGCATTTATACAGTGCTTTTCATGACCTTAGCATGTACCAAAGCACTTTACAGCCAATGAAGTACTTTTAAAGTGTAGTCACTGTTGTAATGTAGGAAACGAGGCAGAGTAAGATCCCACAAACAGCAGTAAAGTACATGGCCAGATTATCTGTTTTAGTGATGTTGGTGGAGGATAAATACTGGCTAGGTCACCAGGAGAACTCCCCCTGCTCTTCTTCAAAATAGTGTCATGGAATAGTTTACGTCCACCTGAGGGGGCAGATGGGGCCTCGGTTTAACGTCTCACCTGAAAGACAGCACCTCCGACAGTGCAGCACCCCCTCAGTACAGCACTGGGAGTGTTAGCCTGGATTATGTGTTTCTGGAATGGGGCTTGCTACCCACTACCTTCTGACTCAGAGGCGAGAGTGCCACCCATTGAGCCACGGCTGGCACCTAAGGTGTCTAAGACAGGATCTTCCTGACACACGGCATTATAGCGAAGACTTGCATCATGGTACTGATAGCAGCCACTTACCCAGTCACATAGCTGGACAGAATGGGGAGCTGTGAAATATAGATGCACCAAAAGGAGGTCAGTTTTTGGGTGCTATCCATCAGAAAGCATATACACTAAAGAGTATTCAAAGAAGCCAGTGACAGATTTGGTTCAAACTACATCCATGGTTAAAACTGAGCACTCGACAATAATAATAAACCAGTCAGAAAATATGCATCATGTTCACGGATACATACTGCACATTGAACCTAAAAAAGGAAATGCGTTCTGCAGGAGCGCACCAAGCAAACGTCTCTCATACCATTTTATTGCTGCTTATTTATGTAGTATTCTCCAATACATTACAGGAATTTTTAAGCAGCATTTTAGAAATGCTGTATAGAGAGAGTAAGAGACAACTAGAATGTGGTGGAAAGCTGTAATCTCATTCAAGGGCCCTACAGTACAAACACTGCCGCTCACTGCTGCTGGAGGCCAACTCAAAGGCCTTCCACCATCAGTTCTAATGACTGAAAATAGCCAAGATGGACAAAATGTGAATGGTGACGCACCAGGCTCCCAGATAAATATTTATATTAAATACATTTTTGGTGGGCTTCACACTAACCGTTTATATGCTACAGACAATTACTATCTTTAAGTAATTATTACTGGCAGATTGGACCGCTCAACAACAACTTGGATTTATATAGCGCCTTTAACGTAGTAAAACGACCCCAAGGCACTGCACAAGAGCGATTATCAAACAACATAGAAACATAGAGATAGGAACAGGAGTAGGCCATTCGGCCCTTCGAGCCTGCTCCGCCATTCAATGAGATCATGGCTGATCTTCGTCTGAGATCATAGCTGATCTTACCAGTTCAGTACCCCGTCCCCGCCTTTTCTCCGTAACCCTTAATCCCCTTAGCCTTCAGAAATATATCCAATTCTCTCTTGAAAATATTTATTGAATTAGCCTTCACAGCCCTCTGTGGCAGGGAATTCCACAGGCTCACCACTCTTTGAGTGAAGAAATTCTTCCTCATCTCTGTTTTAAATGATTTGCCCGCTATTTTTAGACTGTGGCCCCTGGTTCTGTGCTCCCCGGCCATTGGAAACATTCTCTCTGAATTCAGCCTGTCCAGGCCTGCCATAATTTTATATGTTTCGATGAGATCCCCTCTCAATCTTCTAAACTCCAGTGAGTACAAGCCCGTTTGCCACCGAGCCACAGAAGGATTTATTAGGACAGTTGGAGGTAGGTTTTAAGGAGCGTCTTAAAGGAGGAGAGTTGGAGAGGTTTAGGGAGGGAATTCCAGAGCATAGAGCCTCAGCAGCTGAAGGCACGGCCGCCAATGGTGGAGAAATGGAAATCAGGGATGCGCAAGAGGCCAGAATTGGAGACGCACAGGGATCTGAGGGTTGTAGGGCTGGAGGAGATTGGGTGGGACGAGGCCATGGAGGAATTTGAGAACAAGGATGAGGATTTTAAAATACAGCTGTTGCTTAGAACATTAGTCACAGAGCAGTGGTTCATAGAATGATACAGCACAGAAAGAGGTCACTTGGCCCATCGTGCCTGTGCCAGCTCTTTGGTAGAGCTATCCAATTAATCCCACTCCATTGCTCTGGTTGCATGACAGCAGACTTGGATTCTAGCATGGAAAGGAAAGGAAATCTTCCGTCAGAGTACAGCTGGCCTCTTTTAGCTGTGTTGCTCTTTGGTGTAAGGCGAGGCTTTGGGTAGGCAGCACATGAATAAAACTGACAGCTCTAGACAGAGACCACAGCATGATTGGTGCGGTAATTGGGAAAATTCATACCACTGCATTTGCTAATGCTCTTCAAAGGTTAGACACAGTTTTGGGCACGGTGAAAGACGCTTTAGTCTGCACTGAGCCACGCTTTACCCGAGCTGAGGCAGCTTAATCCGGACACTGCTTGATAGAGAGGGAAATATTCCATTCCCCAAGATTCACATCCTTCATTTTAATAACCAGGGAAAGAAAGGTATAACCGCAAGCTGATCTTACACGGGGAGGAACAATGCAAACAGCCGGAGCTCACTCTAGTTATTGAAGGACACAATCAGCCAGAGTTCCCATCCCTGAACGCTATTCAGCATCTCCTGCTGTAGTGTGCGCTTGTTTGCACATCATGAAGGGACAGGATCGGCAGTGATGCTTCCCAGAGTTGAATATCTCCATGACACTGTCTGGGCTCGAAGAAGAATGGCTTGTGGAATTGTGCTCTAACAGGGTCAGGAGAGGAGGAAAGGAAGGTGCGAAAATTGGCACAAAAATTGAAGGAAAAATACAATGCTTTATTTTATTTTTATTTCTAATTTTAGCGCGTTTGGTCTAGAATCCGTTAACAGTGCCTGAACCCAGGAGGAGGCTCCATTCTATTTAGAAACCACAACATTAATGGTGTTCGATGTTGCTGTGCAGAAGCCGTTATTACTAACAGATCTGGATTCGTTTTAAAAACAATTACTGAACTGACAGAAGACCACATCATGACATGCTCGTTCCCAAGCTGTCATCCCTCACCTTGATGAGCACAAACTAACCCAGTTTGGGTGGAAGCAGCTTTCTGCCTCGGTTGCGTTGAAAGGCCCTAACTGATGCCATAGCCCGAGGAAATCTTCCTAAAATTGGAATTTCAACAGAAAGACTGAACATGGATTAAAAATCTTCAATTATTAATTCAATTTGGATGGCATTTTATAATCAAAATTCTTATTAAGCTGCAGCGGACAAAATGTCACACACTCGGCAAACTCTCCGAACGCCAATTAACACCCAGGCAAAGATTTTGTACAGCTCATCAATAACTGTGACGAGGGTTAGCATTTGTCAAATGCCGCCCAGTACATTTATAATTTTAAACATTTTCGCCATCCATTGCAAAATATCCCAGAATATCAGTGATTTGTTTCACTTTCTGTCCTCTGGAAAGAGATTAAGTACTTCGAGGCATGAGGCTACATGGGCACACCTTCATCAGCAGCTTATCAGCATGTTCGAGCCAAGCTCCAGGGACATGGTGTGATCCCACGAGAGGGATTACTGCCCTGAAATGTGCTAGAGTGTCTTTCCATTTCACAGAATATATAGATCTAGCCACGTGCAATTTATAAAAGTTTTGTTTGGGCAGTAGGAATGGGGACCTCATTGTGAGCAGCAATGGCTGGTGGGAGTGAGAGTTAACAGGAGGACACCATAACTGAACTGTAAGTCCGACCCATGGTCTTGCACGCTTTCCCTGATGGCTGACAGCGTCGGACATGGTGCAACTGATTTGTTTTTTACTTTTGCAATAACTAATAGATGTAGCTCCAGGATCAGGCGTTGTTGAAGTTGGACGCTGTTGGTCTCCCTCACCATGTCCGCCTTGTCTGCCATACAACGTACCACAGGCCCACATCAGCTGACTCACAATCCAGCTCTCAACTGAAAAGCCAGGATAGAAATCCCTTCCAAACCCATTTCATAGAATGATACAGCACAAAAGGAGGCCATTCGGCCCATCGTGCCTATGCCGGCTCTTTGATAGAGCTCTCCAATTCGTCCCCACTCCCCCCTGCTCTTTCCCCAGAGTCCTGTAAATGTTTTCCATTCAAGTATTTAACCAGTTCCCTTTTGAAAGTTATATTGAATCTGCTTCCACCGCCCTTTCAGGCAGCGTAAAAAAATATTTCCTCATGTCGCCTCTGGTTCTTTTGTCAATCACCTTAAATCTGTGTCCTCTGGTTACCGACCCTCCTGCCACTGGAAACAGTTTCTCCTTATTTACTCTAACAAAACCCCTCATGATTTAAACACCTCTATCAAATCTCCCCTTAACCTTCTCTGCTCTAAGGAGAGCAACCCCAGCTTCTCAGTCTCTCCACATAACTGAAGTCCCTCATCCCTGGAACCATTCTAGTAAATCTCCTCTGCAGCCTCTCCAAGGCCTTGACATCCTTCCTAATTTGCGGTGCCCAGAAATGAACACAATACTCGAGCTGAGGCCTAACTAGTGCTTTATAAAGGTTTAGCATAACTTCCTTGTGTTTGTACTCTATTCCTCTATTAATAAAGCCAAGGATCCCATAGGCTTTTTAACAGCCTTCTCAACTTGTCCTGCCACCTTCAAAGATTTGTGTACATACACCCCCAGGTCTCTCTGTTCCTGCAATCCCTTTAAAATTGTACCATTTAGTTCATATTGCCTCTCCTCATTCTTCGTGCCAAAATTTATCCCTTCACACCAGTCTGTCTGTGACCTCCTGAGGCCTGTTATTATCCTCCTCATTGTTAACGACATTTCCGAGTTTCATATCATCGGCAAACTTTGAAATTATGCCCTGTATACCAAAGTCCAGGTCTAGGGGGGGCCTGGCGTTGCCAGGGCAGTTTAGAGGGCCGCGCGGTTGACGGCCGGCCGCTGCCGCTCCCCTGCTCTGTGTCTCGGGCCGAGCGGTTGTGAGGCCCGGCCCGAGTGAACCCAACTCACCTCCCGCTCCGGCAGGCCAACGCAGCTGCCCCGCTCGCTGTTGAGGAAAAGCAGGGGAAAAAATGGCGGCAACGTTTTCAGAGGCTACAGGATTAGGTCCCGCCCGTGACGCACCGATTGGTCAACCATCAGGTCACTGAACTGTAGGATTGGTCAACCATCATGTCACTCAACGCTAATGAGCGGTAGGATTGGTCAACCGCTAATGAGCGGATTTTTGAACGTTTTTTGTATCCTGTCCGAACAATTTGTGTCTGACCAAAAAGTAAATACGCCTATGATACTCCCCTGATCATCAGCTTTCTTTTGATATAACATATGTGTAGGTACGCTCTATAACTTTTGAGTGCAGAGCGGACAGACAGACATACATACAGACAGACGGACAGACAAACCAACTGCTTTATTATATATATATACCAGCTGAAGTGCCTGGCAGTGCCGAGGGTTTTTTGAGGGCATGTTGTTGTTGGAAGAGAGAGAGAGAGAGCGACTGGGGGGGGGGGGGGAAAGAGAGAGCGCGACTGGGGGGGGGGGGGAAAGAGAGAGCGCAACTGGGGGGGGGGGAAAGAGAGAGAGCGACTGGGGGGGGAAAAGGGAGAGAGCGACTGGGGGGGGTAAAAGAGAGAGAGCGACTGGGGGGGGAAAGAGAGAGAGACTGGGGGGGGGGAAGAGAGAGAGAGAGCGACTGGGGGGGGAAGAGAGAGAGAGCGACTGGGGGGGGGGGAAGAGAGAGAGCGACGGGGGGGAAGAGAGAGAGCGACTGGGGGGGGAAGAGAGAGAGCGACTGGGGAGGGAAAGAGAGAGAGCGACTGGGGGGGAAGAGAGAGAGAGCGACTGGGGGGGGGAAGAGAGAGAGCGACTGGGGGGGGAAGAGAGAGAGCGACTGGGGGGAAGAGAGAGCGACTGGGGGGGAAGAGAGAGAGCGACTGGGGGGGAAGAGAGAGAGCGACTGGGGGGGGGAAGAGAGAGAGAGCGACTGGGGGGGGAAGAGAGAGAGAGCGACTGGGGGGGAAGAGAGAGAGAGCGACTGGGGGGGGAAGAGAGAGAGCGACTGGGGGGGAAGAGAGAGAACGACTGGGGGGGGGAAGAGAGAGAGCGCGAGTGGGGGGGGGGAAGAGAGAGAGCGAGTGGGGGGGTAAGAGAGAGAGCGAGTGGGGGGGTAAGAGAGAGAGCGAGTGGGGGTGAGAGAGAGAGCGAGTGGGGGTGAGAGAGAGAGCGAGTGGGGGTGAGAGAGAGAGCGAGTGGGGGTGAGAGAGAGAGCGAGTGGGGGTGAGAGAGAGAGCGAGTGGGGGTGAGAGAGAGAGCGAGTGGGGGTGAGAGAGAGAGCGAGTGGGGGTAAGAGAGCGAGCGAGTGGGGGTAAGAGAGCGAGCGAGTGGGGGGAAGAGAGCGAGCGAGTGGGGGGAAGAGAGCGAGCGAGTGGGGGGAAGAGAGCGAGCGAGTGGGGGGGAAGAGAGCGAGCGACTGGGGGGGAAGAGAGCGAGCGACTGGGGGGAAGAGAGCGAGCGACTGGGGGGAAGAGAGCGAGCGACTGGGGGGAGGAAGAGAGCGAGCGACTGGGGGGAAGAGAGCGAGCGACTGGGGGAAGAGAGCGAGCGACTGGGGGGAAGAGAGCGAGCGACTGGGGGAAGAGAGCGAGCGACTGGGGGAAGAGAGCGAGCGACTGGGGGAAGAGAGCGAGCGACTGGGGGGAAGAGAGCGAGCGACTGGGGGGAAGAGAGCGAGCGACTGGGGGGGAAGAGAGCGAGCGACTGGGGGGGAAGAGAGAGAGCGACTGGGGGGGGGAGAGAGCGAGCGAATCAGACTGGGGGGGGAAGAGAGCGAGCGAATCAGACTGGGGGGGAAGAGAGCGAGCGAATCAGACTGGGGGGGAAGAGAGCGAGCGACTGGGGGGGAAGAGAGCGAGCGAATCAGACTGGGGGGGGAAGAGAGCGAGCGACTGGGGGGGAAGAGAGCGAGCGACTGGGGGGGAAGAGAGCGAGCGACTGGGGGGAAGAGAGCGAGCGACTGGGGGGAAGAGAGCGAGCGACTGGGGGGAAGAGAGCGAGCGACTGGGGGGAAGAGAGCGAGCGACTGGGGGGAAGAGAGCGAGCGACTGGGGGGAAGAGAGCGAGCGACTGGGGGGAAGAGAGCGAGCG